>NW_027459253.1:0-286482 GCF_050624435.1 Tenrec ecaudatus
AGCCCCAGGCCTGGGGCTCCGCAGCCCTTAGGCTTTGGGAGCCCCAGGCCTGGGGCAACCCAGCCCTTAGGCTTAGGGAGTCCCAGGCCTGGGGCGCCCCACACTTTAGGCTTAGGGTGCCCCAGGCCAGGGACGCCTCAGCCCTTGGGCTTTGGGAGCCCCAGGCCTTGGGCGCCCTAGCCCTTAGGCTTTGAGAGCCCCAGGCCTGGTGAGCCCCAGCTCTTAGACTTAGAGAGCCCCTGATCTGAGGCGCCCCAGCCCTTAGTTTTACAGAGCCCCAGACCTGTTGCGCCCCAGCCCTTAGGCTTAGGGAGTCCCAGGCCTGGGGCGCCCCAGCCCTTAGCCTGTTAGCCTCAGGCCTGGGGCGCCCCAGCCCTTAAGTCTGGGAGCCTCAGGCCTAGGGCGCCCCAACCCTTAGGCTTTGGGAGCACCAGGACTGGAACGGCCCAGCACATAGGTTTTTTGAGCCCCAGGCCTGGGGCGCCCCAGCCCTTAGGCTTAAGTAAGCCCAGACCTGGGGCGCCCCAGCCTTTAGGCTTAGGGAGCCCCATGCCTGCAGCGACCCAGCCCTTAGGCTTAGGGTGCCCCAGGCCTGGGACGCCTCAGCAATTAGGCTTAGGGAGCACCAGGCCTGGGTTGCCCCAGCCCTTAGGCTTAGAGAGCCCCAGACATGCGGCGTCCCAGCAATTAGGCTTAGGCAGCCCCAGGCCTGGGGCGCCCCAACCATTAGACTTAGGGAGCCCCAGGTCTGGGGCGCCCCAGCCCTTAGGCTTTGTGAGCCACAGGCCAGGGACTCCTCATTCCTTGGGTTTTGGGAGCCCCAGGCCTCGGGCGCCCCAGCCCTTGGGCTTAGAGAGTCCCAGACCTGGGGTGCCCCAGCCCTTAGGCTTTTCGAGCCCCAGGCCTGGGGCGCCTCCGCCCTTACGCTTTGGGAGCCCCAGGCCTTGGGGCGCCCCAGCCCTTAGGATTAAGTAGCCCCACACCTGTGGTGCCCCAGCCCTTAGGCTTAGGGAGCCCCTGGCCTGTGGCGCCCCAGCACATAGGCTTAGGGAGCCCCAGGCCTGGGTCGGCCCAGCCCTTAGGCTTAGAGAGCCCCAGACATGCGGCGCCCCAGCAATTAGGCTTAGGCAGCCCCAGCCCTGGGGCGCCCCAGCCCTTAGGCTTAAGTAGCCCCAGACCTGGGTAGCCCCAGCCCTTAGGCTTTGAAACCCCAGGCCTGGGGCGCCCCAGTCCTGAGGCTTTGGGAGCGCCAAGCCTGTGGCGCAACAGCCCTTAGGATTTGGGAGCCCCAGGCCTGCGATGCCCCAACCCTTAAGCTTTTGGAGCCCCAGGCATCTGCGCCCCAGCCCTTAGTTTTAGGGAGCGCCAGGCCTGGGGCGCCCCCGCCATTTGGCGTAGGGAGCCCCAGGCCTGGTGAGCCCCAGCTCTTAGACTTAGGAAGCCCCAGGCCAGGGTCGCCCCAGCCCTTAGGCTTATTGAGCCCCAGACCTGGGGCGCCCCAGCCCTTAGGCTTGGGAACCCCAGGCCTGTGGCGCTCCAGCCCTTAGGCTTAGGGAGACCCAGGCCTGGGTCGCCCCAGCCCTTAGGCTTTGGGAGCCCCAAGCCTGGGGCGCCCCAGCCTTTAGGATTAGGGATGTCAGGCCTGGGGCGCCCCAGCCCTTAGGATTTGGGAACCCCAGTCATGGGGCGCCCCAGCCCTTAGGCTTAGGGAACCCCAGGCCTGTGGCGCTCCAGCCCTTAGGCTTAGGGAGCCCCAGGCCTGGGTCGCCCCAGCCCTTAGGCTTTGGGAGCCCCAAGCCTGGGGCGCCCCAGCCCTTAGGATTAGGTATGCCCAGGCCTGGGGCGCCTCAGCCCTTAGGCTTTGGGAACCCCAGTCCTGGGGAGCCCCAGCCCTTAAGCTTAGGGAACCCCAGGCCTGTAGCGCTCCAGCCCTTAGGCTTATGGAGCCCCAGGCCTGTGTCTCCCCAGCCCTTAGGATTTGGGAGCCCCAAGCCTGGGGCGCCCCAGTCCTTAGGCTTAGGGAGCCCCAGGCCCGAGGCGCCCCAGCCTTTAGGCTTTGGGAGCCCCAGGACTGGGGTGCACCAGCCCTTAGGTTTTGGGAGCCCCAGGCCTGGGGCTCCGCATCCCTTAGGCTTTGGGAGCCCCAGGCCTGGGGCACCCCACACTTTAGGCTTAGGGTGCCCCAGGCCAGGGACGCCTCAGCCCTTGGGCTTTGGGAGCCTCAGCCCTTGGGCTTTGAGAGCCCCAGGCCTGGTGAGCCCCAGCTCTTAGACTTAGGGAGCCCCTGATCTGAGGCATCCCAGCCCTTAGTCTTACAGAGCCCCAGACCTGGTGCGCCCCAGCATTTAGGCTTAGGGAGCCCCAGGCCTGGGCCGCCCCAGGCCTTAGGCTTAGAGAGCCCCAGACATGCGGGGCCCCAGCAATTAGGCTTAGGCAGCCCCAGGCCTGGGGCGCCCCAGCCATTAGACTTAGGGAGCCCCAGGCCTTGGGCGCCCCAGCCCTTAGGCTTTGTGAGCCCCAAGCCTGGGACTCCTCATTCCTTGGCCTTTGGGAGCCCCAGGCCTCGGGCGCCCCAGCCATTGGCCTTAGAGAGTCCCAGGCCTGGGGTGCCCCAGCCCGTAGGCTTAGGGAGCCCCAGGCCTGGTGAGCCCGAGCTCTTTAACTTAGGGAGCCCCAGCCCTGGGGTGCCCCAGCCCTTATGCTTAGGAAGCCCCACCCTGGGGCGCCCCAGCCCTTATGCTTTGGGAGCTCGAGGCGTGGCGCCCAAGCCCTTAGGCTTTGGGAGCCCCAGGCCTGGGGCGCCTAGCCATTAGGCTTAGTTAGCCACAGTCCTGGGGCGCCCCAGCCTTTAGGTTTTGGGAGCCCCAGGCCTAGGGCGCCCCAGTCCTTAGGCTTATGGAGCCTCAGGCCTGGGGCTCCCCAGCCCTAAGGCTTAGGGAGCCCCTGGCATGGGGCACCCCAACCCTTAGGCTGTGGGAGCCCAAGGCCTGGGGTGCCCCAGCCCTTAAGCTTAGGGAGTCCCAGGCCTGTGGAGCCCGAGCCCTTAAGCCTGGGAGCCTCAGGCCTGGGGCGCCCCAGCCCTTAAGCCTGGGAGCCTCAGGCCTGGGGCGCCCCAACCCTTAGGCTTTGGGAGCACCAGGACTGGGACGGCCCAGCATATAAGTTTTTTGAGCCCCAGGCCTGGGGCGCCCCAGCCCTTAGGCTTAAGTAAGCCCAGACCTGGGGCGCCCCAGTCTTTAGGCTTAGGGAGCCCCATGCCTGCGGCGCCCCAGCCCTTAGGCTTAGGGTGCCCCAGGCCTGGGACGCCTCAGCAATTAGGCTTAGGGAGCCCCAGGCCTGGGTCGCTCCAGCCCTTAGGCTTAGAGAGCCCCAGACATGTGGCGCCCCAGCAATTAGGCTTAGGCAGCCCCAGGCCTGGGGCGCCCCAGCCCTTAGGCTTTGTGAGCCCCAGGTGGGACTCCTCATTCCTTGGGTTTTGGGAGCCCCAGGCCTCGGGCGCCCCAGCCCTTGGGCTTAGAGAGTCCCAGACCTGGGGTGCCCCATCCCTTAGACTTTTCGAGCCCCAGGCCTGGGGCGCCCCCGCCCTTACGCTTTGGGAGCCCCAGGCTAGGGGCGCCCCAGCCCTTAGGCTTAGGGAGCCCCAGGCCTGGTGAGCCCCAGCTCTTTAACTTAGTGAGCCCCAGCCTGGGGAGCCCCAGCCCTTAGGCTTTAGGAGCCCCAGGCCTGGGGTGCCCCAGCCCTTAAGTTTTGGGAGCCCCAGGCCTGGGGCGCCGCAGCCCTTAGCCTTAGATAGCCCCAGGCCTGGGGCGCCCAGCACTTAGACTTAGTTAGCCCCAGTCCTGGGGTGCCCCAGCCCTTAGGCTTTGGGAGCCCCAGGACTAGGGCACCCCAGCCCTTAGGCTTAGAGAGTCTCAGGCCAGGGGCGCCCCAGCCCTTAGGCTTTTGGAGCCCGAGGCCGTGGTGCCCAAGCCCTTAGGCTTTGGGAGCCCTAGGCCTGGGGCGCTACAGCCGTTAGGCTTTGGGAGCCCAAGGACTGGGGCGCCTCAGCCATTAGGCTTTGGGAGCACCAGGATTGGGATGCCCCAGCACATAGGTTTTCGGAGCCCCAGGCTGGAGCGCCCCAGCACTTAGGCTTAAGTAGCCCCAGACCTGGGGCACCCCAGCACTTAGGCTTTGGAACCCCAGGCCTGGGGCGCCCCAGCCTTAAGGCTTAGGGAGCCCCAGGCCTGGGGCGCCCCAGACCTTAGGCTTTGGGAGCGCCAGGACAGTGGCGCCCCAGCCTTTAGTATTTGGGAGCCCCAGGCCTGCGACGCCCCAACCCTTAAGCTTTTGGAGCCCCAGGCATGGGCGCCCAAGACCTTAGTTTTAGGGAGCCCCAGTCCTGGGGCGCCCCAGCCATTAAGATTTGGGAGCCCCAGGCCAGGGACGCCAAGCCCATAGTTTTTGGAAGCGCCAGGCCTGGGGCGCCCCCGCCATTAGGCGTAGGGAGCTCCAGGCCTGGTGAGCCCCAGCTCTTAGACTTAGGGAGCCCCAGGCCAGGGTCGCCCAGCCCTTAGGCTTATTGAGCCCGAGACCTGAGGCGCCCCAGCAATTAGGCTTAAGGAGCCCCAGGCCTGGTGAGCCCCAGCTCTTAGACTTAGGGAGCCCCAGGCCAGGGTCGCCCCAGCCCTTAGGCTTATTGAGCCCGAGACCTGAGGCGCCCCAGCAATTAGGCTTAAGGAGCCCCAGGCCTGGGTTGCCCCAGCCCTTAAGCTTAGAAAGCCCCAGACCTGGGGCGCCCCAGCAATTAGGCTTAGGGAGCCCCAGGCCTGGGGCGCCACAGCCCTTAGGATTAGGGATGCCCAGGCCTGGGGCACCCCAGCCCTTAGGCTTTGGGAACCCCAGTCCTGGGGCGCCCCAGCCCTTAGGCTTAGGGAACCCCAGGCCTGTGGCGCTACAGCCCTTAGGCTTAGGGAGCCCAGGCCTGGGTCACCCAAGCCCTTAGGCTTTGGGAGCCCCAAGCCTGGGGCACCCCAGCCCTTAGGATTGGGGATGCCCAAGCCTGGAGCGCCCCACCCTTAACGCTTTGGGAACCCCAGTCCTGGGGCGCCCCAGCCTTTAGGCTTAGGGAACCCCAGGCCTGTGGCGCTCCAGCCCTTAGGCTTAGTGAGCCCCAGGCCTGGGTCGCCCCAGCCCTTAGGCTTTGGGAGCCCCAGTCCTGGGGCGCCCCAGTCTTTAGGCTTTGGGAGCTCCAGGGTAGGGCGCCCCAGCCCTTAGGCTTATGGAGCCTCAGGCCTGGGGCGCCCCAGCCCTAAGGCTTAGGGAGCCCCTGGCATGGGGCACCCCAACCCTTAGGCTGTGGGAGCCCAAGGCCTAGGGCGACCCAGCCCTTATGCTTAGGGAGCCCCAGACCTTGGCCGCCCCAGCCGTGGGTCGCCCCAGCCCTTAGCCTGAGATAGCCCCAGGCCTGAGGCTCCCAGGCTTAAGGGCTGGGGCGCCCCAGGCCTTAGGCTTTGGGAGCACCAGGACTGGGACGGCCCAGCACATAGGTTTTTTGATCCCCAGGCCTGGGGCGCCCCAGCCCTTAGGCTTAAGTAAGCCCAGAACTGGGGCACCCCAGCCTTTAGGCTTAGGGAGCCCCATGCCTGTGGCGCCCCAGCCCTTAGGATTAGGGTGCCCCAGGCCTGGGATGCCTCAGCAATTAGGCTTAGGGAGCCCCAGGCATGGGTCGCCCCAGCCCTTAGGCTTAGACAGCCCCAGACATGCGGCGCCCCAGCAATTAGGCTTAGGCAGCCCCAGTCCTGGGGCGCCCCAGCCCTTAGGCTTTGTGAACCCCAGGCCTGGGACTCCTCATTCCTTGGGTTTTTGGAGCCCCAGACCTCGGGCGCCCCAGCCCTTGGGCTTAGAGAGTCCCAGACCTGGGATGCCCCAGCCCTTAGGCTTTTCGAACCCCAGGCCTGGGGCGCCCCCTCACTTACGCTTTGGGAGCCCCAGGCTTGGGGCGCCCCAGCCCTTAGGCTTTGGGAGCCCCAGTACTGGGGCGCCCCCCCTCTTAGGCTTAGGGAGCCCCAGGACTGGTGAGCCCCAGCTCTTTAAATTAGTGAGCCCCTGGCCTGGGGCGCCCCAACACTTAGGCTTAGGGAGCCCCAGGACAGGGGTGCCCCAGCCTTTAGGCTTAGGGAGCCCCACCCTGGGGCGCCCCAGCCCTTAGGCTTTAGGAGCCCCAGGCCTGGGGTGCCCAAGCCCTTAAGTTTTGGGAGCCCTAGGCCGGGGCGCCCCAGCCCTTAGGCTTTGGGAACCCCAGGCCTGGGGCGCCGAAGCCCTTAGGCTTTGGGAGCCCCAGGCCTGAGGCGCCGCAGCCCTTATGCTTAGGGAGCCCCAGACCTTGGCCGCCCCAGCCGTGGGTCGCCCCAGCCCTTAGCCTGAGATAGCCCCAGGCCTGGGGCTCCCAGCACTTAGGCTTAGTTAGCCCCAGTCCTGGGGCGCCCCAACCCTTAGGCTTTGGGAGCCCCAGGCCTAGGGCGACCCAGCATTTAGGCTTAGAGAGCCTCAGGCCAGGGGCGCCCCAGCCCTTAGGCTTTGGGAGGCCGAGGCCGTGGCGCCCAAGCCCTTAGGCTTTGGGAGCCCCAGGCCGGGGGCGCTACAGCCCTTAGGCTTTGGGAGCCCAAGGACTGGGGCGCCCCAGCCATTAGGCTTTGGGAGCACCAGGACTGGGATGCCCCAGCCCATAGGTTTTGGGAGCCCCAGGCTGGAGCGCCCCAGCCCTTAGGCTTAAGTAGCCCCAGACCTGGGGCACCCCAGCATTTATACTTTGGAACCCCAGGACTGGTGCGCCCCAGCCTTAATGCTTAGGGAGCCCCAGGCCTGGGGCGCCCCAGACCTTAGGCTTTGGGAGCGCCAGGCCTTTGGCGCCCCAGCCCTTAGGCTTAGGGAGCCCCAGGCCAGGGTCGACCCAACCCTTAGGCTTATTGAGCCCCAGACCTGAGACGCCCCAGCAATTAGGCTTATGGAGCCCCAGGCCTGGGTTGCCCCAGCCCTTAGGCTTAAAAAGCCCCAGACCTGGGGCGCCCCAGCAATTAGGCTTATGGAGCCCCAGGCCTGGGTTGCCCCAGTCCTTAGGCTTAAAAAGCCCCAGACCTGGGGCGCCCCAGCAATTAGGCTTAGGGAGCCCCAGGCCTGGGGCGCCCCAGCCCTTAGGATTAGATATGCCCAGGCCTGGGGAACCCCAGCCCTTAGGCTTTGGGAACCCCAGTCCTGGGGCGCACCAGCCCTTAGGCTTAGGGAACCCCAGGCCTGTGGCGCTACAGCCCTTAGGCTTAGGGAGCCCCAGGCCTGGGTCGCCCCAGCCCTTAGGCTTTGGGAGCCCCAAGCCTGGGGCGCCCCAACACTTAGGATTGGGATGCCCAGGCCTGGGGCGCCCCAGCCTTAAGGCTTTGGGAACCCCAGGCCTGTGGCGCTCTAGCCCTTAGCCTTAGGGAGCCCCAGGCCTGGGTCACCCCAGCCCTTAGGCTTTGGGAGCCCAAGGCCTAGGGCGCCCCAGCCCTTAGGCTTATGGAGCCTCATGCCTGGGGAGCCACAGCCCTAAGGCTTAGGGAGCCCCTGGCATGGGGCACCCCAACCCTTAGGCTGTGGAAGCCGAAGGCCTGGGGTGCCCCAGCCCTTAGGCTTAGGGAGTCCAAGGCCTGGGGCGCCCCAGCCCTTAAGCCTGGGAGCCTCAGGCCTGGGGCGCCCCAGCCCTTAGGCTTTGGGAGCACCAGGACTGGGACGGCCCAGTACATAGGTTTTTTGAGCCCCATGCCTGCGGCGCCCCAGCCCTTAGGCTTAGGGTGCCCCAGGCCTGGGACGCCTCAGTCCTTGGGTTTAGAGAGCCCCAGGCCTGGGGCGCCCCAGCACTTAGGGTTTGGGAGTCCCAGGCCTGGTGAGCCCCAGCTCTTAGATTTAGGGAGCCCCCGGCCTGAGGCGCCCCAGCACTTATGATTAGGGAGCCCCAGGCCAGGGTCGCCCCAGCCCTTAGGCTTAGAGAGCCCCAGACATGTGGCGCCCCAGCAATTAGGCTTAGGCAGCCCCAGGCCTGGGGCGCCCCAGCCATTAGACTTAGGGAGCCTCATGCCTGGGGCGCCCCAGCCCTTAGGCTTTGTGAGCCCCAGGCCTGGGACTCCTCATTCCTTGGGTTTTGGGAGCCCCAGGCTCGGGCGCCCCAACCCTTGGGCTTAGAGAGTCACAGGCCTGGGGTACCCCAGCCCTTAGGCTTACGGAGCCCCCCCCTGGGGCGCCCCAGCCCTTAGGCTTTGGGAGCCCCAGGCCTGGGGCGCCGCAGCCTTTAGGCTTAGGGAGCCCCAGGCCTGGGGTACCCCAGCCCTCAGGCTTAGGGAGCCTCACTCCTGGGGCGCCCCAGCCCTGGGTCTCCCCAGCCTTTAGCCTTAGGGAGCCCCAGGCCTGAGGCGCCCAGCCATTAGGCTTAGTTAGCCACAGTTGGGGCGCCCCAGGCTTTAGGCTTTGGGAGCCCCAGGCCTAGGGCACCCCAGCCCTTAGGATTGGGGATGCCCAGGCCTGGGGCGCCCACGCCCTTTCACTTTGGGAGCCCCAGACTTTGGCCGCCCCAGCCGTGGGTCGCCCCAGCCCTTAGGCTTTGTGAGTCCCAGGCCTGGGACTCCTCATTCCTTGGGCTTTGGGAGCCCCAGGCCTCGGGCGCCCCAGCCCTTGGGCTTAGAGTGTCCCAGGATCGGGGGGCCCCAGCCCTTAGGCTTTTCAAGCCCCAGGCCTGGGGTGACCCCGACCTGACACTTTGGGAGCCCCAGGCTTTGGGCGCCCCAGCCCTTAGGCTTAGGGAGCCCCAGGCATGGTGAGCCCTAGCTCTTTAACTTAGGGAGCCCCTGGCCTTGGGCGCCCCAACATTTAGGCTTAGGGAGCCCAAGGCCTGGGGTGCCCCAGCCTTTATGCTTAGGGAGCCCCACCCTGGGGTGCCCCAGCCCTTTGGCTTTAGGAGCCCCAGGCATGGGGCTCCCCAGCCCTTATGTTTTGGGAGCCCATGGCCTGGGGCGCCGCAGCCCTTAGGCTTTGGGAGCCCCAGGCCTGGGGCTCCGCAGCCCTTAGGCTAAGTGATCCCCAGACCTTGGCCGCCCCAGCGGTGGGTCGCCCCAGCCCTTAGCCTTAGGGAGCCCCAGGCCAGGGGCTCCCAGCACTTAGGCTTAGTTAGCCCCAGTCCTGGGGCGCCCCAGCCCTAAGGCTTTGGGAGCCCTAGGCCTAGGCCACCCCAGACATTAGGCTTAGGGAGCCTCAGGCCAGGGGCGCCCCAGCCCTTAGGCTTTGGGAGCCCAAGGACTGGGGCGCCCCAGCCCTTAGGCTTTGGGAGCACTAGGACTGGGATGCCCCAGCCCATAGGTTTTGGGAGCCCCAGCCCTGGGGCGCCCCAGCCCTTAGGCTTAAGTAGCCCCAGACCTGGGGCGCCCCAGCCCTTAGGCTTTGAAACCCCAGGCGTGGGGCGCCCCAGCCCTGAGGCTTTGGGAGCGCCAGGCCTGTGGCACACCAGCCCTTAGGATTTGGGAGCCCCAGGCCTGCGATGCCCCAACCCTTAAGCTTTTGGAGCCTCAGGCATCTGCGCCCCAGCCCTTAGTCTTAGGGAGCACCAGGCCTGGGGCGCCCCAGCCCTTCGGCTTTGGGAGCCCCAGGACGGGGGCGCCCCAGCCATTAGGCTTAAGTAGCCCCAGACATGGGGCGTCCCAGCCCTTTGGCTTTGAAACCCCAGGACTGGGGCGCCCCAGCCCTGAGGCTTTGGGAGCGCCAGGCCTGTGGCGCACCAGCCCTTAGGATTTGGGAGCCCCAGGCCTGCGACGCCCCAACCCTTAAGCTTTTGTAGCTCCAGGCATCTGCGCCCCAGCCCTTAGTTTTAGGGAGCGACAGGCCTGGGGCGCCCCAGCCCTTAGGCTTTGGGAGCCCCAGGACTGGGGTGCCCCAGCCATCAGTCTTTGGGAGCACCAGGACTGGGATGCCCCAGCCCATAGGTTTTGGGAGGCCCAGACCTGGGGCGCCCCAACCCTTAGGCTTAAGTAGCCCCAGACCTGGGGCGCCCCAGCCCTTAGGCTTTGAAACCCCAGGCCTGGGGCACCCCAGCCCTGAGGCTTTGGGAGCGCCAGCCCTTGGCGCACCAGCCCTTAGGATTTTGGAGCCCCAGGCCTGCGACGCCCCAACCCTTAAGCTTTTGGAGCCCCAGGCATCTGCGCCCCAGCCCTTAGTTTTAGAGAGCGCCAGGCCTGGGGCGCCCCAGCCCTTAGGCTTTGGGAGCCCCAGGACAGGGGAGCCCCAGCCATTAGGCTTAGGGAGCCTCAGGCCAGGGGCGCCCCAGCTCTTAGGCTTTGGACCCCGAGGCCGTGGCGCTCCAGCCCTTAGGCTTTGGGAGCCCAAGGACTGGGGCGCCCCAGCCCTTAGGCTTTGGGAGCACCAGGACTGGGATGCCCCAGCCCACAGGTTTTGGGAGCCCCAGCCCTGGTGCGCCCCAGCCCTTAGGCTTAAGTAGCCACAGACCTGGGGCGTCCCAGCCCTTAGGCTTTGAAACCCCAGGACTGGGGCGCCCCAGCCCTGATGATTTGGGAGCGCCAGGCCTGTGGCGCACCAGCCTTTAGGATTTGGGAGCCCCAGACCTGCGACACCCCAACCCTTAAGCTCTTGGAGCCCCAGGCATCTGCGCCCCAGCCCTTAGTTTTAGGGAGCGCCAGGCCTGGGGCGCCCCAGCCCTTAGGCTTTGGGAGCCCCAGGACTGGGGTGCCCCAGCCCTCAGTCTTTGGGAGCACCAGGACTGGGATGCCCCAGCCCATAGGTTTTGGGAGGCGCAGCCCTGGGGCGCCCCAGCCCTTAGGCTTAAGTAGCCCCAGACCTGGGGCGCCCCAGCCCTTAGGCTTTGAAACCCCAGGCCTGGGGCACCCCAGCCCTGAGGCTTTGGGAGCGCCAGGTCTGTGGCGCAGCAGCCCTAGGATTTGGGAGCCCCAGGCCTGCGACGCCCCAACCCTTAAGCTTTTGGAGCCCCAGGCATCTGCGCCCCAGCCCTTAGTTTTAGGGAGCGCCAGGCCTGGGGGGCCCCCGCCATTAGGCGTAGGGAGCCCCAGGCCTGGTGAGCCCCAGCTCTTATACTTAGGAAGCCCCAGGCCAGGGTCGCCCCAGCCCTTAGGCTTATTGAGACCCAGACCTGCGGCGCTCCAGCCCTTAGGATTTGGGAGCCCCTGGCCTGAGGCGCCCCAGCCCTTAGGCTTTGTGAGCCACAGGCCAGGGACTCCTCATTCCTTGGGTTTTGGGAGCCCCAGGCCTCGGGCGCCCCAGCCCTTGGGCTTAGAGAGTCCCAGACCTGGGGTGCCCCAGCCCTTAGGCTTTTCGAGCCCCAGGCCTGGGGCGCCTCCGCCCTTACGCTTTGGGAGCCCCAGGCCTTGGGGCGCCCCAGCCCTTAGGCTTAAGTAGCCCCACACCTGTGGTGCCCCAGCCCTTAGGCTTAGGGAGCCCCTGGCCTGTGGCGCCCCAGCACATAGGCTTAGGGAGCCCCAGGCCTGGGTCGGCCCAGCCCTTAGGCTTAGAGAGCCCCAGACATGCGGCGCCCCAACAATTAGGCTTAGGCAGCCCCAGCCCTGGGGCGCCCCAGCCCTTAGGCTTAAGTAGCCCCAGACCTGGGTAGCCCCAGCCCTTAGGCTTTGAAACCCCAGGCCTGGGGCGCCCCAGTCCTGAGGCTTTGGGAGCGCCAAGCCTGTGGCGCAACAGCCCTTAGGATTTGGGAGCCCCAGGCCTGCGATGCCCCAACCCTTAAGCTTTTGGAGCCCCAGGCATCTGCGCCCCAGCCCTTAGTTTTAGGGAGCGCCAGGCCTGGGGCGCCCCCGCCATTTGGCGTAGGGAGCCCCAGGACTGGTGAGCCCCAGCTCTTAGACTTAGGAAGCCCCAGGCCAGGGTCGCCCCAGCCCTTAGGCTTATTGAGCCCCAGACCTGGGGCGCCCCAGCCCTTAGGCTTGGGAACCCCAGGCCTGTGGCGCTCCAGCCCTTAGGCTTAGGGAGCCCCAAGCCTGGGGTTCCCCAGCCTTTAGGATTAGGGATGCCCAGGCCTGGGACGCCCCAACCCTTAGGCTTTGGAAACCCCAGTCCTGGGGCGCCCCAGCCGTTAGGCTTAGGGAACCCCAGGCCTGTGGCGCTCCAGCCCTTAGGCATAGGGAGCCCCAAGCCTGGGTCGCCCCAGCCCTTAGGCTTTGGGAGCCCAAAGCCTGGGGCGCCCCAGCCCTTAGGATTAGGGATGCCCAGGCCTGGGGCGCCCCTGCCCTTAGGCTTTGGGAACCCCAGTCCTGGGGCGCCCCAGCCCTTAGGCTTTGAAACCCCAGGCCTGGGGCAACCCAGCCCTGAGGCTTTGGGAGCGCCAGGCCTGTGGCGCCCCAGCCCTTAGGATTTGGGAGCCCCAGGCCTGCGACGCCCCAACCCTTAAGCTTTTGGATCCCCAGGCATCTGCGCCCCAGCCCTTAAGCTTAGGGAGTCCCAGGCCTGGGGCGCCCCATACTTTAGGCTTAGGGTGCCCCAGGCCAGGGACGCCTCAGCCCTTTGGCTTGGGGAGCCCTAGGCCTTGGGCACCCCAGCCCTTAGGCTTTGAGAGCCCCAGGCCTGGTGAGCCCCAGCTCTTAGACTTAGGGAGCCCCTGATCTGAGGATCCCCAGCCCTTAGTCTTACAGAGACCCAGACCTGTTGCGCCCCAGCCCTTAGGCTTAGGGAGTCCCAGGCCTGGGGCGCCCCAGCCCTTAAGCCTGTTAGTCTCAGGCCTGGGGCGCCCCAGCCCTTAAGCCTGGGAGCCTCAGGCCTGGGGTGCCCCAAACCTTAGGCTTAGGGAGCCCCTGATCTGAGGCGCCCCAGCCCTTAGTCTTACAGAGCCCCAGACGTGTTGTGCCCCAGCCATTAGGCTTAGGGAGCCCCATGGCTGTGGCGACCCAGCCCTTCGGCTTAGGGTGCCCCAGGCCTGGGACGCCTCAGCAATTAGGCTTAGGGAGCCCCAGGCCTGGGTCGCCCCAGCCCTTAGGCTTAGAGAGCCCCAGACATGCGGCGCCCCAGCAATTAGGCTTAGGCAGCCCCAGGCCTGGGGCACCCCAGCCATTAGACTTAGGGAGCCCCAGGCCTGGGGCGCCCCAGCCCATAGGCTTTGTGAGCCCCAGGCCAGGGACTCCTCATTCCTTGGGTTTTGGGAGCCCCAGGCCTCGGGCGCCCCAGCCCTTTGGCTTAGAGAGTCCCAGACCTGGGGTGCCCTAGCCCTTAGGCTTTTCGAGCCCCAGGCCTGGGGCGCCTCCGCCCTTACGCTTTGGGAGCCCCAGGCCTTTGGGAGCCCCAGCCCTTAGGCTTAAGTAGCCCTACACCTGGGGCGCCCCGGCCCTTAGGCTTAGGGAGCCCCATGCCTGCGGCGCCCCAGCCCTTAGGCTTAGGGTGCCCCAGGCCTGGGACGCCTCAGCCCTTGGGCTTTGGGAGCCCCAGGCCTGGGGCGCCCCAGCCCTTAGGCTTTGGGAGCCCCAGGCCTGGTGAATCCCAGCTCTTAGACTTAGGGAGCCCCTTGCCTGTGGCACCCAAGCACTTAGGCTTAGGGATCCCCAGGCCTGGGTTGCCCCAGCCCTTAGGCTTAGAGATCCCCAGACATGCGGCGCCCCAGCAATTAGGCTTAGGCAGCCCCAGGCCTGGGGCGCCACAGCCATTAGACTTAGGGAGCCCCAGGCCTGTGGCGCCCCAGCCCTTAGGCTTTGTGAGCCCCAGGCCTGGGACTCCTCATTCCTTGTGCTTTGGGAGCCCCAGGCCTCGGGGGCCCCAGCCCATGGGCTTAGAGAGTCCCAGTCCTGGGGTGCCCCAGCCCTTAAGCTTAGGGAACCCCAGGCCTGTGGCGCTCCAGCCCTTAGGCTTAGGGAGCCCCAGGCCTTTGTCGCCCCAGCCCTTAGGCTTTGGGAGCCCCAAGCCTGGGGCGCCCCAGTCCTTAGGCTTAGGGAGCCCCCGGCCTGAGGCACCCACGCCTTTAGGCTTTGGGAGCCCCAGGACTGGGGCGCCCCAGCCCTTAGGCTTAGGGAGTCCCAGGCCTGGGGCGCCCCACACTTTAGGATTAGGGTGCCCCAGGCCAGGGACTCCTCAGCCCTTGGGCTTTGGGAGCCCCAGGCCTTGGGCGCCCCAGCCCTTAGGCTTTGAGAGCCCCAGGCATGGTGAGCCCCAGCTCTTAGACTTAGGGAGCCCCTGATCTGAGGCGCCCCAGCCCTTAGTCTTACAGAGCCCCAGACCTGGTGCGCCCCAGCATTTAGGCTTAGGGAACTCCAGGCCTGGGCCGCCCCAGGCCTTAGGCTTAGAGAGCCCCAGACATACTGGGCCCCAGCAATTAGGCTTAGGCAGCCCCAGGCCTGGGGCGCGCCAGCCATTACTTAGGGAGCCCCAGGCCTTGGGCACCCCAACCCTTAGGCTTTGTGAGCCCCAGGCCTGGGACTCCTCATTCCTTGGGCTTTGGGAGCCCCAGGCCTCGGGCGCCCCATCCATTGGGCTTAGAGAGTCCCAGGCCTGGGGTGCCCCAGCCCTTAGGCTTAGGGAGCCCCAGGCCAGGTGAGCCCGAGCTCTTTAACTTAGTGAGCCCTTGGCCTGGGGCGCCCCAACACTTAGGCTTAGGGAGCCCTCGCCCTGGGGTGCCCCGGCCCTTAGGCTTAGGGATCCCCACCCTGGGGCGCCCCAGCCCTTATGCTTTGGGAGCCCCAGGCCTGGGGCGCCCCAGCCCTTAGGCTTTGGGAGCTCGAGGCGTGGCGCCCAAGCCCTTAGGCTTTGGGAGCCCCAGGCCTGGGGCGCCCCAGCCCTTAGGAGTTGGTAACCCAAGGCCTGGGGCGCCCCAGCCCTTAGGCTTAAGTAGCCCCAGACCTGGGGCGCAGCAGCCCTTAGGCTTTGGAACCCCAGGCCTAGGGCGCCCCAGCCTTCAGGATTAGGGAACCCCATGCCTGGGGCGCCCCAGCCCTTAGGTTTAGGGAGCCCCAGGCCTGGGGCGCCGCAGCCTTTAGGCTTTGGAGGCCCCAGGCCTGGGGCGCCGCAGCCCTTAGGCTTTGGGAGCCCCAGGCTTGGGGCAGCCCAGCCCTTAGACTTAGGGAGTCCCAGGCCTGGGGCGCCCCACACTTTACGCTTAGGGTGCCACAGGCCAGGGACGCCTCAGCCCTTGGGCTTTGGGAGCCCCAGGCCTTGGGCGCCCCAGTCCTTAGGCTTTGAGAGCCCCAGGCCTGGTGAGCCCCAGCTCTTAGACTTAGGGAGCCCCTGATCTGAGGCGCCCTAGCCCTTAGTCTTACAGAGCCCCAAACCTGGTGCGCCCCAGTATTTAGGCTTAGGGAACTCCAGGCCTGGGCCGCCCCAGGCCTTAGGCTTAGAGAGCCCCAGACATGCGGGGCCCCAGCAATTAGGCTTAGGCAGGCCCAGGCCTGGGGCTCCCCAGCCATTAGACTTAGGGAGCCCCAGGCCTTGGGCGCCCCAGCCCTTAGGCTTTGTGAGCCCAGGCCTGGGACTCCTCATTCCTTGGGCTTTTGGAGCCCCAGGCCTCGAGCGCCCCAGCCATTGGGCTTAGAGAGTCCCAGGCCTGGGGTGCCCCAGCCCTTAGGCTTAGGGATCCCCACCCTGGGGCGCCCCAGCCCTTATGCTTTGGGAGCCCCAGGCCTGGGGCACCCAGCCCTTAGGCTTTGGGAGCCCCAGGCCTGGGGCACCCCAGCCCTTAGGAGTTGGTAACCCAAGGCCTGTGGCGCCCCAGCCCTTAGTCTTAAGTAGCCCCAGACCTGGGGCGCACCAGCCCTTAGGCTTTGGAACCCCAGGCCTAGGGAGCCCCAGCCTTAAGGATTAGGGAACCCCATGCCTGGGGCGCCCCAGCCCTTAGGCTTAGGAAGCCCCAGGCCTGGAGCGCCGCAGCCTTTAGGCTTTGGGAGCCCCAGGCCTGGGGCGCCGCAGCCCTTAGGCTTTGGGGGCCCCAGGCCTGGGGCGCCGCAGCCCTTAGGCTTAGGGGGCCCCAGACCTGGTGCGCCCCATCCCTGGGTCTCCCCAGCCCTTAGCCGTAGGGAGCCCCAGGCCTGAGGCGCCTAGCCATTAGGCTTAGTTAGCCACAGTCCTGGGGCGCCCCAGCCTTTAGGCTTTGGAAGCCCCAGGCCTAGGGCGCCCCAGTCCTTAGGCTTATGGAGCCTCAGGCCTGGGGCTCCCCAGCCCTAAGACTTAGGGAGCCCCTGGCATGGGGCACCACAACCCTTAGGGTGTGGGAGCCCAAGGCCTGGGGCGCCCCAGCCCTTAGGCTTAGGGAGTCCCAGGCCTTTGGGGCCTGAGCCCTTAAGCCTGTTAGCCTCAGGCCTGGGGCGCCCCAGCCCTTAAGCCTAGAAGCTTCAGGCCTGGGGCGCCCCAACCCTTAGGCTTTGGGAGCACCAGGACTGGGACGGCCCAGCACATAGGTTTTTTGAGCCCCAGGCCTGGGGCGCCCCAGCCCTTAGGCTTAAGTAAGCCCAGACCTGGGGAGCCCCAGCTTTTAGGCTTAGGGAGCCCCATGCCTGCGGCGCCCCAGCCCTTAGGCTTAGGGTGCCCCAGGCCTGGGACGCCTCAGCAATTAGGCTTAGGGAGCCCCAGGCCTGGGTCGCCCCAGCCCTTAGGCTTAGAGAGCCCAAACATGTGGCGCCCCAGCAATTAGGCTTAGGCAGCTCCAGGCCTGGGGCGCCCCAGCCATTAGACTTAGGGAGCCCCAGGCCTGGGGCGCCCCAGCCCTTAGGCTTTGTGAGCCCCAGGCCTGGTACTCCTCAATCCTTGGGTTTTGGGAGCCCCAGTCCTCGGGCGCCCCAGCCCTTGGGCTTAGAGAGTCCCAGACCTGGGGCGCCCCCGCCTTTACGCTTTGGGAGCCCCAGGCTTGGGGCACCCCAGTCCTTAGGCTTAGGGAGCCCCAGGCCTGGTGAGCCCCAGCTCTTTAACTTAGTGAGCCCCTGGCATGGGGAGCCCCAACACTTAGGCTTAGGGAGCCCCAGGACAGTGGTGCCCCAGCCTTTAGGCTTAGGGAGCCCCACCCTGGGGTTCCCTAGCCCTTAGGCTTTAGGAGCCCCAGGCCTGGGGCGCCCCAGCCCTTTAATTTTGGGAGCCCCAGGCCTGGGGCGCCCCAGCCCTTAGGCTTTGGGAGCCCCAGGCCTGGGGCGCCGCAGCCTTAGGCTTTGGGAGCCCCAGGCCTGGGGCGCCGCAGCCCTTAGGCTTAGGGAGCCCCAGACCTTGGCCGCCCCAGCCGTGGGGCGCCCCAGCCCTTAGCCTTAGGTAGCCCCAGGCCTGGGGCGCCCAGCACTTAGACTTAGTTAGCCCAAGTCCTGGGGCGTCCCAGCTCTTAGGCTTTGGGAGCCCCAGGACTAGGGCGCCCCAGCACTTAGGCTTAGAGAGCCTCAGGCCAGTGGGGCCCCAGCCCTTAGGCTTTGGGAGCCCGAGGCCGTGGCGCCCAAGCCCTTAGGCTTTGGGAGCCCTAGGCCTGGGGCGCCCCAGCCCTTAGGCTTAAGCAGCCCCAGACCTGGGGCGCCCCAGCCTTAAGGCTTTGGGAACCCCAGGCCTGAGGTGCCCCAGCCCTTAGGCTTTGGGAGCCCCAGGCCTGCGACGCCCCAACCCTTAAGCTTTTGGAGCGAAAGGCCTGTGGCGCCCCAGCCCTTAGTTTTAGGGAGCCCCATGCCTGGGGCGCCCCAGCCATTAGGCCTTGGGATCCCCAGGCCAGGGATGCCCAAGCCCATAGGTTTTGGGAGCGCCAGGCCTGGGGCGCCCCCGCCATTAGGCGTAGCGAGCCCCAGGCCTGGTGAGCCACAGCTCTTAGACTTAGGGAGCCCCAGACTTGGGGCGCCCCAGCAATTAGGCTTAGGGAACCCCTGGCCTTGGGCGCCCCAACCCTTAGGATTAGGGAACCCCAGTCCTGGGGCGCCCCAGCCCTTAGGCTTCAGGAGTCCCAGGTTGTGGTGCCCCAGCCCTTAGGCTTAGGAGGCCCAGGTTGGGGCGCCCCAGCCCTTAGGCTTAAGGAGTCCTAGGAATTGGGAGCCCCAGGGCAGGGACGCCCAAGCCCATAGGTTTTGGGAGCGCCTGGTCTGGGGCGCCCCCGCCCTTAGGCTTTGGGAGCCCCAGACCTGCGGCGCCCAAACCCTTAGACTTTGGGAGCCCTAGGCCTGGGGCTCCCCAGCCCTTAGGCTTAGGGAGCCCTAGGCCTGGGACACCAGAGCCCTTGGGCTATGGGAGCCCTAGGCCTGGGGCGCCCCAGCTCTAAGGCTTAGGGTGCCCCAGGCCTGTGGCGCCCTAACCCTTAGACATTGGGAGCCCCAGGCCTGGGGCGCCCCAGCCCTTAGGATTTGGGAGCCCCTGGCCTGAGGCGCCCCAGCCCTTAGGTTTTGGGAGCCCCAGCCTGGGGCGCCCCAGCCTTTAGGATTTGGGAGCCCCAGGCCTGGGGCGCCCCACCCTTAGGCTTAGGGAGCCCCAGGCCTGGGGCGCCCCAGCCCTTAGGATTAGGGATGCCCAGGCCTGGGGCGCCCAAGCCCTTAGGCTTTGGGAACCCCAGTCCTGGGGCGCCCCAGTCCTTAGGCTTAGGGAGCCCCAGGCCTGTGTCACCCCAGCCCTTAAGCCTGGGAGCCTCAGGTCTGGGCGCCCCAGCCCTTAAGCCTGGGAGGCTCAGACCTGGGGCGCCCCAGCCCTTAGGCTTTGGGAGCACCAGGACTGGGACAGCCCAGCACATAGGTTTTTTGAGCCCCAGGCCTGGGGTGCCCCAGCCCTTAGGCTTAAGTAAGCCCAGAACTGGGGCGCCCCAGCCCTTAGGCTTCTGGTGCCCCAGGCCTGGGATGCCTCAGCAATTAGGCTTAGGGAGCCCCGGACCTGGGTCGCCCCAGCCCTTAGGCTTAGACAGCCCCAGACATGCGGCGCCCCAGCAATTAGGCTTAGGCAGCCCCAGGCCTGGGGCGCCCCAGCCCTTAGGCTTTGTGAGCCCCAGGCCTGGGACTCATCATTCCTTGGGTTTTGGGAGCCCCAGGCCTCGGGCGCCCAGCCCTTGGGCTTAGAGAGTCCCAGACCTGGGGTGCCCCAGCCCTTAGGCTTTTCGAGCCCCAGGCATGGGGCGCCCCCGCCCTTACGCTTTGGGAGCCCCAGGCTTGGGGCGCCCCAGCCCTTAGGCTTAGGGAGCCCCAGGCCTGGTGAGCCCCAGCTCTTTAACTTAGTGAGCCCCTGGCCTGGGGCGCCCCAACACTTAGGCTTAGGGAGCCCCAGGACATTGGTGCCCCAGCCTTTAGGCTTAGGGAGCCCCACCCTGGGGCGCCCCAGCCCTTAGGCTTTAGGAGCCCCAGGCCTGGGGCGCCCCAGCCCTTAAGTTTTGGGAGCCCCAGGCCTGGGGCTCCCCAGCCCTTAGGCTTTGGGAGCCCCAGGCCTGGGGCGCCGCAGCCCTTAGGCTTTGGGAGCCCCAGGCTTGGGCGCCCCAGCCCTTAGCCTTAGATAGCCCCAGGCCTGCGGCGCCCAGCACTTAGGCTTAGTTAGCCCCAGTCCTGGGGCGCCCCAGCCCTTAGGCTTTGGGAGCCCCAGGCCTGGGGCGCTACAGCCCTTAGGCTTTGGGAGCCCAAGGACTGGGGCGCCCCAGCCATTAGGCTTTGGGAGCACCAGGACTGGGATACCCCAGCCCATAGGTTTTGGGAGCCCCAGGCTGGAGCGCCACAGCCCTTAGGCTTAAGTAGCCCCAGACCTGGGGCACCCCAGCACTTAGGCTTTGGAACCCCAGACCTGGGGCGCCCCAGACTTAATGCTTAGGGAGCCCCAGGCCTGGGGCGCCCCAGAACTTAGGTTTTGGGAGCGCCAGGCCTGTGGCGCCCCAGCCCTTAGTATTTGGGAGCCCCAGGCCTGCGACGCCCCAACCCTTAAGCTTTTGGAGCCCCAGGCATGGGCTACCCAGCCCTTAGTTTTAAGGAGCCCCAGGCCTGGGGCGTCCCAGCCATTAGGCTTTGGTAGCCCCAGGCCAGGGACGCCAAGCCCATAGGTTTTGGAAGCGCCAGGCCTGGGGCGCCCCCGCCATTAGACGTAGGGAGCCCCAGGACTGGTGAGCCCCAGCTCTTAGACTTAGGGAGCCCCAGGCCAGGGTCGCCGCAGCCCTTAGGCTTATTGAGCCCCAGACCTGAGGCGCCCCAGCAATTAGGCTTAGGGAGCCCCAGGCCTGGGTTGCCCCAGCGCTTAGGCTTAGAAAGCCCCAGACCTGGGGCACCCCAGCAATTAGGCTTAGGAAGCCCCAAGCCTGGGGCGCCCCAGCCCTTAGGATTAGGGATGCCCAGGCCTGGTGCACCCCAGCCGTTAGGCTTTGGGAACCCCAGTCCTGGGGCGCACCAGCCCTTAGGCTTAGGGAACCCCAGGCCTGTGGCGCTACAGCCCGTAGGCTTAGGGAGCCCCAGGCCTGGGTCGCCCCAGCCCTTAGGCTTTGGGAGCCCCAAGCCTGAGGCGCCCCAGCCCTTAGGATTGGGGATGCCCAGGCCTGGGGCGCCCCAGCCTTAAGGCTTTGGGAACCCCAGTCCTGGGGCGCCCCAGCCTTTAGGCTTAGGGAACCCCAGGCCTGTGGCGCTCCAGCCCTTATGCTTAGGGAGCCCCAGGGCTGGGTCGCCCCAGCCCTTAGGCTTTGGGAGCCCCAGTCCTGGGGCGCCCCAGCCATTAGGCTTTGGGAGCCCCAGGACAAGGGCGCCCCAGCCCTTAGGCTTATGGAGCCTCAGGCCTTGGGCGCCCCAGCCCTAAGGCTTAGGGAGCCCCTGGCATGGGGCACCCCAACCCTTAGGCTGTGGAAGCACCAGGACTGGGACGGCCCAGCACATCGGTTTTTTGAACCCCAGGCCTGTGGCGCCCCAGCCCTTAGGCTTAAGTAGCCCCAGACCTGGGGCGCCCCAGCCCTTAGGCTTTGGGAACCCCAAGCCTGGGGCTCCCCAGTCCTTAGGCTTAGGGAGCCCCAGGCCTGTGGTGCCCCAGCCTTTTGGCTTTGGGAGCCCCAGGCCTGGGTCCCCCCAGCTCTTAGGATTTGGGAGTCCCAAGCCTGGGGCGCCTCAGCCTTTAGGTATGGGAACCCCAGTCCTGGGGTGCCCCAGTCCTTAGGATTAGGAAGCCCCAGGTCTGTGTCGCCCCAGCCCTTAGGCTTAGGGAGCCCCAGGCCCGTCGCCCCAGCCCTTAGGCTTAGGGAGCCCCAGGCCTGAGGCGCCCCAGCCTTTAGGCTTTGGGAGCTCCAGGCCTGGGGCCCCCCAACACTTAGGCTTAGGGATCCCCAGGCCTGGTGCGCCCGAGCCCTTAGGCTTTGGGAGCCCCAGGCCTGGGTCGCCCCAGCCCTTAGGATTTGGGAGCCCCTGGCCTGAGGCGCCCCAGCCCTTAGGTTTTGGGAGCCCCAGCCTGGTGCGCCCCAGCCTTTAGGATTTGGGAGCCCCAGGCCTGGGGCGCCCCACCCTTAGGCTTAGGGAGCCCCAGGCCTGGGGCGCCCCAGCCTTAGGATTAGGGATGCCCAGGCCTGGGGCGCCCAAGCCCTTAGGCTTTGGGAACCCCAGTCCTGGGGCGCCCCAGTCCTTAGGCTTAGGGAGCCCCAGGCCTGTGTCGCCCCAGCCTTTAAGCCTGGGAGCCTCAGGCCTGGGGTGCCCCAGCCCTTAAGCCTGGGAGCCTCAGACCTGGGGCGCCCCAGCCCTTAGGCTTTGGGAGCACCAGGACTGGGACAGCCCAGCACATAGGTTTTTTGAGCCCCAGGCCTGGGGCGCCCCAGCCCTTAGGCTTAAGTAAGCCCAGAACTGGGGCGCCCCAGCCCTTAGGCTTAGGGTGCCCCAGGCCTGGGATGCCTCAGCAATTAGGCTTAGGGAGCCCCAGACCTGGGTCGCCCCAGCCCTTAGGCTTAGACATCCCCAAACATGCGGCGCCCCAGCAATTAGGCTTAGGCAGCCCCAGGCCTGGGGCGCCCCAGCCATTAGACTTAGGGAGCCCCAGGCCTGGGGTGCCCCAGCCCTTAGGCTTTGTGAGCCCCAGGCCTGGGACTCATCATTCCTTGGGTTTTGGGAGCCCCAGGCCTCGGGCGCCCAGCCCTTGGGCTTAGAGAGTCCCAGACCTGGGGTGCCCCAGCCCTTAGGCTTTTCGAGCCCCAGGCATGGGGCGCCCCCGCCCTTATGCTTTGGGAGCCCCAGGCTTGGGGCGCCCCAGCCCTTAGGCCTAGGGAGCCCCAGGCCTGGTGAGCCCCAGCTCTTTAACTTAGTGAGCCCCTGGCCTGGGGCGCCCCAACACTTAGGCTTAGGGAGCCCCAGGACAGGGGTGCCCCAGCCTTTAGGCTTAGGGAGCCCCACCCTGGGGCGCCCCAGCCCTTAGGCTTTAGGAGCCCCAGGCTTAGGCGCCCCAGCCCTTAGCCTTAGATAGCCCCAGGCCTGCGGCGCCCAGCACTTAGGCTTAGTTAGCCCCAGTCCTGGGGCGCCGCAGCCCTTAGGCTTTGGGAGCCCCAGTCTTAGGCGCCCCAGCCCTTAGCCTTAGATAGCCCCAGGCCTGCGGCGCCCAGCACTTAGGCTTAGTTAGCCCCAGTCCTGGGGCGCCCCAGCCCTTAGGCTTTGGGAGCCCCAGGCCTGGGGCGCTACAGCCCTTAGGCTTTGGGAGCCCAAGGACTGGGGCACCCCAGCCATTAGGCTTTGGGAGCACCAGGACTGGGATGCCCCAGCCCATAGGTTTTGGGAGCCCCAGGCTGGAGCGCCCCAGCCCTTAGGCTTAAGTAGCCCCAGACCTGGGGCACCCCAGCACTTAGGCTTTGGAACCCCAGACCTGGGGCGCCCCAGACTTAATGCTTAGGGAGCCCCAGGCCTGGGGCGCCCCAGACCTTAGGCTTTGGGAGCGCCAGGCCTGTGGCGCCCCAGCCCTTAGTATTTGGGAGCCCCAGGCCTGCGACGCCCCAGCCCTTAAGCTTTTGGAGCCCCAGGCATGGGCTACCCAGCCCTTAGTTTTAAGGAGCCCCAGGCCTGGGGCGCCCCAGTCATTAGGCTTTGGTAGCCCCAGGCCAGGGACGCCAAGCCCATAGGTTTTGGAAGCGCAAGACCTGGGGCGCCCCCGCCATTAGACGTAGGGAGCCCCAGGACTGGTGAGCCCCAGCTCTTAGACTTAGGGAGCCCCAGGCCAGGGTCGCCCCAGCCCTTAGGCTTATTTAGCACCAGACCTGAGGCGCCCCAGCAATTAGGCTTAGGGAGCCCCAGGCCTGGGTTGCCCCAGCGCTTAGGCTTAGAAAGCCCCAGCCCTGGGCGCCCCAGCAATTAGGCTTAGGAAGCCCCAAGCCTGGGGCGCCCCAGCCCTTAGGATTATGGATGCCCAGGTCTGGTGCACCCCAGCCCTTAGGCTTTGGGAACCCCAGTCCTGGGGCGCACCAGCCCTTAGGCTTAGGGAACCCCAGGCCTGTGGCGCTACAGCCCGTAGGCTTAGGGAGCCCCAGGCCTGGGTCGCCCCAGCCCTTAGGCTTTGGGAGCCCCAAGCCTGGGGCGCCCCAGCCCTTAGGATTGGGGATGCCCAGGCCTGGGGCGCCCCAGCCTTAAGGCTTTGGGAACCCCAGTCCTGGGGCGCCCTAGTCTTTAGGCTTAGGGTACCCCTGGCCTGTGGCGCTCCAGCCTTTATGCTTAGGGAGCACCAGGCCTGGGTCGCCCCAGCCCTTAGGCTTTGGGAGCCCCAGTCCTGGGGCGAACCAGCCTTTAGGCTTTGGGAGCCCCAGGACAAGGACGCCCCAGCCCTTAGGCTTATGGAGCCTCAGGCCTGGGGCGCCCCAGCCCTAAGTCTTAGGGAGCCCCTGGCATAGGGCACCCCAACCCTTATGCTGTGGAAGCACTAGGACTGGGACGGCCCAGCACATAGGTTTTTTGAGCCCCAGGCCTGTGGCGCCCCAGCCCTTAGGCTTAAGTAGCCCCAGACCTGGGGCGCCCCAGCCTTTAGGCTTAGGGAGCCCCATGCCTGCGGCGCCCCAGCGATTAGGCCTTGGGAGACACAGGCCAGGGACGCCCAAGCCCATAGGTTTTGGGAGCGCCAGGCCTGGGGCGCCACCGCCATTAGGCGTAGCGAGCCCCAGGCCTGGTGAGCCACAGCTCTTAGACTTAGGGAGCCCCAGACCTGGGGTGCCCCAGGAATTAGGCTTAACGAACCCCTGGCCTGGGGCGCCCCAACCCTTAGGATTAGGGAACCCCAGTCCTGGGGCGCCCCAGCCCTTAGGCTTCGGGAGTCCCAGGCCTGGGGTGCCCCAGCCCTTAGGCTTAGGGTGCCCTAGGCCTGTGGCGCCCCAGCCCTTAGACATTGGGAGCCCCAGGCCTGGGGCGCCCCAGCCCTTAGGCTTTAGGAGCCCCAGGCCAGGGCGCCCCCGCCCTTAGGCGTAGGGAGGCCCAGGCCTGCTGAGCCCCAGCTCTTAGATTTCGGGAGCCCCTGGCCTGGGGCACCCCAGTACTTAGGCTTAGTGAGCCCCAGTCCTGGGGCGCCCCAGCCATTAGGCTTTGGGAGCCCCAGGACAAGGGCGCCCCAGCCCTTAGGCTTATGGAGCCTCAGGCCTGTGGCGCCCCAGCCCTAAGGCTTAGGGAGCCCCTGGCATGGGGCACCCCAACCCTTAGGCTGTGGAAGCACCAGGACTGGGACGGCCCAGCACATCGGTTTTTTGAACCCCAGGCCTGTGGCGCCCCAGCCCTTAGGTTTAAGTAGCCCCAGACCTGGGGCGCCCCAGCCCTTAGGCTTTGGGAACCCCAAGCCTGGGGCTCCCCAGTCCTTAGGCTTAGGGAGCCCCAGGCCTGTGGTGCCCCAGCCTTTTGGCTTTGGGAGCCCCAGGCCTGGGTCCCCCCAGCTCTTAGGATTTGGGAGTCCCAAGCCTGGGGCGCCTCAGCCTTTAGGTATGGGAACCCCAGTCCTGGGGTGCCCCAGTCCTTAGGATTAGGAAGCCCCAGGTCTGTGTCGCCCCAGCCCTTAGGCTTAGGGAGCCCCAGGCCCGTCGCCCCAGCCCTTAGGCTTAGGGAGCCCCAGGCCTGAGGCGCCCCAGCCTTTAGGCTTTGGGAGCTCCAGGCCTGGGGCCCCCCAACACTTAGGCTTAGGGATCCCCAGGCCTGGTGCGCCCGAGCCCTTAGGCTTTGGGAGCCCCAGGCCTGGGTCGCCCCAGCCCTTAGGATTTGGGAGACCCTGGCCTGAGGCACCCCAGCCCTTAGGTTTTGGGAGCCCCAGCCTGGTGCGCCCCAGCCTTTAGGATTTGGGAGCCCCAGGCCTGGGGCGCCCCACCCTTAGGCTTAGGGAGCCCCAGGCCTGGGGCGCCCCAGCCTTAGGATTAGGGATGCCCAGGCCTGGGGCGCCCAAGCCCTTAGGCTTTGGGAACCCCAGTCCTGGGGCGCCCCAGTCCTTAGGCTTAGGGAGCCCCAGGCCTGTGTCGCCCCAGCCTTTAAGCCTGGGAGCCTCAGGCCTGGGGTGCCCCAGCCCTTAAGCCTGGGAGCCTCAGACCTGGGGCGCCCCAGCCCTTAGGCTTTGGGAGCACCAGGACTGGGACAGCCCAGCACATAGGTTTTTTGAGCCCCAGGCCTGGGGCGCCCCAGCCCTTAGGCTTAAGTAAGCCCAGAACTGGGGCGCCCCAGCCCTTAGGCTTAGGGTGCCCCAGGCCTGGGATGCCTCAGCAATTAGGCTTAGGGAGCCCCAGACCTGGGTCGCCCCAGCCCTTAGGCTTATACAGCCCCAAACATGCGGCGCCCCAGCAATTAGGCTTAGGCAGCCCCAGGCCTGGGGCGCCCCAGCCATTAGACTTAGGGAGCCCCAGGCCTGGGGTGCCCCAGCCCTTAGGCTTTGTGAGCCCCAGGCCTGGGACTCATCATTCCTTGGGTTTTGGGAGCCCCAGGCCTCGGGCGCCCAGCCCTTGGGCTTAGAGAGTCCCAGACCTGGGGTGCCCCAGCCCTTAGGCTTTTCGAGCCCCAGGCATGGGGCGCCCCCGCCCTTATGCTTTGGGAGCCCCAGGCTTGGGGCGCCCCAGCCCTTAGGCCTAGGGAGCCCCAGGCCTGGTGAGCCCCAGCTCTTTAACTTAGTGAGCCCCTGGCCTGGGGCGCCCCAACACTTAGGCTTAGGGAGCCCCAGGACAGGGGTGCCCCAGCCTTTAGGCTTAGGGAGCCCCACCCTGGGGCGCCCCAGCCCTTAGGCTTTAGGAGCCCCAGGCTTAGGCGCCCCAGCCCTTAGCCTTAGATAGCCCCAGGCCTGCGGCGCCCAGCACTTAGGCTTAGTTAGCCCCAGTCCTGGGGCGCCGCAGCCCTTAGGCTTTGGGAGCCCCAGTCTTAGGCGCCCCAGCCCTTAGCCTTAGATAGCCCCAGGCCTGCGGCGCCCAGCACTTAGGCTTAGTTAGCCCCAGTCCTGGGGCGCCCCAGCCCTTAGGCTTTGGGAGCCCCAGGCCTGGGGCGCTACAGCCCTTAGGCTTTGGGAGCCCAAGGACTGGGGCACCCCAGCCATTAGGCTTTGGGAGCACCAGGACTGGGATGCCCCAGCCCATAGGTTTTGGGAGCCCCAGGCTGGAGCGCCACAGCCCTTAGGCTTAAGTAGCCCCAGACCTGGGGCACCCCAGCACTTAGGCTTTGGAACCCCAGACCTGGGGCGCCCCAGACTTAATGCTTAGGGAGCCCCAGGCCTGGGGCGCCCCAGACCTTAGGCTTTGGGAGCGCCAGGCCTGTGGCGCCCCAGCCCTTAGTATTTGGGAGCCCCAGGCCTGCGACGCCCCAGCCCTTAAGCTTTTGGAGCCCCAGGCATGGGCTACCCAGCCCTTAGTTTTAAGGAGCCCCAGGCCTGGGGAGCCCCAGTCATTAGGCTTTGGTAGCCCCAGGCCAGGGACGCCAAGCCCATAGGTTTTGGAAGCGCAAGGCCTGGGGCGCCCCCGCCATTAGACGTAGGGAGCCCCAGGACTGGTGAGCCCCAGCTCTTAGACTTAGGGAGCCCCAGGCCAGGGTCGCCCCAGCCCTTAGGCTTATTTAGCACCAGACCTGAGGCGCCCCAGCAATTAGGCTTAGGGAGCCCCAGGCCTGGGTTGCCCCAGCGCTTAGGCTTAGAAAGCCCCAGCCCTGGGCGCCCCAGCAATTAGACTTAGGAAGCCCCAAGCCTGGGGCGCCCCAGCCCTTAGGATTATGGATGCCCAGGCCTGGTGCACCCCAGCCCTTAGGCTTTGGGAACCCCAGTCCTGGGGCGCACCAGCCCTTAGGCTTAGGGAACCCCAGGCCTGTGGCGCTACAGCCCGTAGGCTTAGGGAGCCCCAGGCCTGGGTCGCCCCAGCCCTTAGGCTTTGGGAGCCCCAAGCCTGGGGCGCCCCAGCCCTTAGGATTGGGGATGCCCAGGCCTGGGGCGCCCCAGCCTTAAGGCTTTGGGAACCCCAGTCCTGGGGCGCCCTAGTCTTTAGGCTTAGGGAACCCCTGGCCTGTGGCGCTCCAGCCCTTATGCTTAGGGAGCCCCAGGCCTGGGTCGCCCCAGCCCTTAGGCTTTGGGAGCCCCAGTCCTGGGGCGAACCAGCCTTTAGGCTTTGGGAGCCCCAGGACAAGGACGCCCCAGCCCTTAGGCTTATGGAGCCTCAGGCCTGGGGCGCCCCAGCCCTAAGTCTTAGGGAGCCCCTGGCATAGGGCACCCCAACCCTTATGCTGTGGAAGCACTAGGACTGGGACGGCCCAGCACATAGGTTTTTTGAGCCCCAGGCCTGTGGCGCCCCAGCCCTTAGGCTTAAGTAGCCCCAGACCTGGGGCGCCCCAGCCTTTAGGCTTAGGGAGCCCCATGCCTGCGGCGCCCCAGCGATTAGGCCTTGGGAGACCCAGGCCAGGGACGCCCAAGCCCATAGGTTTTGGGAGCGCCAGGCCTGGGGCGCCACCGCCATTAGGCGTAGCGAGCCACAGGCCTGGTGAGCCACAGCTCTTAGACTTAGGGAGCCCCAGACCTGGGGTGCCCCAGGAATTAGGCTTAACGAACCCCTGGCCTGGGGCGCCCGAACCCTTAGGATTAGGGAACCCCAGTCCTGGGGCGCCCCAGCCCTTAGGCTTCGGGAGTCCCAGGCCTGGGGTGTCCCAGCCCTTAGGCTTAGGGTGCCCTAGGCCTGTGGCGCCCCAGCCCTTAGACATTGGGAGCCCCAGGCCTGGGGCGCCCCAGCCCTTAGGCTTTAGGAGGCCCAGGCCAGGGCGCCCCCGCCCTTAGGCGTAGGGAGGCCCAGGCCTGCTGAGCCCCAGCTCTTAGATTTCGGGAGCCCCTGGCCTGGGGCACCCCAGTACTTAGGCTTAGTGAGCCCCAGGCCTGGAGCGCCCCAGCCCTTAGGCTTATGGAGCCCCATGCCAGGGGCGCCGCAGCCCTTAGTATTTGGGAGCCCCAGGCCTGAGGCGCCCCATCCCTTAGCTTTTGGGAGCCCCAGGCCTGGGGGCCCCAGCCCTTAGGATTTGGGAGCCCCAGGCCTGGGGTGCCCCACCCTTAGGCTTAGGGGGCCCCAGGCCTGGGGCGCCCCAGCCCTTAGGATTAGAGATGCCCAGTCCTGGGGCGCCCCAGCCCTTAGGCTTTGGGAACCCCAGTCCTGGGGCGCCCCAGGCCTTAGGCTTTGGGAACCCCAGTCCTGTGTCGCCCCAGCCCTTAGGCTTAGGGAGTCCCAGGCCTGGGGCGCCCCAGCCCTTAAGCCTGGGAGTCTCAGGCCTGGGGCGCCTCAGCCCTTAAGCCTGGGAGCCTCAGGCCTGGGGCGCCCCAGCCCTTAGGCTTTGGGAGCACCAGGACTGGGACGGCCCAGCACATAGGTTTTTTGAGCCCCAGGCCTGGGGCGCCCCAGCCATTAGGCTTAAGTAAGGCCAGAACTGGGGCGCCCCAGCCTTTAGGCTTAGGGAGCCCCATGCCTGCGGCACCCCAACCCTTAGGCTTAGGGTGCCCCAGGCCTGGGATGCCTCATCAATTAGGCTTAGGGAGCCCCAGACCTGGGTCGCCCAGCCCTTAGGTTTAGACAGCCCCAGACATGCGGCGCCCCAGCAATTAGGCTTAGGCAGCCCCAGGCCTGGGGCACCCCAGCCATTAGACTTAGGAAGCCCCAGGCCTGGGGCGCCCCAGCCCTTAGGCTTTGTGAGCCCCAGGCCTGGGACTCCTCATTCCTTGGCTTTTGGGAGCCCCAGGCCTCGGGCGCACCAGCCCTTGGGCTTAGAGAGTCCCAGACCTGGGGTGCCCCAGCCCTTAGGTTTTCGAGCCCCAGGCCTGGGGCGCCCCCGCCCTTACGCTTTGGGAGCCCCAGGCTTTGGGCGCCCCAGCCCTTAGGTTTAGGGAGCCCCAGGCCTGGTGAGCCCCAGCTCTTTAACTTAGTGAGCCCCTGGCCTGGGGCGCCCCAACACTTAGGCTTAGGGAGCCCCAGGACAGGGGTGCCCCAGCCTTGCAGTTTAGGGAGCCCCACCCTGGGGCGCCCCAGCCCTTAGGCTTAAGGAACCCCAGGCCTGGGGCACCCCAGCCTTTAAGTTTTGGGAGCCCCAAGCCTGGGGCGCCCCAGCCCTTAGGATTTGGGAGCCCCAGGCCTGGGGCGCCGAAGCCCTTAGGCTTTGGGAGCCCCAGGCCTGGGGCGCCGCAGCCCTTAGGCTTAGGGAGCCCCAGACCTTGGCCGCCCCAGCCGTGGGGCGCCCCAGCCCTTAGCCTTAGATAGCCCCAGGCCTGGGGCGCCCAGCACTTAGGCTTAGTTAGCCACAGTCCTGGGGCGCCCCAGCCCTTAGGCTTTGGGAGCCCCAGGCCTAGGGCGCCCCAGCACTTAGGCTTAGAGAGCCTCAGGCCAGGGGCGCCCCAGCCCTTAGGCTTTGGGAGCCCGAGGCCGAGGCGCCCAAGCCCTTAGGCTTTGGGAACCCCAGTCCTGGGGCGCCCTAGTCTTTAGGCTTAGGGAACCCCTGGCCTGTGGCGCTCCAGCCCTTATGCTTAGGGAGCCCCAGGCCTGGGTCGCCCCAGCCCTTAGGCTTTGGGAGCCCCAGTCCTGGGGCGAACCAGCCTTTAGGCTTTGGGAGCCCCAGGACAAGGACGCCCCAGCCCTTAGGCTTATGGAGCCTCAGGCCTGGGGCGCCCCAGCCCTAAGTCTTAGGGAGCCCCTGGCATAGGGCACCCCAACCCTTATGCTGTGGAAGCACTAGGACTGGGACGGCCCAGCACAAAGGTTTTTTGAGCCCCAGGCCTGTGGCGCCCCAGCCCTTAGGCTTAAGTAGCCCCAGACCTGGGGCGCCCCAGCCTTTAGGCTTAGGGAGCCCCATGCCTGCGGCGCCCCAGCGATTAGGCCTTGGGAGACCCAGGCCAGGGACGCCCAAGCCCATAGGTTTTGGGAGCGCCAGGCCTGGGCGCCACCGCCATTAGGCGTAGCGAGCCCCAGGCCTGGTGAGCCACAGCTCTTAGACTTAGGGAGCCCCAGACCTGGGGTGCCCCAGGAATTAGGCTTAACGAACCCCTGGCCTGGGGCGCCCCAACCCTTAGGATTAGGGAACCCCAGTCCTGGGGCGCCCCAGCCCTTAGGCTTCGGGAGTCCCAGGCCTGGGGTGCCCCAGCCCTTAGGCTTAGGGTGCCCTAGGCCTGTGGCGCCCCAGCCCTTAGACATTGGGAGCCCCAGGCCTGGGGCGCCCCAGCCCTTAGGCTTTAGGAGCCCCAGGCCAGGGCGCCCCCGCCCTTAGGCGTAGGGAGGCCCAGGCCTGCTGAGCCCCAGCTCTTAGATTTAGGGAGCCCCTGGCCTGGGGCACCCCAGTACTTAGGCTTAGTGAGCCCCAGGCCTGGAGCGCCCCAGCCCTTAGGCTTATGGAGCCCCATGCCAGGGGCGCCGCAGCCCTTAGTATTTGGGAGCCGCAGGCCTGAGGCGCCCCATCCCTTAGCTTTTGGGAGCCCCAGGCCTGGGGGCCCCAGCCCTTAGGATTTGGGAGCCCCAGGCCTGGGGTGCCCCACCCTTAGGCTTAGGGGGCCCCAGGCCTGGGGCGCCCCAGCCCTTAGGATTAGAGATGCCCAGTCCTGGGGCGCCCCAGCCCTTAGGCTTTGGGAACCCCAGTCCTGGGGCGCCCCAGGCCTTAGGCTTTGGGAACCCCAGTCCTGTGTCGCCCCAGCCCTTAGGCTTAGGGAGTCCCAGGCCTGGGGCGCCCCAGCCCTTAAGCCTGGGAGTCTCAGGCCTGGGGCGCCTCAGCCCTTAAGCCTGGGAGCCTCAGGCCTGGGGCGCCCCAGCCCTTAGGCTTTGGGAGCACCAGGACTGGGACGGCCCAGCACATAGGTTTTTTGAGCCCCAGGCCTGGGGCGCCCCAGCCATTAGGCTTAAGTAAGGCCAGAACTGGGGCGCCCCAGCCTTTAGGCTTAGGGAGCCCCATGCCTGCGGCACCCCAACCCTTAGGCTTAGGGTGCCCCAGGCCTGGGATGCCTCATCAATTAGGCTTAGGGAGCCCAAGACCTGGGTCGCCCAGCCCTTAGGTTTAGACAGCCCCAGACATGCGGCGCCCCAGCAATTAGGCTTAGGCAGCCCCAGGCCTGGGGCACCCCAGCCATTAGACTTAGGAAGCCCCAGGCCTGGGGCGCCCCAGCCCTTAGGCTTTGTGAGCCCCAGGCCTGGGACTCCTCATTCCTTGGCTTTTGGGAGCCCCAGGCCTCGGGCGCACCAGCCCTTGGGCTTAGAGAGTCCCAGACCTGGGGTGCCCCAGCCCTTAGGTTTTCGAGCCCCAGGCCTGGGGCGCCCCCGCCCTTACGCTTTGGGAGCCCCAGGCTTTGGGCGCCCCAGCCCTTAGGTTTAGGGAGCCCCAGGCCTGGTGAGCCCCAGCTCTTTTACTGAGTGAGCCCCTGGCCTGGGGCGCCCCAACACTTAGGCTTAGGGAGCCCCAGAACAGGGGTGCCCCAGCCTTGCAGCTTAGGGAGCCCCACCCTGGGGCGCCCCAGCCCTTAGGCTTAAGGAGCCCCAGGACTAGGGCACCCCAGCCTTTAAGTTTTGGCAGCCCCATGCCTGGGGCGCCCCAGCCCTTAGGATTTGGGAGCCCCAGGCCTGGGGCGCCGAAGCCCTTAGGCTTTGGGAGCCCCAGGCCTGGGGCGCCGCAGCCCTTAGGCTTAGGGAGCCCCAGACCTTGGCCGCCCCAGCCGTGGGGCGCCCCAGCCCTTAGCCTTAGATAGCCCCAGGACTGGGGCACCCAGCACTTAGGCTTAGTTAGCCACAGTCCTGGGGCGCCCCAGCCCTTAGGCTTTGGGAGCCCCAGGCCTAGGGCGCCCCAGCACTTAGGCTTAGAGAGCCTCAGGCCAGGGGCACCCCAGCCCTTAGGCTTTGGGAGCCCGAGGCCGTGGCGCCCAAGCCCTTAGGCTTTGGGAGCCCCAGGCCTGGGGCGCTACAGCCCTTAGGCTTTGGGAGCCCAAGGACTGGGGCGCCCCAGCCATTAGGCTTTGGGAGCACCAGGACTGGGATGCCCCAGCCCATAGGTTTTGGGAGCCCCAGGCTGGAGCGCCCCAGCCCTTAGGCTTAAGTAGCCCCAGACCTGAGGCACCCCAGCACTTAGGCTTTGGAACCCCAGTCCTGGGGCGCCCCAGCCTTAATGCTTAGGGAGTCCCAGGCCTGGGGCGCCCCAGACCTTAGGCTTTGGGAGCGTCAGGCCTGTGACGCCCCAGCCCTTAGTATTTTGGAGCCCCAGGCCTGCGACGCCCCAACCCTTAAGATTTTGGAGCCCCAGGTATGGGCGCCCAAGCCCTTAGTTTTAAGGAGCCCCAGGACTGGTGAGCCCCAGCTCTTAGACTTAGGGAGCCCCAGGCCAGGGTCGCCCCAGCCCTTAGGCTTAGAAAGCCCCAGACCTGGGGCGCCCCAGCAATTAGGCTTAGGGAGCCCCAGGCCTGGGGCGCCCCAGCCCTTAGTTTTAGGGATGCCCAGGCCTGGGGCACCCCAGCCCTTAGGCTTTCGGAACCCCAGTCCTGGGGAGCACCAGCCCTTAGGCTTAGGGAACCCCAGGCCTGTGGCGCTACAGCCTTTAGGCTTAGGGAGCCCCAGGCCTGGGTCGCCCCAGGCCTTAGGCTTTGGTAGCCTCAAGCCTGGGGCGCCCCAGCCCTTAGGATTGGGGATTACCAGGCCTGGGGCGCCCCAGCCTTAAGGCTTTCGGAACCCCAGTCCTGGGGCGCCCCAGCCTTTAGGCTTAGGGAACCCCAGGCCAGTGGCGCTCCAGCCCTTAGGCTTAGGGAGTCCCAGGCCTGGGTCGCCCCAGCCCTTAGGCTTTGGGAGCCCCAGTCCTGGGGCACCCCAGCCCTTAGGCTTTGGGAGCCCCAGGCTTGGGCGCCCCAGCCCATAGCCTTAGATAGCCCCAGGCCTGCGGCGCCCAGCACTTAGGCTTAGTTAGCCCCAGTCCTGGGGCGCCCCAGCCCTTAGGCTTTGGGAGCCCCAGGCCTGGGGCGCTACAGCCCTTAGGCTTTGGGAGCCCAAGGACTGGGGCGCCCCAGCCATTAGGCTTTGGGAGCACCAGGACTGGGATGCCCCAGCCCATAGGTTTTGGGAGCCCCAGGCTGGAGCGCCCCAGCCCTTAGGCTTAAGTAGCCCCAGACCTGGGGCACCCCAGCACTTAGGCTTTGGAACCCCAGACCTGGGGCGCCCCAGACTTAATGCTTAGGGAGCCCCAGGCCTGGGGCGCCCCAGACCTTAGGCTTTGGGAGCGCCAGGCCTGTGGCGCCCCAGCCCTTAGTATTTGGGAGCCCCAGGCCTGCGACGCCCCAGCCCTTAAGCTTTTGGAGCCCCAGGCATGGGCTACCCAGCCCTTAGTTTTAAGGAGCCCCAGGCCTGGGGCGCCCCAGTCATTAGGCTTTGGTAGCCCCAGGCCAGGGACGCCAAGCCCATAGGTTTTGGAAGCGCAAGGCCTGGGGCGCCCCCGCCATTAGACGTAGGGAGCCCCAGGACTGGTGAGCCCCAGCTCTTAGACTTAGGGAGCCCCAGGCCAGGGTCGCCCCAGCCCTTAGGCTTATTTAGCACCAGACCTGAGGCGCCCCAGCAATTAGGCTTAGGGAGCCCCAGGCCTGGGTTGCCCCAGCGCTTAGGCTTAGAAAGCCCCAGCCCTGGGGGCCCCAGCAATTAGGCTTAGGAAGCCCCAAGCCTGGGGCGCCCCAGCACTTAGGATTATGGATGCCCAGGCCTGGTGCACCCCAGCCCTTAGGCTTTGGGAACCCCAGTCCTGGGGCGCACCAGCCCTTAGGCTTAGGGAACCCCAGGCCTGTGGCGCTACAGCCCGTAGGCTTAGGGAGCCCCAGGCCTGGGTCGCCCCAGCCCTTAGGCTTTGGGAGCCCCAAGCCTGGGGCGCCCCAGCCCTTAGGATTGGGGATGCCCAGGCCTGGGGCGCCCCAGCCTTAAGGCTTTGGGAACCCCAGTCCTGGGGCGCCCTAGTCTTTAGGCTTAGGGAACCCCTGGCCTGTGGCGCTCCAGCCCTTATGCTTAGGGAGCCCCAGGCCTGGGTCGCCCCAGCCCTTAGGCTTTGGGAGCCCCAGTCCTGGGGCGAACCAGCCTTTAGGCTTTGGGAGCCCCAGGACAAGGACGCCCCAGCCCTTAGGCTTATGGAGCCTCAGGCCTGGGGCGCCCCAGCCCTAAGTCTTAGGGAGCCCCTGGCATAGGGCACTCCAACCCTTATGCTGTGGAAGCACTAGGACTGGGACGGCCCAGCACATAGGTTTTTTGAGCCCCAGGCCTGTGGCGCCCCAGCCCTTAGGCTTAAGTAGCCCCAGACCTGGGGCGCCCCAGCCTTTAGGCTTAGGGAGCCCCATGCCTGCGGCGCCCCAGCGATTAGGCCTTGGGAGACCCAGGCCAGGGACGCCCAAGCCCATAGGTTTTGGGAGCGCCAGGCCTGGGGCGCCACCGCCATTAGGCGTAGCGAGCCCCAGGCCTGGTGAGCCACAGCTCTTAGACTTAGGGAGCCCCAGACCTGGGGTGCCCCAGGAATTAGGCTTAACGAACCCCTGGCCTGGGGCGCCCCAACCCTTAGGATTAGGGAACCCCAATCCTGGGGCGCCCCAGCCCTTAGGCTTCGGGAGTCCCAGGCCTGGGGTGCCCCAGCCCTTAGGCTTAGGGTGCCCTAGGCCTGTGGCGCCCCAGCCCTTAGACATTGGGAGCCCCAGGCCTGGGGCGCCCCAGCCCTTAGGCTTTAGGAGCCCCAGGCCAGGGCGCCCCCGCCCTTAGGCGTAGGGAGGCCCAGGCCTGGTGAGCCCCAGCTCTTAGATTTAGGGAGCCCCTGGCCTGGGGCACCCCAGTACTTAGGCTTAGTGAGCCCCAGGCCTGGAGCGCCCCAGCCCTTAGGCTTATGGAGCCCCATGCCAGGGGCGCCGCAGCCCTTAGTATTTGGGAGCCCCAGGCCTGAGGCGCCCTATCCCTTAGCTTTTGGGAGCCCCAGGCCTGGGGGCCCCAGCCCTTAGGATTTGGGAGCCCCAGGCCTGGGGTGCCCCACCCTTAGGCTTAGGGGGCCCCAGGCCTGGGGCGCCCCAGCCCTTAGGATTAGAGATGCCCAGTCCTGGGGCGCCCCAGCCCTTAGGCTTTGGGAACCCCAGTCCTGGGGCGCCCCAGGCCTTAGGCTTTGGGAACCCCAGTCCTGTGTCGCCCCAGCCCTTAGGCTTAGGGAGTCCCAGGCCTGGGGCGCCCCAGCCCTTAAGCCTGGGAGTCTCAGGCCTGGGGCGCCTCAGCCCTTAAGCCTGGGAGCCTCAGGCCTGGGGCGCCCCAGCCCTTAGGCTTTGGGAGCACCAGGACTGGGACGGCCCAGCACATAGGTTTTTTGAGCCCCAGGCCTGGGGCGCCCCAGCCATTAGGCTTAAGTAAGGCCAGAACTGGGGCGCCCCAGCCTTTAGGCTTAGGGAGCCCCATGCCTGCGGCACCCCAACCCTTAGGCTTAGGGTGCCCCAGGCCTGGGATGCCTCATCAATTAGGCTTAGGGAGCCCCAGACCTGGGTCGCCCAGCCCTTAGGTTTAGACAGCCCCAGACATGCGGCGCCCCAGCAATTAGGCTTAGGCAGCCCCAGGCCTGGGGCACCCCAGCCATTAGACTTAGGGAGCCCCAGGCCTGGGGCGCCCCAGCCCTTAGGCTTTGTGAGCCCCAGGCCTGGGACTCCTCATTCCTTGTCTCTTGGGAGCCCCAGGCCTCGGGCGCACCAGCCCTTGGGCTTAGAGAGTCCCAGACCTGGGGTGCCCCAGCCCTTAGGTTTTCGAGCCCCAGGCCTGCGGCGCCCCCGCCCTTACGCTTTGGGAGCCCCAGGCTTTGGGCGCCCCAGCCCTTAGGTTTAGGGAGCCCCAGGCCTGGTGAGCCCCAGCTCTTTAACTTAGTGAGCCCCTGGCCTGGGGCGCCCCAACACTTAGGCTTAGGGAGCCCCAGGACAGGGGTGCCCCAGCCTTGCAGCTTAGGGAGCCCCACCCTGGGGCGCCCCAGCCCTTAGGCTTAAGGAGCCCCAGGCCTGGGGCACCCCAGCCTTTAAGTTTTGGGAGCCCCATGCCTGGGGCACCCCAGCCCTTAGGATTTGGGAGCCCCAGGCCTGGGGCGCCGAAGCCCTTAGGCTTTGGGAGCCCCAGGCCTGGGGCGCCGCAGCCCTTAGGCTTAGGGAGCCCCAGACCTTGGCCGCCCCAGCCGTGGGGCGCCCCAGCCCTTAGCCTTAGATAGCCCCAGGCCTGGGGCGCCCAGCACTTAAGCTTAGTTAGCCACAGTCCTGGGGCGCCCCAGCCCTTAGGCTTTGGGAGCCCCAGGCCTAGGGCGCCCCAGCACTTAGGCTTAGAGAGCCTCAGGCCAGGGGCGCCCCAGCCCTTAGGCTTTGGGAGCCCGAGGCCGTGGCGCCCAAGCCCTTAGGCTTTGGGAGCCCCAGGCCTGGGGCGCTACAGCCCTTAGGCTTTGGGAGCCCAAGGACTGGGGCGCCCCAGCCATTAGGCTTTGGGAGCACCAGGACTGGGATGCCCCAGCCCATAGGTTTTGGGAGCCCCAGGCTGGAGCGCCCCAGCCCTTAGGCTTAAGTAGCCCCAGACGTGGGGCACCCCAGCACTTAGGCTTTGGAACCCCAGTCCTGGGGCGCCCCAGCCTTAATGCTTAGGGAGTCCCAGGCCTGGGGCGCCCCAGACCTTAGGCTTTGGGAGCGTCAGGCCTGTGACGCCCCAGCCCTTAGTATTTTGGAGCCCCAGGCCTGCGACGCCCCAACCCTTAAGCTTTTGGAGCCCCAGGTATGGGCGCCCAAGCCCTTAGTTTTAAGGAGCCCCAGGACTGGTGAGCCCCAGCTCTTAGACTTAGGGAGCCCCAGGCCAGGGTCGCCCCAGCCCTTAGGCTTAGAAAGCCCCAGACCTGGGGCGCCCCAGCAATTAGGCTTAGGGAGCCCCAGGCCTGGGGCGCCCCAGCCCTTAGTTTTAGGGATGCCCAGGCCTGGGGCATCCCAGCCCTTAGGCTTTCGGAACCCCAGTCCTGGGGAGCACCAGCCCTTAGGCTTAGGGAACCCCAGGCCTGTGGCGCTACAGCCTTTAGGCTTAGGGAGCCCCAGGCCTGGGTCGCCCCAGGCCTTAGGCTTTGGTAGCCTCAAGCCTGGGGCGCCCCAGGCCTTAGGATTGGGGATTACCAGGCCTGGGGCGCCCCAGCCTTAAGGCTTTGGGAACCCCAGTCCTGGGGCGCCCCAGCCTTTAGGCTTAGGGAACCCCAGGCCAGTGGCGCTCCAGCCCTTAGGCTTAGGGAGTCCCAGGCCTGGGTCGCCCCAGCCCTTAGGCTTTGGGAGCCCCAGTCCTGAGGCACCCCAGCCTTTAGGCTTTGGGAGCCCCAGGCCTAGGGCGCCCCAGCCCTTAGGCTTATGGAGCCTCAGGCCTGGGGCGCCCTAGCGCTAAGGCTTAGGGAGCCCCTGGCATGGGGCACCCCAACCCTTAGGCTGTGGAAGCCCAAGGCCTGGGGCGCCCCAGCGCTAAGGCTTAGGGAGCCCCTAGCATGGGGCACCCCAACCCTTAGGCTGTGGAAGCCCAAGGCCTGGGGCGCCCCAGCCCTTAGGCTTAGGGAGTCCCAGGCCTGGGGCTCCCCAGCCCTTAAGCCTGGGAGCCTCAGGCCTGGGGCGCCCCAGCCCTTAGGCTTTGGGAGCAACAGGACTGGGACGGCCCAGCACATAGGTTTTTTGAGCCCCAGGCCTGGGGCGCCCCAGCCCTTAGGCTTAGGGTGCCCCAGGCCTGGGACGCCTCAATCCTTGAGCTTAGGGAGCCCCAGGCCTGGGGCGCCCCAGCCGTTAGGCTTTGGGAGTCCAAGCCTGGTGAGCCCCATCTCTTAGACCTAGGGAGCCCCCGGCCTGAGGCGTCCCAGCACTTATGCTTAGGGAGCCCCAGGCCAGGTTCGCCCCAGCCCTTAGGCTTAGAGAGCCCCAGACATGTGGCGCCCCAGCTATTAGGCTTACGCTGCCCCAGGCCTGGGGTGCCCCAGCCATTAGACTTAGGGAGCCCCATGTCTGGGGCGCCCCAGCCCTTAGGGTTTGTGAGCCCCAGGCCTGGGACTCCTCATTCCTTGGGTTTTGGGAGCCCCAGGCCTCGGGCGACCCAACCCTTGGGCTTAGAGTGTCCCAGGCCTGGGGTGCCCCAGCCTTTAGGCTTTTCGAGCCCCAGGCCTGGGGCGCCCCCGCCCTTACGCTTTGGGAGCCCCAAGCTTGGGTCGCCCCAGCCCTTAGGCTTAGGGAGCCCCAGGCCTGGTGAGCCACAGCTCTTTAACTTAGGGAGCCCCTGGCCTGGGGCGCCCCAACACGTAGGCTCAGGGAGCCCCAGGCCCTGGGGGCCCCAGCATTTAGGCTTAGGGAGTCCCACCCTGGATCACCCCAGCCCTTAGGCTTTAGGAGCCCCAGTCCTGGGGCTCCCCAGCCCTTAGGTTTTGGGAGCCCCAGGCCTGGGGCGCCCCAGCCCCTAGGCTTTGGGTGCCCCAGGCCTGGGGCGCCGCAGCCCTTAGGCTTTGGGAGCCCCAGGCCTGGGGCGCCCCAGCCCTTAGGTTTTGGGAGCCCCAGGCCTGGGGTGCCCCAGCCCTTAGGCTAAAGGAGCCCCAGGCCTTGGGCGCCCCAGCCCTTAGGCTTAGGGAGCACCAGGCCTTGGGCGCCCCAGCCCTTAGGCTTAGGGACCCCGAGGCCGTGGCGCCCAAGCCCTAAGGGTTTGGGAGCCCAAGGCCTGGGGCGCTCCAGCCCTTAGGCTTTGGGAGCCCAAGTACTGGGACGCCCCAGCCCTTAGGCTTTGGGAGCACCAGGACTGGGATGCCCCACCACATAGGTTTTGGGAGCCCCAAGCCTGGGGCGCCCCAGTCCTTAGGCTTAGGGAGCCCCAGGCCTGAGGCGACACAGCCTTTTGGCTTTGGGAGTCCCTGGCCTGGGTCACCCCAGCCCTTAATATTTGGGAGCCCCGACCTGGGGCGCCTCAGCCTTTAGGTTTGGGAACCCCAGTCCTGGGGCTCCCCAGTCCTTAGGCTCAGGGAGCCCCAGGCCTGTATCGCCCCAGCCCTTAGGCTTAGGGAGCCCCAGGCCTGAGGCGCCCCAGCCTTTAGGCTTTGGGAGCTCCAGGCCTGGGGCGCCCCAGCACTTAGGCTTAGGGATCCCCAGGCCTGGTGCGCCCCAGCCCTTAGGCTTTGGGAGCCCCAGGCCTGGGTCGCCCCAGCCCTTAGGCTTAGAGAGCCCCAGACATTCGGCGCCCCAGAAATAAGGCTTAGGGTGCCCCAGGCCTAGGGCGCCCCAGCCATTAGACTTAGGAGCCCCAGGCCTGGGGTGCCCCAGCCCTTAAGCTTTGTGAGTCCCGACCTGGGACTCCTCATTCCTTGGGCTTTGGGAGCCCCAGGTGGGTTGCCCCAGCCCTTAGGCTTTGGGAGCCCCAGGCCTGGGGTACCCCAGCTCTTTAAATTAGGGAGCCCCTGGCCTGGGGCGCCCCAACACTTAGGCTTAGGGAGCCCCAAGTCTGGGATACCCCAGCCCTTAGGCTTAGGGAGCCCCACCCTGGGGCGCCCCAGCCTTTAGGCTTTGGGAGCCCCAGGCCTGGGGCGCCGCAGCCCTTAGGCTTAGGGAGCCCCAGACCTGGGGTACCCCAGCCCTTAGGCTTACGGAGCCCCAGTCCTGGGGCGCCCCAGCCCTGGGTCTCCCCAGCCTTTAGCCTTAGGGAGCCCCAGGCCTGAGGCGCCCAGCCATTAGGCTTAGTTAGCCACAGTTGGGGCGCCCCAGGCTTTAGGCTTTGGGAGCCCCAGGCCTAGGGCGCCCCAGCCCTTAGGATTGGGGATGCCCAGGCCTGGGGCGCCCTCTCCCTTTCGCTTTGGGAGCCCCAGACTTTGGCCGCCCCAGCCGTGGGTCGCCACAGCACTTAGCCTTAGAGAGCCCCAGGCCTGGGGCGCCCAGCACTTAGGATTAGTTAGCCTCAGTCCTGGGGCGCCCCAGCCCTTAGGCTTTGGGAGCCCCAGACCTTGGGCGCCCCAGCCCTTAGGCTTAGGGAGCCTCAGGCCAGGGGCGCCCAAGCCCTTAGGCTTTGGGAGCCCGAGGCCCTGGCGCCAAAGCCCTAAGGCTTTGGGAGCCCCAGGCCTGGGGCGCTACAGCCCTTAGGCTTTGGGAGCCCAAGGACTGGGACGCCCCAGCCCTTAGGCTTTGGGAGCACCAGGACTGGGATGCCCCAGCCCATAGGTTTTGGGAGCCCCAGGCTGGGGCGACCCAGCCCTTAGGCTTAAGTAGCCCCAGACCTGGGGCAACCCAGCACTTCGCTTTGGAAGCCCAAGGCCTGGGGCGCCCCAGCCCTTAGGCTTAGGGAGTCCCAGGCCTGGGGCTCCCCAGCCCTTAAGCCTGGGAGCCTCAGGCCTGGGGCGCCCCAGCCCTTAGGCTTTGGGAGCAACAGGACTGGGACGGCCCAGCACATAGGTTTTTTGAGCCCCAGGCCTGGGGCGCCCCAGCCCTTAGGCTTAGGGTGCCCCAGGCCTGGGACGCCTCAATCCTTGAGCTTAGGGAGCCCCAGGCCTGGGGCGCCCCAGCCGTTAGGCTTTGGGAGTCCAAGCCTGGTGAGCCCCATCTCTTAGACCTAGGGAGCCCCCGGCCTGAGGCGTCCCAGCACTTATGCTTAGGGAGCCCCAGGCCAGGTTCGCCCCAGCCCTTAGGCTTAGAGAGCCCCAGACATGTGGCGCCCCAGCTATTAGGCTTACGCTGCCCCAGGCCTGGGGTGCCCCAGCCATTAGACTTAGGGAGCCCCATGTCTGGGGCGCCCCAGCCCTTAGGGTTTGTGAGCCCCAGGCCTGGGACTCCTCATTCCTTGGGTTTTGGGAGCCCCAGGCCTCGGGCGACCCAACCCTTGGGCTTAGAGTGTCCCAGGCCTGGGGTGCCCCAGCCTTTAGGCTTTTCGAGCCCCAGGCCTGGGGCGCCCCCGCCCTTACGCTTTGGGAGCCCCAAGCTTGGGTCGCCCCAGCCCTTAGGCTTAGGGAGCCCCAGGCCTGGTGAGCCACAGCTCTTTAACTTAGGGAGCCCCTGGCCTGGGGCGCCCCAACACGTAGGCTCAGGGAGCCCCAGGCCCTGGGGGCCCCAGCATTTAGGCTTAGGGAGTCCCACCCTGGATCACCCCAGCCCTTAGGCTTTAGGAGCCCCAGTCCTGGGGCTCCCCAGCCCTTAGGTTTTGGGAGCCCCAGGCCTGGGGCGCCCCAGCCCCTAGGCTTTGGGTGCCCCAGGCCTGGGGCGCCGCAGCCCTTAGGCTTTGGGAGCCCCAGGCCTGGGGCGCCCCAGCCCTTAGGTTTTGGGAGCCCCAGGCCTGGGGTGCCCCAGCCCTTAGGCTAAAGGAGCCCCAGGCCTTGGGCGCCCCAGCCCTTAGGCTTAGGGAGCACCAGGCCTTGGGCGCCCCAGCCCTTAGGCTTAGGGACCCCGAGGCCGTGGCGCCCAAGCCCTAAGGGTTTGGGAGCCCAAGGCCTGGGGCGCTCCAGCCCTTAGGCTTTGGGAGCCCAAGTACTGGGACGCCCCAGCCCTTAGGCTTTGGGAGCACCAGGACTGGGATGCCCCACCACATAGGTTTTGGGAGCCCCAAGCCTGGGGCGCCCCAGTCCTTAGGCTTAGGGAGCCCCAGGCCTGAGGCGACACAGCCTTTTGGCTTTGGGAGTCCCTGGCCTGGGTCACCCCAGCCCTTAATATTTGGGAGCCCCGACCTGGGGCGCCTCAGCCTTTAAGTTTGGGAACCCCAGTCCTGGGGCTCCCCAGTCCTTAGGCTCAGGGAGCCCCAGGCCTGTATCGCCCCAGCCCTTAGGCTTAGGGAGCCCCAGGCCTGAGGCGCCCCAGCCTTTAGGCTTTGGGAGCTCCAGGCCTGGGGCGCCCCAGCACTTAGGCTTAGGGATCCCCAGGCCTGGTGCGCCCCAGCCCTTAGGCTTTGGGAGCCCCAGGCCTGGGTCGCCCCAGCCCTTAGGCTTAGAGAGCCCCAGACATTCGGCGCCCCAGAAATAAGGCTTAGGGTGCCCCAGGCCTAGGGCGCCCCAGCCATTAGACTTAGGAGCCCCAGGCCTGGGGTGCCCCAGCCCTTAAGCTTTGTGAGTCCCGACCTGGGACTCCTCATTCCTTGGGCTTTGGGAGCCCCAGGTGGGTTGCCCCAGCCCTTAGGCTTTGGGAGCCCCAGGCCTGGGGTACCCCAGCTCTTTAAATTAGGGAGCCCCTGGCCTGGGGCGCCCCAACACTTAGGCTTAGGGAGCCCCAGGTCTGGGGTACCCCAGCCCTTAGGCTTAGGGAGCCCCACCCTGGGGCGCCCCAGCCTTTAGGCTTTGGGAGCCCCAGGCCTGGGGCGCCGCAGCCCTTAGGCTTAGGGAGCCCCAGACCTGGGGTACCCCAGCCCTTAGGCTTACGGAGCCCCAGTCCTGGGGCGCCCCAGCCCTGGGTCTCCCCAGCCTTTAGCCTTAGGGAGCCCCAGGCCTGAGGCGCCCAGCCATTAGGCTTAGTTAGCCACAGTTGGGGCGCCCCAGGCTTTAGGCTTTGGGAGCCCCAGGCCTAGGGCGCCCCAGCCCTTAGGATTGGGGATGCCCAGGCCTGGGGCGCCCTCTCCCTTTCGCTTTGGGAGCCCCAGACTTTGGCCGCCCCAGCCGTGGGTCGCCACAGCACTTAGCCTTAGAGAGCCCCAGGCCTGGGGCGCCCAGCACTTAGGATTAGTTAGCCTCAGTCCTGGGGCGCCCCAGCCCTTAGGCTTTGGGAGCCCCAGACCTTGGGCGCCCCAGCCCTTAGGCTTAGGGAGCCTCAGGCCAGGGGCGCCCAAGCCCTTAGGCTTTGGGAGCCCGAGGCCCTGGCGCCAAAGCCCTAAGGCTTTGGGAGCCCCAGGCCTGGGGCGCTACAGCCCTTAGGCTTTGGGAGCCCAAGGACTGGGACGCCCCAGCCCTTAGGCTTTGGGAGCACCAGGACTGGGATGCCCCAGCCCATAGGTTTTGGGAGCCCCAGGCTGGGGCGACCCAGCCCTTAGGCTTAAGTAGCCCCAGACCTGGGGCAACCCAGCACTTCGCTTTGGAACCCCAGGCCTGGGGCGCCCCAGCCTTAAGGCTTAGGGAGCCCCAGGCCTGGGGCGCCCCAGACCTTAGGCTTTGGGAGCGCCAGGCCTGTGGCGCCCCAGCCCTTAGTATTTGGGAGCCCCAGGCCTGCGACGCCCCAACCCTTAAGCTTTTGGAGCCCCAGGCATGGGCGCCCCAGCCCTTAGTTTTAGGGAGCCCCAGGCCTGGGGCGCCCCAGCCATTAGGCTTTGGGAGCCCCAGGCCAGGGACGCCAAGCCCATAGGTTTTGGGAGCGCCAGGCCTGGGGTGCCCCCGCCATTAGGCGTAGGGAGCCCCAGGCCTGGTGAGCCCCAGCTCTTAGACTTAGGGAGCCCCAGGCCAGGGTCGCCCCAGCCCTTAGGCTAATTGAGCCCCAGACCTGGGGCGCCGCAGCAATTAGGCTTAGGGAGCCCCAGGCCTGGGTTGCCCCAGCCCTTAAACTTAGAAAGCCCCAGACCTGGGGCGCCCCAGCAATTAGGCTTAAGGAGCCCCAGGCCTGGGGCGCCCCAGCCGTAGGATTAGGGAAGCCCAGGCCTGGGGCACCCCAGCCCTTAGGCTTTGGGAACCCCAGTCCTAGGGCGGCCCAGCCCTTAGGCTTAGGGAACCCCAGGCCTGTGGCACTCCAACCCTCAGGTTTAGGGAGCCCCAGGCCTGGGTCGCCCCAGCCCTTAGGCTTTGGGAGCCGCAAGCCTGGGGCGCTCCAGCCCTTAGGATTGGGGCTGCCCAGGCCTGGGGCGCCCCAGCCTTTAGGCTTTGGGAACCCCAGTCCTGGGACGCCCCAGCCTTTAGGCTTAGGGAGTCCCAGGCCTGAGGCGCCCCAGCCTTTTGGCTTTGGGAGCCCCAGGCCTGGGTCGCCCCCGCCCTTAGGATTTGGGAGCCCCAGGCCTGGGGCGCCTCCGCCTTTAAGTATGGGAACCCCAGTCCTGGGGCGCCCCAGTGCTTAGGCTTAGGGAGCCCCAGGCCTGTGTCGTCCCCGTCCTTAGGCTTAGGGAGCCCCAGGCCCGTCGCCCCAGCCCTTAGGCTTAGGGAGCCCCAGGCCTGAGGCGCCCCAGCCTTTAGGCTTTGGGAGCTCCAGGCCTGGGGCGCCCCAGCACTTAGGCTTAGGGATCCCCAGGCCTGGTGCGCTCCAGCCCTTAGGCTTTGGGAGCCCCAGGCCTGGGTCGCCCCAGCCCTTAGGCTTAGAGAGTCCTAGACATTCGGCGCCCCAGAAATTATGCTTAGGGAGCCCCAGGCCTGGGGCGCCCCAGCCATTAGACTTAGGAGCCCCAGGCCTGGGGTGCCCCAGCCCTTAGGTTTTGTGAGTCCCGACCTGGGACTCCTCATTCCTTAGGCTTTGGGAGCTCCAGGTGGAGTGCCCCAGCCCTTAGGCTTTGGGAGCCCCAGGCCTGGGGCGCCCCCGCCCTTTCGCTTTGGGAGCCCCAGTCTAAGGGCGCCCCCGCTCTTAGGCTTAGGGAGCCCCAGGCCTGGTGAGCCCCAGCTCTTTAATTTAGGGAGCTCCTGACCTGGGGCGCCGCAACACTTAGGTTTAGGGAGCCCCAGGCCTGGGGTACCCCAGCCCTTAGGCTTAGGGAGCCCCATTCTGGGGCGCCCCAGCCCTTAGGCTTTGGGAGCCCCAGGCTTGGGGCGCCCCAGCCCTTAGGCTTTCGGAGCCCCAGGCCTGGGGCGCCGCAGCCCTTAGGCAAGGGAGCCCCAGACCTGGGGCGCCCCAGCCGTGGGTCGCCCCCGCACTTAGCCTTAGGGAGCCCCAGGCCTGGGGCGCCCAGCCCTTAGGCATAGTTAGCCCCAGTCCTGGGGTGCCCCAGCCTTTAGGCTTTGGGAGCCCCAGGCCTAGGGCGCCTCAGCCCTTCGGCTTAGGGAGCCTCAGGCAGGTGCGCCCCAGCCCTAAGTCTTAGGGGGCACCTGGCATGGGGCATCACAGCCCTTAGGCTGTGGGAGCCCAAGGCGTGGGATGCCCCAGCCCTTAGGCTTTGGGAGCCCGAGACCGTGGCGCCCAAGCCCTTAGGCTTTGGGAGCCCCAGGCCTGGGACGCCCCAGCCCTTAGGCTTTGGGAGCCCAAGGCCTGGGGCGCCCTGTCCTTAGGCTTTGGGAGCACCAGGACTGGGAGGCCTCGGCCCATAGGTTTTGGGAGCCCCAGTCCTGCGACGCCCCAGCCCTTAGGCTTAAGTAGCCCCAGACCTGGGGCGCCCCAGCCTTTAGGCTTTGGAACCCCAGGCCTGGGGCGCCCCAGCCCTTAGGTTTTGGGAGCCCCAGGCCTGCGATGCCCCAACCCTTAAGCTTTCGGAGCCAAAGGCCTGGGGCGCCCAAGCGTTTAGTTTTAGGGAGCCCCAGGCCTGGGGCGCCCCAGCCATTAGGCCTTGGGAGCCCAGGCCAGGGACGCCCAAGCCCATAGGTTGTGGGAACGCCAGGCCTGGGGCGCCCCCGCCATTAGGCGTAGCGAGCCCCAGGCCTGGTGAGCCACAGCTCTTAGACTTAGGGAGCCCCAGACCTGGGGCGCCCAAGCAATCAGGCTTAGGGAACCCCTGGCCTGGGGCGCCCCAACCCTTAGGATTAGGGAACTCCAGTCCTGGGGCGCCCCAGCCCTTAGGCTTCGGGAGTCCCAAGCCTGGGCTGCCCCAGCCCTTAGGCTTAGGAGGCCCAGGTTGGGGCGCCCCAGCCCTTAGGATTAAGGAGGCCTAGGCATTGGGAGCCCCAGGGCAGGGACGCCCAAGCCCATAGGTTTTGTGAGCGCCTGGTCTGGGGCGCCCCCGCCCATAGGCTTTGGGAACCCCAGACCTGCGGCGCCCCAACCCTTAGGCTTTGGGAGCCCCAGGCCTGGGGCGCCCCAGCCCTTAGGCTTAGGGAGCCCCAGGCCTGGGACACCATAGCCCTTGGGTTTGGGAGCCCTAGGCCTGGAGTGCCCCAGCTCTGAGGCTTAGGGTGCCCCAGGCCTGTGGCGCCCCAGCCCTAAGACATTGGGAGCCCCAGGCCTGGGGCGCCCAAGCCCTTAGGCTTTCGGAGCACCAGGCCAGGGTGCCCCCGCCCTTAGGCGTAGGGAGGCCCAGGCCTGGTGAGCCCCAGCTCTTAGACTTAGGGAGCCCCTGGCCTGGGGCACCCCAGCACTTAGGCTTAGTGAGCCCCAGGCCTGGAGACCCCCAGCCCTTAGGCTTTGGGAGCCCCAGGCCTGGGGCGCCCCAGCCCTTAGGATTTCGGAGCCCCAGGCCTGGGGCGCCCCACCCTTAGGCTTGGGGAGCCCCAGGCCTGCGTCGCCCCAGCCATTAGGCTTAGAGAGCCCCAGACTGGGGCCCCCAGCAATTAGGCTTAGGGAGCACCTGGCCTGGGGCGCCCCAGCCCTTAGGATTAGGGATGCCCAGGCTTGGGTCGCCCCAGCCCTTAGGCTTTGGGAACCCCAGTCCTGGGGCGCCTCAGTCCTTAGGCTTAGGGAGCCCCAGGCCTGTGTCGCCGCAGCCCTTAGGCTTTGGGTGCCCCAAGCCTTGGGCGCCCCAGCACTTAGGCTTAGGGAGCCCCAGGCCTGAGGCGCCCCAGCTTTTAGGCTTTGGGAGCTCCATGCCTGGGGCGCCCAGCCTTTAAGGTTAGGGATCCCCATGCCTGGGGCGCCCCAGGCCTTAGGCTTAGAGAGCCCCAGACTTGGGGCACCCCAGCAATTAGGCTCAGGGATCCCCAGGCCTGGGGCGCCCCAGCCCTTAGGCTTAGTGAGCCCCAGGCCTGGGGTGTCCCAGCCCTTAGGTTTAGGGAGCCCCAGGCCTGGGTCGCCCCAGCCCTTAGGCTTTGGGAGCCCCAGTCCTGGGGCGCCCCAGCAATTAGGCTCAGGGATCCCCAGGCCTGGGGCGCCCCAGCCCTTAGGCTTAGTGAGCCCCAGGCCTGGGGTGTCCCAGCCCTTAGGTTTAGGGAGCCCCAGGCCTGGGTCGCCCTAACCCTTAGGCTTTGGGAGTCCCAAGCCTGGGGCGCCCCAGCCCTTAGGCTTAGGGAGCCCCAGGCCTGAGGCGCACCAGCCTTTAGGCTTTGGGAGATCCAGGCTTGGGGCGCCCCAGCCCTTAGGATTTGGGAGCCCCAGTCCTGGGGCGCCCCAGCCCTTAGGCTTTAGGAGTCCCAGGCTGGGGCGCCCCAGCCCTTAGGCTTAGGGAGCCCCAGGCCTGAGGCACCCCAGCCTTTAGGCTTTGGTAGCTCCAGGCCTGGGGCGCCCCAGGCCTCAGGCTTAGGGAGCCCCAGATTTGGGCTCCGCAGCCTTAGGTTTAGGGAGCCCCAGGCCTGGGGTGCCCCAGCCCTTAAGTTTAGGGAGCCCCAGACCTGGGACGCCCCAGCCCTTAGACTTAGGGAGCTCCAGGCCTGGTGAGCCCAACTCTTAGACTTTGGGAGATTTGCCTCCTCTGGCCTAACATGATGAATGCTGGGAGGGGGTGGTGACTAGGGTTTTAAACTCCCTGAACTTTACCTATCCCAGGGGAAAACTTATTATTTAAAGTAAGCTTTAGACAGAATCTTTAGAAAGAGAAATGGTTAACTTTATGTACACAATTACTCCCCAACACATAGGTTCAAGCTCATAGGCTGTGGATGACCTTGAGCAGGTGCTCAGTCACAATGGGTTTCTATCAGGATTGAGAGTTCAGCTCTCTCAACTCTCCAACTGGTTTTTAGCACCATAGTCTCGTTTCTATTTTGGTATTTACTTTGTTTTTAGGGGGAAAAGACTCCCAATCCAACTATATTTTATTAGGAACTCCTTTGCTAAGTTTTACACAAGAAAAAGGCACAAACTGCTGTTCTGGATGAAGGAGAGCATCCGCATGAGGCCACAATGGTGTCGGAAGGACCCACAGCCACAGTGACTTAAATAAAATGACACCCATTCTGTCCTGCTGCCTCTGACTCATAGTGACTCTGTGTAGGGATCCTGAAGTTGCTACGCTTACAGGAAGCAATAACCTCATCTTTCTCCTGTGGAATGACTAGTGGCTTTATACCAGCAACCTTGCTCTTAATAGTCCAACACTATCCAGCATTACCACCTGGGCTCCTGAAAACTTAAATAAGACATAGAAAACAAAGAACTTTGTAACAAAATTGTGACTGAAGACAGATCAATTCATGGAGTTTCAGGAGGGCCTGTGAGAGCATGAGCGGGACCTTCATTGGGATGTGCACACTACCGTATATCGTTGAGTGTTCCGGGGAGTGGACGCAAGCACACTGGCTGAGGGACAAGCTTTCCACTGCCAGTCAGCAGTAGGAAAGAACTCAATGGCGGCTGAATTTGTGGCCCCTCAAAATGGATGTAGGGTCTCCACATAGACTCTCACTGTGAGCCACAGCCTATTGCTCAAAATTTAAGCTCAAATAAGACTTAAACGCCAAACATTCTGTTTCCTTAAAATAGGGTACTGCCGGGATCAGCTAGAAGTCTGCATGACCTATCAGATCTCAACGCCGATCTCAAATCACTTCACATGATCCATTCTACCAGTCATGTCAAGGACAACTAGAGGTCTGCATGAGCGAGCCCAAATCGCCTCCTCACTTACCCATTCCAGAGGTTGTGCCTGTATAACCTATCGACTAACACATTCCCATATGCCGTGGTTATGAAACCAACCATCATGCTGGAATAAGGACCAATCACGATGCAAGGGTCAGGATCAATGGGAAAGCAAAATAGGGGCTGAGGGGAGCCAAGAGGGGTCGCTTCACTCAATCCTTAAACCTGATCTAATGTCACTAGACTGGGGTCTTCCTCACATCTCAAGGGCACCCGATTCATGATTGAAGTGAATTGTGCTTATTCAATCTTTGTTCTGCTTGCTGTCCTGCTGTGCTGCATCCTCTTCTTGCTTTTTTGTGCATGGCTCCCTCTGATGTGGTGACAAATGGCTTGAGAGGGATTTGACATAGGGAGAAAGCCCACCCACATCAACTGTCACCAGAAGCAGACACTAAGTCCATTTCTCTCACCTCACAGAACTATGCACACCAGACACTGGTAGGGCTGCCTGGGAGGGGAACCCTTAGTGCAGTGGTTCTCAACCTGTGGGTTGCGACCCCTTTGGGAGTCATATGACCCTTTCACAGGGCTCTACCAATTCATAACTGTAGCAAAATTACAGTGATGAAGTAGCAAGAACATCATTTAATGGTTGGGGGAGGGGGGCATCACCACAACAAGAGGACCTCTATTAGGAAGGTTGAGAACCACTGCCCGAGTGTGTTTAGGACTTTGCTGCCCTCAAGGTCATCAGACATTCCTGAAGGCAGAGCCACTGCAGGAAGCCCTTCTGGGAAATGCCCTGAAGACAGGTCTCAATCAACTCCACCCTCACCCTCTGAGATCCTAATCATAGGACGCATGGAAATGCTCCCTGCCACTTCGAAGGCTGTAAGTCCATGGGAGCAGAAAGCCTCCTCTTTCTCCCTTGGAGTGGTGGCTGGTGAGTTCAAACTGCTCACTTTCTGGCTAACATAACCCACAGACCAGCTCCCCCTGAGCTCAGTTTGGTTTGCCGCACAGCACACATTGTTTGGAACCTTCTGAAATAGCTATGCACATGTGCAGGTTGGGGGGATTTCGCACAAGATGCAGTTTCCACCCTCTCTTGGCAAAAATATTTTTTCCAAAAGGCTTGTATTCTCTTCTGGATCTGAGTAGCAGCTACTCTCATGAAGTCATAGCACATACATTCATGCTACAGTCCTCCCAACTCCCTAATGTCTTACGCCGAGTCTGCTCCATGCTTTTCTGTGTCCTACATGGCAGCTGTAGGCACCCAAGGCATGGGCTCTGCAGCCTGGGTCCAAATATCTCCTTCCCACTTCCTTACTGTGTGGTCCTAGGCTCATGACTTCATCATTCTGTGCCATTGATTTTTCATCTGTAAAAGGAGGCCAAATAGAGTCCACACATAGGCTTGTTAAGTGGAATAATTGAATTATTATACACAAAAAGCTTAGAACGGTGCTTGGCATCTTGCAAATACTATTAGGTGGTTTAGCATAGGGACTGGGTCATCCATTACATATGCTCAGGTTCAAACTTCCGGCCAGGAAGGGGTGGTACACCTAGGTGGGCATTACACCTGGATTGGCCCATCTGGGCCAGGTGAATTCAATCCAGCCATTGGGGTTGACCATGACCGTCAACCATGCCTCCCTATGGAGGAAATGAAAAGGCAGGATCTTGACCGCTCCGATGTCTCCCTTCACCCACTTTTCTGTTGTCCGTCCCCCAGGGAGGAGGTCACATGTAGATACTTGTAATCAGTTCCCTCTTTCCAATCCACCCTCCCACAACCCTCTCAGTATCACCACTCACAAATGTGATGTTTCCAGACTGAAATAGAATAAGGACGAAAGACCTGATCATCTCCATCCACACATCGACCTCTGGCCCGCCACGGTTGGCTTCCCCCCCCCGACCTGGTGATAGCACAGACTGGCATAGTTTGCTCCGCTTCCCATGAGGTGCCCATGAGAGGCTGACTCGACAACCACGGTCAAGATCAACAGCTTGAACTCCTTTATGGGTCTACAGAAACAAGAACAACCTTCTGAAAGGAGGTCGCATTGCTATTTGGGACTGGGAGAATGCCTTTGTGACAAGGATTGTGCTCTGGATCCCAAAGGCGACTTTTAAACACAGCCACATAGCAACTCCGGAAATTGCCATAGTAGAAGCCAGGTTTAAAAAAAAAAAAGTTCTACTGGCTTGCTCAAAGGAGGCCAGAGTTGGATGGGGGTGGGGTGGGGTGGGGTGGGGTGGGAGACTCCTCTAAAAATGAACAAATTTGTTTCCTTACATATTTGTCATGTCTTTTGGTCCTGAAAGAAAGGGGGGGAAAAGCAGACGAGAGGAGGAAACGGCGACTGACAGTCACCTTGTTGGTATTCCCACAGCATCCCCTCCTTAGGCACTTGCTGCCATCTCATCCAACTCCACTCAGTATATTTTCACCCAGCAATGATGCAGATATGTCTGTGTACTCCAGTGTTATTGTAGTCGGGCAGCGTTTACGCGTTTGACTTTCAACTCAGCATGGCAGGACGTCTAGAAGCAATTATAACCAGCACCTGCTCTGTCTGTGCGGTGGGCAGGCAGTGACGGATCCCCAGCTTCCAGAACACTAGTGCCCCCTCCCAGCTCAGGATAATGACGGTGACACTCGGCCTCCTTGTTGTCTGGGGGAGCTCTAGGAGCTCTCCTCTGGAACCTCATATTATTGGCATTTCTTTGAGTGAACACATCAAATTAGTGACTGTAAAGGAAGGTGTAGGAGATGATTATTGGTGACCAGACAAGCCTCAACCACCTCCAGAGAGCATGTCTCCTAAGTGCAAAGTATGGAGAGGGAGGAAACAATTGACCACAAATGGAGTAGGCTCTGAGTCTCGCCACTCAATGTATGTGCGTGGTCACTGAGGCGCCAACATTATGGCTGGAGGACGGATATGGTTTATGCAGCCGTGATTGCCATCCAGAACGTGCCGTGCTATTGTGAAAAACGATTTTTTTATTCTGAGCAAATCTCTGTTTCCACTTGCTTTAATGCTTCGCCAGAGAGCCAGGGACTCTGGGAGGGGTGGGGACGCACAGGGCTGGGCTGACCTCAGGAACTCATTTGTAAAGGGCTTTTTCTCACTTGGAAGCAGGCTGGGTTCACAGCTGTTCTTTCTGGTAAAGCTTGTTTCTGAACCTTGCCACGTCTGAGTCCGAAGAGGGAAATGAAGGTGACAAATGCTGCGATTAGCCCTGGGCACATCTTGGCTATGGTCCTGCTTAAGTCTGTTTCACTTGAATCCCAGTTTTACCTTTCTTCCTTTCTGGGTTCTGAAGCATCAGATGGGTGCCAAACGCTTCCACGGACAACTAAAGCTGAACAAGGTGCAGGCAGATGAAGAGCAACGGGAGGTTGGTGTTTGGGAGAATGAATACTTGGGCTTCCTAGGCCAGTCCAGCTGGTGGTTAGAGCCCTGTTTCAGATTCCACTGAAATCTCCTAGTGTCCAAGGACCAAGTGGCTCCTAAGTCCAGAATTTCTGTTACATGTCTCACCAAGGAGAAGCTGGGCCCAAATGCATTGAAGAATAAAGCAGGAGCTTGGCTTATGAATCCACTCTCTGATTCTGAAATTTCAAAGGCTCCGTGCACAGACATTTCAACACTGAAAGCACAGCAGGGAAAATCAAAGACTTGGGCTTCCTCCTTGCCCCTCTTTTAGGGCTTTTATGGTTTTCCAAGGCGCTTCCCAGAGCCGTGTTGTATAGGTCATGTTTAAAAATGTCGTAGTTCTGAGGGACTTGCTGTTCTGCTTTCTTTTGCAAGGAGACCCGGTTTCTTGTCTTGTGGCCAAACACAGAGCACAGATGTCTGTGGGCCCCTCCCTTTCCCCTGACCTTTGCTCTCTTCTCTGGATACCCTACTGACCTGTTCCCCCTTACAAGATCTGAACTGCTCACACACTTCGTTAAATTCTCATCCTAGCGAGAAGCATCCGAGCATCTTATTAGAGCCTGTATGAGTTCTGTTCTGGATGCCTATTTGTGTAACTCCAGGTCTCTGGCATGGAAACGTGCCATGCCCACAGACCCACACAGGTAATATAAACTCCAACAGTAGTTTAAGGTTTAAGGTGGTCACAGGGAACACTGGGGCCCGTGTCTCCTGGTGAACCCCTCAGGCTGTCTAAAGGGGCTAGTTCCATCTCAATGTAGCCATGCAGGAATGTAGACCGGTTAGGTAGCAAGACAAGGGGTTGTTCCTCTCCATGCTTAGGGGGCCCCCTACAGGAGGTTGGAAGCCAATGTGGGCTAAGCCCAAGCCAGGAGAGCTTACTTGACGCCTCCCAGCTGAAAGCCCTTAAAAGGCTGGAATCTGGAGACCACCGCCCCTTCCCTTCAGCTGCTTCTCTGCCTTCCACTCAGCAGGGCTGAGTGTGCAGTGTCATGAGGGTGCCCGTGTTCAGTTTAGTGTAACGCCGGAACCTTCTTCTCTCATGTATATAAACCCACTCGGATTACCAACCAGGCTTTGGTGTGAATTTCTTTCCAGTGTGTATCCAAGGACCGAGACATTTCCCACCCGAGAAACCTAACAGACCCAGACTTACAATAAACCCATATTTTTATTTATAAGGCAAGAGGTGACCAGGTCTAGACAATAATGGTGAAGAGGGCCCTGGGTTTGAGAAAGATTCTGAAGTAGAATCCATAACCCTTAGAAATGCATTGGCCTTAGGGGAGGGGCAAAGAGGGCTGGATTGAGAAAGTCTCTGGCATCCAGTTCTGACTTGACTTCTGGATCCTGAAACCTTCAGGACAATGACCTTGCCCTCCAGCCAGACCTTCCAATAGCCATCTTCTCAGAGCTTTGTTAATTTCTCAAAATACATTACACCTGCCATCCTGTGAGCGGCTACCAAACCCAGGCACTTTTTTTCAAAGACAAGCTCGCTCTTTCTACCCCTAAGAGCAGGTAGTTTGGGGATGATGGATATGAGATACCACAGAAGACAAATCTGTTATCTTCCATGGTGCACAAAACATGCTGTCACAACCAGGACTCGTGACAATCCCTCAGTTTCCTAAATTGCTTCACTGCTACTTTTTAATTAAGCCTCATTAGATTGTCATATATTGATAAGAGGGATGACCCTGAACTAGATGCATAAATTAAAGCTATCCTCATCCTGTGCTTTTATATGAATGTATTAATTATTTTTGTCATTAGGGAGAATAATGGAGGGATGGAGCAATACCAAACGGAGTTTGACAAAGTGTTGGTGTTTGCTGCGGCAAACGTGGTGTGTGTCAGATACAATCCGTCACCCAGTGAGTCTGCAATTAACACCAAGGGACAAAGGTAGGATTCCCTGTAATAAATAACCTTCCTCCCAGATGCTAATGTAGACCCAGCAGGACCCACTGTTGTGTTGTCGCAGTTGTACACGGGCCCTTAGAGGAGACAGAGCTGGTGTTTGAAACGAATCTTGTTTGCTCCCAGTTGGCTCACACATTTTTTTTAAGTGGCATAATCACTAACATTTAAACACAGGGTGATGTCACGTAACAATCTGCAGCTTCTGAGAAATGGAGAGGCCCGACTTTGCTGGTTGACAGTGCAGAGGGACTGGGGGAGCAGTCAGATATGGTGATCAGAGTTTGGAATCCTTGCTTTCCAAGTACATGTGTCAAGGAGTTCAAGGGTTCAGAAATTTAGGAGGGAAGTTCCAGAAGACAAGTTTGTGTGGTCGATAATAAACCAATATAGGGGTTGAGATTTCAATCTGTTGGCTATTTATTTTGTGCTTGGTAGCCAACCAGCCCAGAATTCCTGACCTCGCCGACCTGTGAAACAAGGACCATTCCAGAATGACATAGAAGCAAGCACGGAAGCGAGGGCATCCATTACCCCGAATGCGTAGGGGTCAGGAACTAAGTGCTTTCTGTAGAACAGCTCCAGAAGGCAGACCTTTGGCTGGAAAACCTGTTAGGGAGCTAGCATAGGGACTGGCAGGCCTATTACACATGCTCAGAGGTCTGAGCTACCGGCTCATGAAGCAGTGGCTCACTGCATGCTCAGAAGTTCAGGTTTCCAGCCAGGAGGGGGAGCTATGCCTGGGTGGGGCTGTACCTGCATTGGCTCACCTAGGCCAGGTGAATTCAATTCAACAATTCAGCCAATGGGGTCGACCCACGTCATCGACCACGCCTCCCTAACCGCTCATAAAACTCACGGGGATCCCAAACCAGGCCTCAGCGTGAGCTGTTTCTCGCGTGGAGCCGAGGACCGAGGCACACCTGTCCCCGGAGAGGTCGAAAAGAAGCGGTGCTGTGTGATTCGGAGCTATGAGGTAAGCCGGCCCCAGGAGTGGGCCCTCCCATGTTGGTCTCACGGATTGGGGGCCCCTCTGGGCTCCTTTTACCTCACCACCCTCGGGAGAATTGTTGGGTTGAATTCACGGTGTCCGTCTTTGCGCCGTTTCTTGCTGGTGTCCGTATTTGCGCCGTTTCTTGCTGGTGTCCGTCTTTGCGCCGTTTCTTGCTGGTGTGCGGGACATGACGTGCCTGCTTTCCCGGGAACTCGCCTGCCTTCCCGGGCTGCATTTGTGAGGGGGCTGGGACGCTGCTGCCTGGAGGCTGGGAGGATTTTGACTCCCAAAGCCTTCTCGAGGCTCAGTGTATAAGGTTTATTTGGACGTGAAAACAGAATCAAAGATGCAATTAATGAAGTTTTAGAAGCAGGCTTTATTGAGAAGCTTGCGGGCGGGTTCAGCAACTCAGGGTATTGAGCTATTGAAGCCGCGCAGGGGGAAAAAATCCTGGCAGCGTTTTTATGCCCACTGCTGGCAGGCACAGCTGGGGAGGATCAAAGCTGGGGAGGATCTGCGCACACAGGTGCTTCAGAAGGGAGAAGGTCGTTAATCTTACCTATATGTCAGGGACGCGTGGAGTGACCATATCTTCAGAAAACATTCTGGCTTTGGGACGAGCTGGTTCCAGGAATTTGGGGTTGAGCAGGGGAGGGGAGGTCGGTTAGGGGTCAGCCTTGAGAGCTAAGATGGAGGTGCAGGACTCAAAATGGAGTCTGTTGTGCCAAGACCGGACATTTTAGACTGTGCCCTATAGGGAAAAGGGATGTAACCGTTTCTGTAACTGCTTCCTGTGGGTAGTGGGTAAAAAGCAAGGGGAGGGGCTTTTCAGGCAGAGTACTGACAGTTGCGGCCTAGCACAGGGTGGAGAGGTTGGTATTGCTGGTGAACTGCTATACGGGTAATTTCACGGAGTCGACTTTGCCGGAGCTGGATGAGACAAGGAGCAATTAAGAGCAAAATTAAAACTAAAATTATGGGTCCTAGTATGAGGGCTAGGAAGGAGTACAGAGAAGAGTTCCACCAGGAGGAAGATCCATCTGTTCTGAATCTGTTGTTTTGCAGCTCTCGGTTTAGCTTGTTGAGGATCTGGACTCTAGTTTCCACAATCCCCAGTTTATTGATATAATAACAGCCTTCCTCCTGGAGGAAGAGGCAGGTTCCTCCTTTTTCAGCCGTGATGAGGTGTAAAGCGCGGTGGTTCTGCAAGGCAACTTGGGCAACAGAGGTTATTTGTCTTTGCAGGGAGGCTAGAGACTTGGCAGAGGCATCGACTGCCAGCTGGAAGCATGCGGTTAACTTGTCTGCTGTGATGATAGTGTCCAAGGGCTCCGCCGCTGAGTCCTACTGCAATTGCTGCTGAGGCGAAGGAGATTCTCACTGCTATCAGGAGAAAAACTGCTCTTTTAGTTTGACGACTGTATACTTGGATGTATTTGTCCTGGAACTCAGCCGGAGTGTATATAGGGAGCTGCGGAACCAGAGTGACGGGTAGAGGTAGAACTGATGTTTATATGCATAGTGAGTGTATGGTTGCACCAAAAGAAAATTTTTTCTGGCCCTGTTAGTGGTTTGGAGGGGATTTGGGTGACATTACATGTCTGTGTCGATGGATTGGAGTAGCAAAAGGGCACTTGAGGGTTTTCTGGTTGGATGTACAGAGGGACGTTGGGGATGGTTATGGCTTTTGTGGTCTTTACGTTGGATGAAAATGACAGGGCAGGACCTGGTACTGCTACCAGAGGAGGGCGTTCTAGGGCCGCACACCTGAAGCAGGTGGAGAGGTTGCCTAGTCCAGCAAAGTGGCGATGGCCAGTCCCTGCTGTAGCAGGGTGAGCCAGGAGAAGGGAGACTCAGAAGGTTTAGAAATTTAGTTAGTGAGTTGAAGGTCTTGGATCTGAATATTACGGTGGATGGTGGATTGGACCTGGAGTAGCGACCTCCATACATACAGTTTGGCGTCCAGAAATTTCTCTCGGCGAGTGGTGCACTAGGCTCCTGGAACCGGAGACGTCCACCGGCTATCCCAGGGGTCTGGGATTGTGAGAGTGTATTTAGATTGATGGTAGTAGAATCATCCCTGGGGACGAAGGGAAAGGTAATGTATCTGGCAGGAAGACCAAGGACACCCTACATTTTTCTGCATTCACTTTTTTGCACATTGGGTAGTTGCCTTCTGGTCATACAGGAAGCGTTTTAAAATCAGTGAAATTTAAGTATATGCGTGCTCTGCCTCCTGTGGGTGGGCAGTTAGCGGTGGCCAGCAAATAATCATAACACTTAGTGCAGGCGTAATTGGTATAGTTTTCAGTCAAGTAAAATCGCCAGGCAAAAGGGGAAATTATACTAGGTTTAGCTGGCTGGCTTGGTGAGGTGAGTGAGGCAGAGAGACATAGGACCAGTAGACTGAGCAGACCACTGGGAGCCATGGTCAGGGTTTACTGCCATCTGGACTCGGGACAAATGTACCCAGGAATCTAGTCTAAGAACCTTGATTGCTGAGGGAGTGGTAAGGGACAGTGTAAGGGCCTTTCCACCGGGGTGCTAAGGGTTTGGGTGCAAGGGATTTAATTAACACAGCATCTCCAGGATGCACTGGTTTTTGGTGATCAGCAGAGGTCAGAGAGGGTTCAGAGATGGCAGAGTTGGCGTGTTGTCTAAGAAGGTTGTGGAGCAAGCACAAGTATGGAAGGTAAAAAGCTAGCAGAGGGCAATCGGTTGCAGGAAGAGGCGAGAAAAGGAAAGGTTGTCTGTAGAGTATTTTGAAAGGACTGAGGCCGGACGGCTCCTGAGGGGCTGCGCCAAGGCGAGTATAAGAGCAAATGGTAATAGTTGAGGCCAAGAAAGTTGCAGTTCTAGGGAGAGTTTGGTGAGCTGTTGTTTTATGAGACCGTTAGCTCGTTCAACCTTACCAGAAGACTGGGGGTGGTAGGCTGCGTGGAGTTTCCAGCAGATGCCCAGTGAGGCGCAAACTGCCTGCTGCACCATAGATATGAAGTCTGGACCATTGTCCGACTGAATTGAAGCAGGCTGGCCAAAACGAGTAATGATGTCTTGAAGAAGGTGAGTGGCGACTATGCTTGCACTCTCAGAGGAGGTGGGAAAGGCTTTGATCCATCCTGAAAATGTGTTCACCATAGTGAGGAGATATTTAAACCGCTTATGCTTTGGCATGTGGGTAATGTTTATCTGCCAGTCCTGTCCCAGTAGGTGCCCTTACATCTGGTGGAGCTGTTTATGAGGGTGTTGAGCTTTCTGGCTATTGGAGAGGGCACCGATGTTGCATTTTGCATGTACTGTGTTGATAGTACTCCATAGTCCAGTGGGGTGAAATATGGGGTTAGAAACGTGTAGAGAGCTTTTGGCCCGATGTGTGGAGAATTGTGAATATTGGTGATGATTGTTTCCTCTTGTAACTTTGGGAGAATGAGTAAGTTCTATTTGTGTACCCACCATTTTTGTTGAGGAAGAGAGCAATACTGGGTGTTTTCCTGATCAGTGTAAGTTGGAGTGTAAGTGGGAGGTAAAAAGCATACTGAGCTAGGAGCGGGAAAGTTGTTGGGCTAAGTCAGTAACAGGATCTGCAGAGTGGGAGGGGGGCCTGTCTATTCCCATAACCGAGACCAGGGAAGGGGAAGTAGGGCCTGAGTGAGAGGGCGAAATGGAGAAGGTAGTCCGCTACCTGGAGCACAACCCTGGGCTCGGCGAGGGTTACCAGAGTCGAGGAGCCAGGACCTCTTCAGTCCATGAACCCCAGCAGCTCCATACCTTGCAGCTATGTGTCTGGAGTTTCCAGGATCTCGGCACCTCGGCTTTGCAGAGCCGGTGGCAGAGCCAGGGTCGGGCAGTTCGACTTCCAGTGGCCTGGCTGTTTGCACTGCGGGCAGGGCTTGGTAGGAGGCTTGGGATTGGGGCAAACTTTTGCCCAGTGGCCGACCCATCCACATTTGAAGCAGGCTCCTGGCGGTAGGTGCCGGCTCCCCTGGGGAGCGTGGCGATGGACGGGATTGCCTGCCGGCCTTAGGGCTGCTACCAGGGCTTGGGAATGGAGGCTAACCATCTGTTGGACCCTCACCTGGCATGTGGCCTCAGCTGGCTCCTACCAAGCGTTGAAAACTTTAAATGCCATTTTTACCAGATCCTGTATAGGGGTTTCAGGGCCCTCCTCAGCCTTCTTTAGCTTTTCTTTCTGATGTCAGGGACTGACTGGAAGGTGAAGTGAGAGGCCAAAATAGAGGCCCCACTTTTTAGACCCTGGGTCTAAACGAGTGTACTTTGTGAGTGCCTCCTGGAGGCGGTTAAGAAAAAGAGCAGTAACTTCTCTCAGTTTGTCATAGTTGACAACCTTGTTGGAGACTGTTTCCAGACCTCTAATGAGTTACCTGAGCATGAGGTTTCTATAAGGAAGATCAGACGCCCGGCCGGGCTGGTAACTCCAACTGGGGTCCTCTATTGGGATGGCATGCGCCCCCAAGGGGACATTTGGGTCGATAGCGTGGTTTTTGTCTGTGTACGTTCCTCGGCAGTAAGGGTAGAAGCAAGGATAATTTGGATGCCATGCCAGGTTAAATCATACGTTTGGGAAATGTAGGTAAATTCTTTAATAAACTTAGAGGGGTCTGCTGAGAAAGAGCCCAGGCGGGTCTCTATCTGCGACAGGTCCTTTAAGGAAAAAGGGACGTGGACTTGAATGAGTCCCTATACACCTGCAACCTCTCTTAATGGACAAAGGGCAGCTGGAGGGTTGTGGGAGCGGGTATGAAAGGCAAGCGGTGAGGACAGGAGAGAGCGATGGGGTGGCGCAGCGGGCGGGGGAGACTGATAGGGCAGCGGGAGAGGCGCGCTGAGGAGCTTGGCTGGCTCTTCTGGGGTTTGAATGGCAGGTTCTTTCCGCTGAGGAGATAGAGCTAACCGTATTTGGCGGGCGGAACAATGGCTACAGAGGTCAGGGCGGGAAGGCAAGTCCCAAAAAGCCTGCACATAGGGGACTTCAGAATCCTTACCAGTCCTCCTGCAGAAATTGTCCAGGTCCTGTAGAACGTTGAAATAAAAAATGCCCGTCGGAAGCCAATGTGCGTGGTTGTTAAGCTGGGACTAGGGCCAGGCAACTTGGGAGAGAAAAACAAGTCTTTTCTTTCACAAGGTCTGAGTGAGAGGGAGAGACTCATCAGGGCAGCCATAGACTGATTTTGAACGTAGGCAAGCGCCGCGCCTAAAGGTCCTGGAGATTTGGGGAAGATGGGTGGCTCTTAGGGGACCCCAAAAGAAGTGGGGATCCACACACCTATCCCGGGTTTTTGGCACCAAAACACAAGGTCTATTTGGATGTGAAAACAGAATGAAAGACCCAATTAACGAAGTTTTAGAAGCAGGCTTTATTGAGAAGCTTGCGGGCGGGTTCAGCAACTCAGGATATTGAGCTATTGAAGCTGCGCCGGGGGAAAAAATCCTGGCGGCGTTTTTATGCCCACTGTTGGCAGGCAGAGCTGGGGAGGATCATAGCTGGGGAGGTTCTGCACACACAGGTGCTTCAGAAGGGAGAAGGTCGTTAATCTTATCTATATGTCAAGGAAGGATGGAGTGACCATATCTTCAGAAAACATTCTGGCTTTGGGACGAGCTGGTTCCAGGAATTTGGGGTTGAGCAGGGGAGGGGAGGTCGGTTAGGGGTCAGCCTTGAGAGCTAAGATGGAGGTGCAGGACTGAAAATGGAGTCTGTTGTGCCAAGACTGGGACACAGCGTTGTGCCGCGGCTCCGGCAAGCAGCAGGCCTGGGGGCGCCTGCGTCCACCCTGTTGGTTTGGGCAGGACTCTGGCTGGGTGGCCGGCTCCAGGCTGGCTTTCGGCTAGGCCGCAACTTGCGGCCTCCATTTTCCCAGCCACGTGACTCCACTCTCAGGCAGAATGGTACCACCTGTGTCTGTTGTAGCTACACTCCATTCCCAGACAGCAAACCGCCCAGACTGCCGGAAAGTTCAGCAGAACAAGTTTCATTTCCTGCGCAGGGACCAGACCATCTGCTCTCTTGAGGGGAGACTGAGCGGCCTCCCCAGTCTAATTTTCCAAAGGTTTTTATACTTTTTCAATGTGCAGGTGTGCAAGCAGGCAGAGCTCAGAAGCGGGGTATTGTGGTTAGCCATTCTTAGTTGAACCAAAACTGCTCTGGTCCTTCTCACAAGCCTTCTGAACATCCATTTCCTTCTGTACGTTCCCTTGGGCTACGTCTGCACAGCCTAACTCCCCAGTATCAGCTAGTTCATTGGCAGTTCATAGCTAGTTTATTTACCATTCAAAATGGCTTCTGAAAGCTCAAAATGACTTCTCTTGTCAAGGCTATTTAAGCTTTGCCCAGAGCTGCTATATTCTCTCCTGTTCTTAGCCAAGTTCAAATCATTGAATCTTCGGTAGCCAGCCCAGTGTATGGTGGGCTCAGCACTAAGAGTTTTGTGGCTTGTACTTTCTGTGTAAGGAATGCCACTAGCTTATTGGTTATTACTGGGCCAAATGTGAGGCTTAGCAGGAGGAGGATTAGGGGCCGGCTAGGGCCGTTCATAGGGTGTTAGCCAGGCTGACCAATTAAGTAGCTTTTCAAACCAATTGGTTCCTCCATTTCTTTTCTTGACTCTTTGTTCTAATCCTTTCCTAACCAGGGCTCATCTATCTTTATTGATTCTCGAATGCTTTGCATAGAATTAGTTTCTCCCAATGCTGTGCACAGCATTCCTTGTTTCCAAAAGAGCAAGTCAAGCCCTCGGCGGGTTTGCAACACAACTGCTACAAGGGAGTCTAGGGATCTTTCTAAATGGGAGACAGGTTTTTTTTTAATCCCTGTAGATCTAAAGCAATTTGCTGACTAAGAGTCTGATAGTTTAAGTTTCCTTGTATTAAAGCAACTGACCCGACTGCAGCTAATCCCATAATCCCAAGCCCTGTTACCAGTGGGACCAATACTGGGGCTCTTTGAACTCATCCGGAAATTCCAAAGTTATCCCTACACCTCCTTCACCAGAACACAGGTACACTTGAGGACTAACATGCACTAGCACACAAATACCCGGGTCCGCTATGAATACTGGGGAAAAGAGACAGGGTGTTCGTCCTGTGGAACAAGTAAAGAAAGTACTCATTGGAGCAGATAACAAATTAGGATCACCATTTGGTTCAATGGGAACAGCTTGAAGGCAAAAATCTCGATATCTTGATATATTAAAGGGATACTTAGATGAATAAAAACACAGTCCTTGCCCTTGCAAATCTTTTAAAGTGAGCTTAGACTTGAGTCCATACTAACATCACCTATAGACTGCTGCTTCGTGTAATCCTTTTCACTAACATTTCTAATTGGATTACACTCTGTACCAATAGTGCTATTTGTACCTGTGCCTACATAGTAAGGGGAAGCTGGGTTCAGACAAAGCCAACAATCAGCTGTGAGGTGAGGATTTGAGTTCATAAATTGGAATAAAGCATCCCAAGAATCAAACACAGAACCTTGAGGTGGCTCCTGAATGAGAAGGGCCCTGTGAGTTGGGCTGGCAGTAAACGGGAAAGTTACTGGAGAGTCTGGAGGGTGCGGCAAAGGAATCTTAGTGACACCAGCTGTGGCTCTTCAGGATTTATCCCGAGGTTTGGGCCTTTGTACGGATGGAAGTTTGCCATATTTTACTTTGCTGGATAGAAAAGGTTGTCCCGGGATCTCTATCATTTACATAATGTTGAATTCCCCATGTTTTCCCAGTGAACCCAATAACGCTTGAATCCAATTCTTATTGGGCTACATTTGGAAACCATACACATAGTGGGATCAAACCCTTCCGACTTGAGTCTCATTCTTGTAAAAATAATAGGGTCATCTTTAACAAGTTTCCACCCTGAAAATGATAGTTTCACAACCCCAAGCTGCACAATGGTAATGTCCCTCCCCTTGGCAGTTAGGGAGTCCATGAGCCGGGCATATATAGACATGGTTTGTTTGGAGCCTTCTTTCTATAGAGGGTATTCCGCACCCATAGGACGGGATTCCAGTATAGGTCCCATTGTGCCCTTTACCTTTAAAGGATCCAGAATGCCAATTCTTTCCTAGCAAATCAAACAAATCAAAATGAAAACAGGGGGTCATACCCAGTATAAGAGGTTACATATTCACTGCTGGAGGTTAGAATAGCAGTCCACAGATATGTTTGTACTTGGGGGAAACACTGTGTGCTGTCAGCAATACTCGGAGAAAAACAATTAACTTCTGTAAAGCCTTAATTTTGAGGGATTTTCCGTCTTTCTGGGTGTCTATCTTTTCAGGATATGCTCAGGGAGGGCTTTTTTTAACTTATGACTGATGAATCCACGGCCCCCTCCCCACTATTTTAACAGCAGTTGGTGTTGTAAGTATCACTTGGTATGGGCCAGTTCACCTAGGTTCTAAGGTGTCAGGTTGGTGCTTCTTTACCCATGTCCAGTTTCCTGGTTGCACGTTGTTGGCTGCCTGTTCCTTTTCCCTTGGTTAGGCCCAAAATGAAGGTGTCAGAGCAGATGATTTGTCTCTCACCTGTTGCACAGGCTGCAGGCACTCGATGAGGGAACGATTAGTGACTTCCATTATTTCTACTTCCTTCAATCTTGGGAGGATTTGGAGAAGGTCTGCCAAACATAAATTCAAATGGGGACATGCTTTTCACATAGGGAGTGCATCAGACTTGAAGTAGGGCAAAAGGTAAAGTAAGGATCAACCCAGTTCTCGCCAGGTCCTAAATGCAACTTAACGAACAATTCCTTTAGGGTTCTGTTTATTTTTTTCTACTTGCCCTGAAGAGCATTGCTAAGACTTTAGTAATTTGAGCAATAAATGTTCGGCCATTGTTGGACCCCAAAGTGGTAGGAAGGCCAAATCTAGGGACGATTTTAGTTACTAATAATTTATACACAGTGGCAGCAGTTTCCTTCTTGGTTGGGAAGGCTTCCACCCATCCAGAATAGGTGTCTACGAACACCAGCAAATATCGGTAGCCATACTTTCTAAGTTTGATATCCATAAAGTCCACCTCCCAGAATTCTCCAGGACTACTACCTCGAGCTCGTGGTTGGGGTTGCTTCTTTTCTTTCTGGGGTTGTTTACCCGAGCACAGTGCAATCAACGGTGGGTGACATCTGCCACCCAGTGTCCAAGCCTGGGTATGTAAAAGTGCCTGAGAAGCAACTGAGACAGTTTAGAGAGGATACCAAATGCATACCTTCATGTAGTCCTTGAATCAGATCTCTCCCAGAGCTTCTGGCATGAATCTTCTTCCATCAGGATGGAGCAGCCACCCTGGATGCTCCCAGTCTTTTTGGCAGGCCAGCTCTTGGCTTATCTTTAGATCATTTTCTGAGTATGTAGGTTGTGGCTGTAACACTGGGGATGGCATGGTCACAGCCACTACCTTGGGGATTTGTGGTATAGTCCTGGCATTCGAGATCCACCGGTCCGGGGGACTGGTTAGGAGTGGTTCAACCATAGGTCCCCCTACCACAGCAATATCCTGTCCCAGTGTAAGCTTTCTAGCTTCTATGACGAGGATGGCCGTGGCAGCCTCAGCTCGCATGCAGCTCAGCCATCCTGCAGCTACAGAGTCCAGTTTCTTTGAAAGATAGGCCACAGGTCTCTTCCATGGCCGCATGTTCTCAGTTAGCACTTCTTTTGCTGTGCCTCTGGCCTCACATAGACAATTGGAAGGGCTTTACTATGTCTAGTAGGGCAAGAGAGGTTGCCCATATGAGCGACTTTTTAAAGGACTCAAATGCTTGTTGTTCTACTTCAGACCATTTAAGTTCTTTTTCCTTTCCCCAGTACTTGCATATAGGGGTTTCGTTGTTTTTGCAAATCCCAAATTCCACAATGGACAGTACCCCACAGCTCCTAGAAACTCTTGCAACTGCCTCTTAGTCTCAGGGACTGGGATTTTGAGGATCACCTCAGTGCAGCTGGGGGACAAGGTCCGTTTTCCCTCCTCCAGTTGGTAGCCTAGGTATACAGCTTTATGGACACACAGTTGAGCCTTTCTTGCAGATACCCTGTACCCCAATGGGCCAAGGACTATTATCAGGTCCTTGGTAGCCCGTTGGCATGCCTCCATGGTTTCGGAGGCCAGGAGGAGGTCATCTGCATACTGGAGCAAGGTGGTTTGAGGGTGTATCTCCTTGTGTCCCTGTAAGTCTTCACTGGGTTGATGTGCAGGGGACACGGGTATGGAGAACAAAGCATCCTTTAAGTCCAAAACAGTATAACAAATTCAGTTTGACGCAATAGTACTCAGGAGGGTCTCGGGGTTTGGCACGTGGGGTGCCCAGTTTCTATCCTCTCATTTGCCTCTCTGAGATCCTGCACCGGTTGGAAGTCCTCAGTTCCCGGCTTCTGCATGGGCAGCAGGGGAGCATTCCATGTGGACTTGCAGAGGACCCAAATGCCTGTCCTCTTTAGTCTGCAAATGGGAACAGAAATACCCACTTTTGCTATACAGGGAGTAGGGTTAGCTTGACACACCAGTGTAGCTGAGCTCAGAAGTTGTACGACCCCAGGCACCTGAAGTTCAGAAAGGTCTGGCAGGTTGTTCTCTGCCCAAACAAAAGGAATATCTTTTAGCGATTTATCAAGAAGTTCCTTTGAGGAGGTCTCTTCTGCTCCTTGATAAAACACATATCACTCTGACATTGGAGCGGTGAGCAAAATTTTTGGCTTTTCAAGTTCAAGGGTTAAGGTGGTTGTAGCAGATGAGAAAGTAATTATGGCTGCCATTTTTCATAATAAGTAACGATCAATTAGGGGAAAGGGGCATTGAGGCATTACCAGGAAGGAGAGTGTGTGTAACTGTCTCTTGTGCTAAATCTGTTATTCTGGCCGTTGTCCATGGGTGTGCTTGGGTCTGCCCTGGGGCCCCTGTAATGAAAGCCTTTCCTTTTGACAAGGCACCTGTAGTCTTTTCTGAAACCAAGAAGGTGACCCCTTTGTCCACCTAGAAATTTACTGGCTGGCTCCCTACATGGAGAGTGAGCATGGGCTCTTTGGGGTCAAGTGAAACAGAGCCTGGACACCTTTATTCAGCTTCGAGCATTATTGTCTGTAGCCTCGATTTTTCTAGGCGAGGACTAGGCCCGTTCTCTCTAGTGGTGGCTCGTCCGCCTCTCCTGGGCTTTTCAAGGCACTGATTTTTCCAATGTCACTGTTTTGTATAGTAGGTACATGGATATTTCCTCGGGACTAGGCGAGTGAGAAGCGTGGTATTAGGGTTAGCCATTCTTAGTTGAACCACAACTGCTCTGGTCGTTCTCGCAAGCCTTCTGAACACCCATTTCCTTCATGACATTCCCTTGGGTGACGTCTGCACAGCCTACCTCCCCAATATCAGCTAGTTCATTTACACTTCCTAGCTACTTTATTTTCTTTTCATGGTGGCTTCTGTCAGCCCCAAATGGCTTCACTCTTGTCAAAGCTGTTTCAGCTTTTCCCAGAGATCCTACACAGTCGCCATTGTAGCCGAGAGGTAACAGGATCTGTGACCATGGCCAAGATGGCACCCACCAGTCCAAACATGTGGAAGGGCGCTGCCTAGGGAGCTGGGTGAAGAGGCCTGGGAGTTAGCCCTGCCTGGTCCCGGGAGCCAAAAGTTTCCCATTTCCCCCTCCATTCCCTTTGCCTTTCTCCTGGTTTTTCAAACAAGCTGCTCTAGCCCTATAACGCCAAGCACAAAATTGTCATAATTCTTAATGAAAACGTATCTGGTACCCAAATTATAAATGTGACAATTTGGTCACATTTCAAAAACACTGAAAATTTTATGCTTTTATAATATATTTTAAATTCCATATATATTGATAACTATGAAAGTAAAGAATAAAAACAAAAAAAATATTTTCAAAATTTAAAACTTGAGGCGTTATAGGGCTAGTGTTCTTCCAGATTTGGTTTGTTCCTTCTTACAAGGTGATTTTCCGTGGCCCAGGCTTAGGCCAATGGCGTTCGGAAGCCTAGGCGGAGTCACTGTTACCTTTAGGCTTTCAGCGATGCTGCTTCAGGCACTTTTGGGGACAGCTCTTACTTAATACACAGCTCCTCTGCCATGATGTTCCAGCCAGAAATTCCAATTTCCCTTAAGGTTCCCTCAGCTGCCACGTGTCCCTTCCCTTCAGAGATTTGAGCGTCAGCCCCGCCAGCAGGCGTCTTGGAGGGCCTTGGGGCCATCCCAAGCAGTGGTCCTCCTAGCCTGTTGTCCAGAAAAATGGTTGGACCTAAAGGTCGCCCTCGGCGACTAGTCCTTGACCCCTTCCCTCGGGCTGAGGCATGAGATTCAGGGCAACCCAGGGGTGCGCTCTCAAGTGGGGGTTATTAACCTGGAGGCAGCAAGCTGTCAATCGCCTCCTTGTTTTGTGCTTTCTAGATGGGACTTAGCAGCTTGATGCTCAGGAATTGCCCCCTTGCATGAATCATGTCCAATTGGGATAGAGTTGATACAGAGAGGCTGGGCAAACAAAAGCTGATAGATTCACTTTGCAACTCTATTTGGCCACAGTATCGTTTTGAGAAAGGTGAATGATGACAGAGAATGGTACACTTTCCCTTCCAACCGTGATTCACCGGGAACAGTTCGGTAGAGTGCCGGGAAAGTGGGGGGAGATGCCAGAACTTAGAGCATTTCTCCTCTCAAGGAGCAGTAGGAGACCTTCATCCCCAGTGCACCCAGGAACCCCTAAGGCAGGCGTCCTCAAACTGTGGTCCATGGGGCACATGTGGCGCGATGCCTTTTATCCCACCCTCGGGGTGTTTTTGCTGCCACTGCCTGTCCTGCTTAGCAGCCGACTCGTGCAGTGTGCATAGGAATTTGACCATAGGTTTTTTGAAAACCATAGTCTGGCCCTCCAACGGTCGGAGAGACAATGAACTGGCCCCCTGTGTAAACAATTTGAGGACCCCTGCCCTAAGGGATCCTGGACTTCAAGTCACTATTGTCCCAGCCCTGAACCCTCCCTGAACATTCTACCCCTAGTAGAGGCACCAGGGGCATTTGGTCCCAGGGTAACTTACAAGCCTTTTACTGAAATGGAACCCGAGAAAATTAAAAATGACACAGGCAGTTACTCTACTTTTGATCCCTGTGGAATCCGCCTGTAGCATCCCAATATTACAATTTAACCCTACAACGCCGAGCATGACCTTTCCCTAACATTTAATGAAATGAATATAAATGTATATATATTGATAACTATGAAAGTAATGAATCAAAACGAAATTTTTTTTTGCCCCAAAATTTAAAAGTGAGGCGTTATAGGGTTAAAAAAGAAGGATGGTTCTTATCAGAGGGGCCAATTCCTTAGGATCATAAGTGAAGCGGTGATCCCACTGCACCCAGTAGTGCCCAAACCCTGGACCCCCCTAGGGGAAATTGTGAATGCTTTTACCCCCGTGCCGGTACTTAGAATGAACAAACACACACGCCTGATAATCCTAAGATTTTTACTTACTTCCTGTGATACTCATCTACTTTCAAGGGCACTCCCACCTCACAATCCTAGCCTTGTCTCAGTTAAACTGTTCACCCTTTTGTGCGTTTGTTGGTTTTTCCAGAAGTTCTCAAGTTACCAAAGCCCCTAATCCAAGTGTGCCAGCTCCAGGACCACCATCTCCTGAACCACTTCAACCTTATCCATCCTAGCGCTGAATGGACAACCCCTCCCAGCAGAGCAGGAAGGGTGTGGACCCAAAGCCCCACTTCGCCCCTTTGCCAGCAGGAAGTAGCTAGAGATGTCGTCGCCCAGTACCCCAAAGATTTGGGTCCACATCTCTTCAGGGTGGAAATGTTAGGTAGCTAGCATAGGGACTGGGGTGTCCATTACACATGCTCAGAGGGCCCAGTGAGCGGCCCAGGAAAGAGAGGCACACTGTGCGTGCTCAGAGGTCCAGGTTTCCGGCCAGGAAGGGCAGGTCCACCTGGGTGGGCGCTGCACCTGCATCGACCCACCTAGGCCAAGTATGTTCAATTCAGCCACTAGGATCGACCATGGTTGCCCACCACACCTCCCTAACTCTCCTAAACCTCACTTGGATCACAAACCAGGCCTTGGCGTGAATTCTTTCTCACGCAGAACCAAGGACCGAGGGATATCTGTCCCCAGAGATATCTGACCAACCCAGGAAAGCTCTTTGGAGGCAGCAGGAGTGGACGTGAGTGCCTGGTGGATACTGGTCAGATGCATGGCTTTCTGCTTGGAAGGGTTTTTAGTCTCGGCTGACAGGATCAGAGGAGGTAGTATGTCTGGATCACATAGTATCCATGTCCACAAATGAGCTGCCCATTCCAAAGTCCTGACAGTGCCTTTGGAAAACACTGTGCTTTGGAATGTCACTCCTTGCAGAGGGCATTGGGTGGGCCTGGGACCCAGGTATGCTGCCCCTTGCTCCCAGTTGCCGGTTTCTGGATCCTGATTATATCTCTCACAGGATCAGTTAGTGGGCTTGTTGTCTGCCTCAGGCTTTGTTCACCGAGGTCCTCCAGCTAGGTGGTGGTGTGTGTGCATGAGCAGAGGCTTCCTGCCAATCCCCCATGAGTTGAAGAGCTCCCCTGGTGTGGGCTCCGTGAAAGAGGTGCCCCAGAAAAGCAGGACTACCCAGGAGGGTGGACCCTGCAGGAACCGGAGGGCCATTCCCCCTGTGGAATGACCTCAGAGCCCCGCCTCTCTCACTGTCCAGCTGCCGGGGCTGTGGACCCTAAGCTTCATGCCTCACATAGGAATAGACACAGGGTGAGGCGACTGCAGCACCTGCTTTTGCTGGTCTAATCCAGCCTGAGATATTCCTAGCATCAGCCCTCTGCCAGGGTCTTTTTTTTTCTCTCCTTTTATAGGGGCTCATACAACAATAACCATAATACGTGCAAACATCACTGATATAAGGCACATTTGTACATTCATTGCCCTCATTATTCTCAAAATATCTTCTCTCCACCCAAGCCCCTGGCCTCAGCTCCTCATTCCCCCCGCCCCCATTCTCACTACCCCTCCTCATAAATCCTTCATCATTTACTAATTATTATTTTGTCATATCTTGCACTGTCTGATGTCCCCCTTCACCCCCTTTTCTTTTGAGATTTTATGTAGATCCTTGTCATCGGTTCCCTGGTGCCAGCCTACCCTCCATCCATCCTCCCAGCATCCCCATTCATAACACTGGTCCTAAAGGGCTCATCCACCTTGAATTCCCTGTGTTTCTAGTTCCTATCTGTCCAAGTGTACATTCTCTGATCTAGTCAGATTTGAAAGTTATAATTGGGATCTTGATAGTGAGGGGAGAGGAAGCATTGAGGAGCTAGAGGAAAGTTGTGTTTCACCATTGCTGTCTAGTACCCTGTGTAGGCTTGTCTCTTCCCCAAGACCTTACTTAAGGGAATGTCCAGTGTACTGCAAATGGGCTTTGGCTCTCTACCCAGCATTCCCTGCTCATTCACAATGAGATTTTTTTGTGCTGATGATGCCTGATCCCTTTGATACCTCGTGATCGCACAGGCTGGTAGGCTTATTCCATGTGGGCTCTGTTGTTTCTGAGCTACATGGCCGCTTGCTTACCCTTCAGGCCTTTAAGACCTCAGACGCCATATCTTTTGATAGCAGGGCACTATCAGCTTTCTTGACCACATTTGCTTATGCAACCGCTTAGACTTCAGGGAACGTGTCGGGAAGGTGAGCATCATAGAATGCCAATGTAATAGAACAAGGTATTCTTGCAATGAGAGAGTCCTTGAGTGGAGGCCCAAAGGCCATCTGCTACCTTAATAGGAAACCTATAAAGATATGGACATAGGTGTATTTCCCCATGCTCACAGATAAATATATTTACATCTGTGCGTGCCTTTCTTTAGACCTCTATAACTGGTCCGTGCTTCCTAGGTCGCTCTGCTATTCCCTTTCATTTCCCTCTTGTGCCCACTGCCATGCTCAGTCTTCATTTGGGTTTCAGTAAATCCTCTTGGTTCCTTCACCCTTGATCACGCCCTACCAGGATTCCTACATCGCCCTCACCACGGATTTGTATCCACTTGTTGTTCCCTTGTCTCTGGGTTTCTTGACATCACTCCCTTTCCCCCCAACTCCCTCTTTCCCGTGGCCCTCCCGCGAAGCATTGGTCCCCTTTTTCTCTCCTGCAGATTGTGCATCCAGCATCTCTTTTTAGACATACAGTAGAGGTAATAACATGCACAAACACAAGACAGAGCAAAAGCAAGCACCAAAAGAAAGGAAACAGCCAAAATCCAATGACCATCAAAGAAAACACAACTCCTCAAGAAAGGAAAGCTCATATTTAGTTCACGGACTGTTTGTTGGCCCTTAGCAGTGTTTTCCAGTCCAGTCTGTGCCAGCACCAAGTCCTGCCCCCAAAGTCCTCCTTTGGCATTCCCTGGGAATCTTGTTGCTCCACTTCCTTGCACTTCTGCTGCACCCCCTTAGTGCTATGCCTCGGTATGGCGGGATCCGTTCCCGCATTGTGTCTCCAGTGTTGTCCCTTCTAGGGCTATGGGTCTTTGAGGGACGTCGTGACTCATCTTGGGCTGGCCATGTGGTCTTCTGTGTGGACTGTCTTCTCTGAGTGGGAACATCATCCTCAAGGCAGGATCCCGGAGCAAACTGAGTGACTTTCTCTCAGCAGCTTCTAGGTAGGCTGTGCCCCATGAGGGGCCCTGAGGGGCCTGTGTAAACCTGAGACTGCTAGAGGTTAGAATAGCAGTCCACAGGTGTGTTTGTGCTTGGGGGAAACAGTGGGTGCTGTCAGCAATACTCGGAGAAAAACAATTAACTTCTGTAAAGCCTTAATTTTGAGGGATTTTCCGTCTTTCTGGGTGTCCATCTTTTCAGGATATGCTCAGGGAGGGCTTTTTTTTTAACTTATGACTGATGAATCCACGGCCCCCTCCCCACTATTTTAACAGCAGTTGGTGTTGTAAGTATCACTTGGTATGGGCCAGTTCACCTAGGTTCTAAGGTGTCAGGTTGGTGCTTCTTTACCCATGTCCAGTTTCCTGGTTGCACGTTGTTGGCTGCCTGTTCCCTTTCCCTTGGTTAGGCCCAAAATGAAGGTGTCAGAGCAGATGATTTGTCTCTCACCTGTTGCACAGGCTGCAGGCACTCGATGAGGGAACGATTAGTGACTTCCATTATTTCTACTTCCTTCAAACTTGGGAGGATTTGGGGAAGGTCTGCCAAACATAAATTCAAATGGGGTCATGCTTTTCACATAGGGAGTGCATCGGACTTGAAGTAGGGCAAAAGGTAAAGTAAGGATCAACCCAGTTCTCGCCAGGTCCTAAATGCAACTTTACGAACAATTCCTTTAGGGTTCTGTTTTTTTTTTTTTTTTACTTGCCCTGAAGAGCTTCCAGTTAATATTTATAAGCATTGCTAAGACTTTAGTAATTTGAGCAATAAATGTTGGGCCATTGTTGTTCCCCAAGGTGGTGGGAAGGCCAAATCTAGGGACAATTTTAGTTACAAATAATTTACACACAGTGGCAGCAGTTTCCTTCTTTGTTGGGAAGGCTTCCACCCATCCAGAATAGGTGTCTACGAACACCAGCAAATATCGGTAGCCATACTTTCTAAGTTTGATATCCATAAAGTCCACCTCCCAGAATTCTCCAGGACTACTACCTCGAGCTCGTGGTTGGGGTTGCTTCTTTTCTTTCTGGGGTTGTTTACCCGAGCACAGTGCAATCAACGGTGGGTGACATCTGCCACCCAGTGTCCAAGCCTGGGTATGTAAAAGTGCCTGAGAAGCAACTGAGACAGTTTAGAGAGGATACCAAATGCATACCTTCATGTAGTCCTTGAATCAGATCTCTCCCAGAGCTTCTGGCATGAATCTTCTTCCATCAGGATGGAGCAGCCACCCTGGATGCTCCCAGTCTTTTTGGCAGGCCAGCTCTTGGCTTATCTTTAGATCATTTTCTGAGTATGTAGGTTGTGGCTGTAACACTGGGGATGGCATGGTCACAGCCACTACCTTGGGGATTTGTGGTATAGTCCTGGCATTCGAGATCCACCGGTCCGGGGGACTGGTTAGGAGTGGTTCAACCATAGGTCCCCCTACCACAGCAATATCCTGTCCCAGTGTAAGCTTCCTAGCTTCTATGACTAGGATGGCCGTGGCAGCCTCAGCTCGCATGCAGCTCAGCCATCCTGCAGCTACAGAGTCCAGTTTCTTTGAAAGATAGGCCACAGGTCTCTTCAATGGCCGCAAGTTCTCAGTTAGCACTTCTTTTGCTGTGCCTCTGGCCACACATAGACAATTGGAAGGGCTTTACTATGTCTAGTAGGGCAAGAGAGGTTGCCCATATGAGCGACTTTTTGAAGGACTCAAATGCTTGTTGTTCTACTTCAGACCATTTAAGTTCTTTTTCCTTTCCCCAGTACTTGCATATAGGGGTTTCGTTGTTTTTGCAAATCCCAAATTCCACAATGGACAGTACCCCACAGCTCCTAGAAACTCTTGTAACTGCCTCTTAGTCTCAGGGACTGGGATTTTGAGGATCGCCTCAGTGCGGCTGGGGGACAAGGTCCGTTTTCCCTCCTCCAGTTGGTAGCCTAGGTATACAGCTTTATGGACACACAGTTGAGCCTTTCTTGCAGATACCCTGTACCCCAATGGGCCAAGGACTATTATCAGGTCCTTGGTAGTCCTTTGGCATTCCTCCAGGGTTTCAGAGGCCAGGAGGAGGTCATCTGCATACTGGAGCAAGGTGGTTTGGGGGTGTTCCTCCTTGTATCCTTCTAAGTCTTCACTGGGTTGATGTGCAGGGGACACGGGTATGGTGAACAAAGCATCCTTTAAGTCCAAAACAGTATAACAAATTCAGTTTGACGGGATTGTACTCAGGAGGGTCTCAGGGTTTGGCACGTGGGGTGGCCAGTTTCTATCCTCTCATTTGCCTCTCTGAGATCCTGCACCGGTTGGAAGTCCTCAGTTCCCAGCTTCTGCATGGGCAGCAGGGGAGCATTCCATGTGGACTTGCAGAGGACCCAAATGCCTGTCCTCTTTAGTCTGCAAGTGGGAACAGAAATACCCACCTTTGCTATCCAGGGTGTAGGGTTAGCTTGACACACCAGTGTAGCTGAGCTCAGAAGTTGTACGACCCCAGGCACCTGAAGTTCAGAAAGGTCTGGCAGGTTGTTCTCTGCCCAAACAAAAGGAATATCTTTTAGCGATTTATCAAGAAGTTCCTTTGAGGAGGTCTCTTCTGCTCCTTGATAAAACACATATCACTCTGACATTGGAGCGGTGAGCAAAACTTTTGGCTTTTCAAGTTCAAGGGTTAAGGTGGTTGTAGCAGATGAGAAAGTAATTATGGCTGCCATTTTTCATAATAAGTCACGATCAATTAGGGTAAAGGGGCATTGAGGCATTACCAGGAAGGAGAGTGTAACTGTCTCTTGTGCTAAATCTGTTATTCTGGCCGTTGTCCATGGGTGTGCTTGGGTCTGCCCTGGGGCCCCTGTAATGAAAGCCTTTCCTTTTGACAAGGCACCTGTAGTCTTTTCTGAAACCAAGAAGGTGACCCCTTTGTCCACCTAGAAATTTACTGGCTGGCTCCCTACATGGAGAGTGAGCATGGGCTCTTTGGGGTCAAGTGAAACAGAGCCTGGACAACTTTATTCAGCTTCGAGCATTATTGTCTGTAGCCTCGATTTTTCTAGGCGAGGACTAGGCCCGTTCTCTCTAGTGGTGGCTCGTCCGCCTCTCCTGGGCTTTTCAAGGCACTGATTTTTCCAATGTCACTGTTTTGTATAGTAGGTACCTGGATACTTCCTTAGGACTAGGCGATTGAGAAGCGGGGTATTAGGGTTAGCCATTCTTAGTTGAACCACAACTGCTCTGGTCGTTCTCGCAAGCCTTCTGAACACCCATTTCCTTCATGACATTCCCTTGGGCGACGTCTGCACAGCCTACCTCCCCAATATCAGCTAGTTCATTTACACTTCCTAGCTACTTTATTTTCTTTTCATGGTGGCTTCTGTCAGCCCCAAATGGCTTCACTCTTGTCAAAGCTGTTTCAGCTTTTCCCAGAGATCCTACACAGTCGCCATTGTAGCCGAGAGGTAACAGGATCTGTGACCATGGCCAAGATGGCACCCAACAGTCCAAACATGTGGAAGGGCGCTGCCTAGGGAGCTGGGTGAAGAGGCCTGGGAGTTAGCCCTGCCTGGTCCCGGGAGCCAAAAGTTTCCCTTTTCCCCTCCATTCCCTTTGCCTTTCTCCTGGTTTTTCAAACAAGCTGCTCTAGCCCTATAACGCCAAGCACAAAATTGTCATAATTCTTAATGAAAACGTATCTGGTACCCAAATTATAAATGTGACAATTTGGTCACATTTCAAAAACACTGAAAATTTTATGCTTTTATAATATATTTTAAATTCCATATATATTGATAACTATGAAAGTAAAGAATAAAAACAAAAAAAATATTTCCTAAATTTAAAACTTGAGGCGTTATAGGGTTAGTGTTCTTCCAGATTTGGTTTGTTCCTTCTTACAGGCTGGTTTTCCGTGGCCCAGGCTTAGGCCAATGGCGTTCGGAAGCCTAGGCGGGGTCACTGTTACCTTTAGGCTTTCAGCGATGCTGCTTCAGGCACTTTTGGGGACAGCTCTTACTTAATACACAGCTCCTCTGCCATGATGTTCCAGCCAGAAATTCCAATTTCCCTTAAGGTTCCCTCAGCTGCCACGTGTCCCTTCCCTTCAGAGATTTGAGCATCAGCCCCGCCAGCAGGCGTCTTGGAGGGCCTTGGGGCCATCCCAAGCAGTGGTCCTCCTAGCCTGTTGTCCAGAAAAATGGTTGGACCTAAAGGTCGCCCTCGGCGACTAGTCCTTGACCCCTTCCCTCGGGCTGAGGCATGAGATTCAGGGCAACCCAGGGGTGCGCTCTCAAGTAGGGGTTATTAACCTGGAGGCAGCAAGCTGTCAATCGCCTCCTTGTTTTGTGCTTTCTAGATGGGACTTAGCAGCTTGATGCTCAGGAATTGCCCCCTTGCATGAATCGTGTGCAATTGGGATAGAGTTGATACAGAGAGGCTGGGCAAACAAAAGCTGATAGATTCACTTTGCAACTCTATTTGGCCACAGTATCATTTTGAGAAAGGAGAATGGTGGGCAGAGAATGGTACGCTTTCCCTTCCAACCGTGATTCACCGGGAACAGTTCGGTAGAGTGCCGGGAAAGTGGGCGGAGATGCCAGGACTTAGAGCATATCTCCTCTCGAGGAGCAGTAGGTGACCTTCATCCCCAGTGCACCCAGGAATCCCTAAGGCAGGCGTCCTCAAACTGTGGTCCATGGGGCACATGTGGCGCGATGCCATTTATCCCACCCTCGGGGTGTTTTTGCTGCCACTGCCTGTCCTGCTTAGCAGCCGACTCGTGCAGTGTGCATAGGAATTTGACCATAGGTTTTTTGAAAACCATAGTCTGGCCCTCCAACGGTCGGAGAGACAATGAACTGGCCCCCTGTGTAAACAATTTGAGGACCCCTGCCCTAAGGGATCCTGGACTTCAGGTCACTATTGTCCCAGCCCTGAACCCTCCCTGAACATTCTACCCCTAGTAGAGGCACCAGGGGCATTTGGTCCCCGGGTAACTTACAAGCCTTTTACTCAAATGGAACCCGAGAAAATTAAAAACGACACAGGCAGTTACTCTACTTTTGATCCCTGTTGATTCCGCCTGTAGCATACCATAAACTGGTACTGGCAGTTAGTAAATCGTCTGGATTTGTCAGAAATTTCTGCTACAAGTAAGACCACTGGACTTACACTGAATATGTAAGCAACGTGCTCAGTTGGAGGCCAGGTTGGAATTCAGTGGAATGCCTCTGAGGTAGTGGTTCTCAGCCTTCCTCATGCCGCGACCCTTTAATACAGGTCCTCATGTTGTGGTGATCTCCAACCACAACATTATTTTCGTTGCTACTTCATCACTTATTTTTCTTCTGTTATGAATCATAATGTAAATATCTGATATGCAGGATGTATTTTCATGGGTAAAAATTGAATATAATTAAAGCATAGTGATAATCACAAAACAATATGTAATTATAGATTGTGAAATATTTATTTCTAATAACAATTAAATGAAACTTTGTCGTGAAGCATGGTGTAGCATGGGTAACAGTCTATGCGGGCGGACGTGCCTGGAGACAGAGGAGCTGTGTCTCAGTTCCTATAACCATGTGTTTTCTGATGGTCTTGAGCGACCTCTGTGAAAGGGTTGTTTGACCCCCAAAGGGGTCACGACCCACAGGTTGAGAACTGCTGCTCCAAGTCCTTCCCCTGGATTAAAAGCTCAAGATTTGAATCAACCAAAAGGATAGTGAAACTGTCTTTCCTCAGGTTTGTCTTCGCTGGCGACTTCTATTTCAGTTCCAGCTCTTTAGAAGCCTGGTAAAGCTTGACAAGCCATCACCCCTGTCTCTCCTGCTCATTATTCCTCATGGCTGTCTCCTCCTGTATGTTTTCCAGGAGCTTCTAAGCTTGGTCCCTCAACCCAGAAATGTTTTAAGCTTTATGGTTGTGCCTTCCCAGGGACAGCTACTCCGTGTCACCACTGCAGGGCACCCACCATTTATTCCATCCCCTCACCTTTCACCTGCTATTCGTACATATGAGCAGCCTTCCAAGAGTTGGTGGACAATTTCTTTGTTCTTTCAATTTCGTGTGTCTGTGAACGTCCTGAAGCACCCTCATCTACGGAATGGCTGCAGCTCCCAGAGATGTGCACGTGTGAGGGACAGGGACGGGGACAGGGACGGGGACAGGGACAGAGAGTGGGTGCATGCGGGGAGAGCAGAACACCCAACCTCACTGCCATCAAGTCCATGCTAGCTCCGGGGAGCAGGAGAAGGAAGCACTGCCTTTCTGCCCTGGGGCCATTGGTGGTTTTGAACTATCGACCATACGGCTAGCAGCCCAGGGTGTAACCAGTATGCGGCCGGGGCTCCTGAACGAGTGCAGGTGGGGAGAACTACATTGCTCCCTGGAAAGTACTAGCAGTCTCCAAAAGTGAAATACCTTCGCTAGAGTATGGAGACAGTCAGAACCCTAGTGACAAGACCCCAGCTTATATTTTTTCATGTATTTCCATGACTAATTCAATCAAAAAGGATGGAGGGGAAGATGGGAAATAAATCCAACGCCCAGCAAAGACAGAGTAGATGACCCAGTTTTTGAGCAGCGGCTCTCAACCTGTGGGTTGTGATGAAGTAGCAATGAAAATAATTGTATGGTTGCGGGGTCACCACAACAGGAGGAACTAGGAAAGGGCCGCAGCATTAGGAAGGTCGAGAATCACTCTTTTAGATGGCGGAGGTTGGGTCAGTGGCCTTACACCTTGTGCTAATAGCCCCTGAGAAATCCTTGCTGATGTGATATGATAGCTATCCTTATTGTCTCCATTGAGTTGAGCCGAGTTTTCTGTTCACTGTCTTCAGTGACAGTTTAGCAGAAGAAAGATAATTATAACAGTTGCAAAATTAAAATTGGAGCTGTGAAGGAGGGAGCCAGCACAACGCATAATCGAAAAAACCGAGACGTTCTTGAAACGTGTCAAGGAGAAGACAGCCATGAGGGATGTTGAGAGACAGTGCCCTGGGTGTGCCAAGGTGCACAGGAGCCCCTGAAGCTCGAGCTGAAATAGAAGCGGTCATCAAAGACATGCCGGAGGAAAGCCTTTCTGAGTTGCGCCTGGAATTAGGGGCACACATAGAACAGCTGCATTGTGCTTCCAAGCAGGTCTGTGAAAACAGCACCTCACCTCTGGGGAAAAGTTTTTAATGAGCAAGACAAAGAAAAATGTATTCATTCTGGTTTAAAATCTGCCCTCCACCTAAGCCCCTGGCATCAGCTCCTCATTTTTTCCCCTCTCTCCTTCATGAACCCTTGATAATTTAGAAATTATTATTTTGTCATATCTTGCCCTGTCCAACACCTCCCTTCACCTAATTTCCTGTTGTCCATCCCCCAGGGAGGAGGTTATATGTAGATGCTTGTAATCGGTTCCTCCTTTCCACCCCACCCTCCCTCCACTCTCCCAGTATCGCCACTCACACCACTGGTCCTGAAGGGATCATCTGCCCTGGATTCCCTGTGTTTCCAGTTCCTATCTGTGCCAGTGTACATCCTCTGGTCTAGCCAGATTTGTAAGGCAGAATTGGGATCATGATAGTGGGAGGAAGAGGGAGGAAGCATTTAGGAACTAGAGGAAAGTTGTATGTTCCATCATTGCTACACGACACCCTGACTGGCTCATCTCCTCCCCAAGATCCTTCTGTAAGGGGATGTCCAGTGGCCTACAAATGGGCTTTCTTCTTGAGGAGTTCTTGACCTCCTTGCTCTCCTGCTACCGCTTTCCACCCACATTCAAATTCAACTCTGAAAGTGCATGAGGACAGGGCCTGTCCAATGTTACCTAATATTTATCGAGCTTTCAATTATATGCGAGGTACTGTGCTGAGTGTTGTTTAGGTATTATTTTCATTCCCATGTAAACCTGAGGTAGGCGCTGTTGCCTCTACCCTCATTTGGTATGTGAGGAAACAGAAGCACAGAGAGGCTGAGAAACTAGAACCAGATAAAGGATGCATGGTTGAGACCAAGTAGGACTCTAGAAAGCACCATGCCATGTTGCTCTTTCTTTCTGCATTCCAAGGAAGGCCGTTCATAGCTCAATAGCCTCTGGGGCTGGTCAGTGGGAGGGACTTAGCCATGTAGATTGAAAACACTTACTTCAGCCCAGGAGGGGACAGACTAAAGGTAATGGAAGGAAGGATGTGAATGGAAGGCCAATTCCTAGTTTCAGAATTAGGCCACCTAGGGAAGTCCACTCAGAGATGCTGTCATATGACAAAGGAAAAGTCAAGGAAAAGGCCATATGTGAAAATCCACATGGACCACCAACAGAGAGGTCTGGAAAGACCTATGAGCAAAGCAAAAGCCCTTAGAAGAACTAGACTGACAGGCAGATTATTGACACTAAATTTCAGTTGTTATGGATGTGAAGCCCCAAACTAATTCCTTATTTACCACCTGAGCTTGAATTTCCTTGTGAGACAGATAGAAATCAGGCAGATAGTTTAAAATATAGTTTAATAGAGATAGAAGAATAAGCCTTCGCTCTGCAGATGAAGCTTTCTAATAGTGAAACCTAGAATAAGGCAGGTGTACCCCGTAGTCATAGGAGTCCTGGGCCACCATCGGCCTCTTCCAGGGGGAGAGGGACAGTTTGGTGTAAGTAAGAAAGTGGAGCAGAAATCCTATTGTCTTCAGGCAGGGGGCTCCCAAGAACTGACAGAGAGCTGAGGTAGGTAGGTTCAGAGGTATATTATCCCCAAAGAAGTTACCCACGTCCCTAAAGTGGAGCTTGTCCACATACGACGAGCAGCAGAAATGAGGCGGAAACTTTCCTTCTTCCTGCTCCTGATAACACAGGACACTGGGGCACAAGGTGGAGAGAAAATTGCTGAGACCAAGAAGCACAGTTAGGGGTAAGCAAGGAGACAAGCAGGAGGTCCAGTTACGGGAACTGGAACAAAAGACAGGAAGTTAATGACAGTGGTGCAAGGTAAGTTTCTCCTAGTAGGCTAAATTCCCAATCAGGAAAAACCACCGATTGCAACAGTCTCTTACTTGGTTGTTCCTTTTCCACTCTTGCCCCATGACAGTGCGTTTGCCACACGGCTGCTGGAAGACCTTTCAAAGTTCAGATAATATCCACTATCAATTTAGAAGGTTTCACTGGCCATTCTCTGCATGGGCCCCCCAGCACCACACAACAGACCCTTACTCAACTCTCTTCGTTCATCTCCTCTCTTCTCTGCTCATTTATCAAAGCACCAGCTTTTAATGATGACCCAATTTTGGTCTCTTGAACACTCTACACTCATTTCCTATCTCATTTTGCACCGATCCTTTTCTTGGACTGTTTTCTAGTATTCCATGGTTGCACATCATTCAATGCCTTAACATTGAATGGCTTCAAACAGCAACCCTTTTACCATCCGTCAGTGTTGTAGGTCAGTGTGATGGATTGCTTGTGTTCTCCCTAAAGATATGTTGAAGTCGAAGTCCCTGAGCCCGTGATTGTGATCCTGTTTTGAAAGTGGGGGTTTCTTTGGCTAAACAGCTAAGTCAAATGAGATCCTATCAAAGTTGGGTGGGATTTGCTTCATGATGAGCATCTTATAAAAAGAAGAGGACGAACAGAAAGTCACACTCCGCGTGAGGACAGCATGGCACATCCTTCTAAAGCCAAGGGATGCCGATGGTTGCTCAGAGTCACCAGGAACTAAGGGAGACACAGGAAACAACTCTTCTCTCAAACGTCTCAGGAGACAGCATGGCAGACACTCTGAATTGTACTTTTAGCCTCCAGAACTGTGAGGAATACATTTCTGTGCTATCTTGTTATCACAGCCCTGGAAGACTAAGTCAGGCAGAACTCAACTATACATCTTTTGTTCCAAATGGCATTGACTAGGGTCACATGCTGGTATGCACTTGACAGCTAGTCTGGAGGGTCTACGACGGTTTTGCTAAATGTTCCTCATTGCCAAAGATGATGAGAAGGTTGAGCTCAGCTGGGCGCCTCTCCCTGTCTGTGTGTTCTCAAGGCTTCTCCACATGGGCTCTGCAGCAGGGCACACAGGCTTCTTACCTGGCAGTTAAAAGTTCTGAGTGAGGACTCTTCAGAGTCAGGAAGTGGAAGCAGCCAGTTTCTTACAGACTGGATACGGGCACTGTGTCAACTCTGCTGTATTCTATTGATCAAGGCCCTCAGGGAGGCCAGCTACTTCAAAGTGCTTAGATTCCTTCCAGCTCTCACTGGGAAGGAAGGCAACTAATTTCCGAGCCTCTTTTAGTTTGCTGCATCCTGAAATGTCCTTCCCCGAGATCTTGCCTCCAACATTCAGGCCTCAGCTCAGATGATTTTCACATGGTCCGCCATCAATCCTCTTAGGCTGTCTTCTTCAGAATTCTCATCAACATTTGAAATTAGTCTACTTGTCTTTTCCCACTGAAATCGAAGCTCTTTGTTCGGTCTACTGTTTCATCCAAGGACCTAGAACAGTGTCTGTCATGTTGTTGTTGTTAATTGCCCCTCGTCATCACCAACTTATGGTGCCTGTGATAGTTAACATTTATTGTGCCGACCTGGCTGATTAACACATGTGCGGTTAATTGAAGAGCAGAGGGATAAATAGTTCCGTGTGCCTGGCGTTTCTAGTTCTCGGGTCTCTTGCTTTCTGATGGTTGGAGCAGGGTGCAGCTGCCTTAACTAGCTCCCTGTTCACCTAGCCGGGCTCACTTCCTTCAAGACATTGCTGAGGAGAAGCCGTATGGACCTACCCCGATGCAGCCCTGGGTGCTGGAGCAGCCGCGTGGTGACCCCTGCCAGCGCTGAGATGCTTACACGCTCACTGATTCAACTTTCCTCCTGCAGTCGGCCACATAGGTGTGTTTTGTGAAATCGAGGAGGACTTTGTGGATTGTTGTTGGACATATGGGTTAATGTTGAACTTACAGGCTTGGGCAGCACTGAGTTGGGATTGTTTTCTTGATGTGCACTTACCCTTTATATAAAACTCTCTCTTATATCCTTTATATAAAACTCCCCCTCTCTCTGGATTTGTTTCTCTAATGTGCCCAGATTAACACATAATGGTACCTTGGGAGTGGGGTACTGGAGAAACAAATCCTAAGATAGAGAGTAGATGTTTGACCTCTCCCTCATGGTAGTTCTTCTTCCTTGTCTAGCCAGAGGCCAGACAAAGCCACCCTTTACTCGGTTGTTTTCTGGGGAAAATATGGGAAGTATGAAAATAGAAAGTTTGTAAGTCCACTTGATTTGAGCCATTAAAATTTGATCTTTAGGTAGATTTAGCCCATGCCTGTAAAGAAAACTTTGAAAATATATGCCCCACCCAGTGCTTTGGAGGATTCAGGAACCAATGGTTTTTGTTAGAAGCTGGATAAAATCTGGAGCCATGAAGAAAACTCCTCTCTGGGACAGAATGTTAAAGGGAGCCTGAGAGAAGGCCGAAAGGCTTGCTAGGGGACCAGCTGAATCTACTAGTTGAGTGGAAGTGGGAGAAAGGCAGCAATAAAGAGACGGGTTGAGTTTGACCACTGACACCTGTGGACTCGGTTTACAGGAAAAAGGGGAGAAGAGAACGGGTTGACTGGTCTAAAGTTCATGACCTAGCACGAGGGGGCTAGGCTTGCTGAGTATTGGTGAGAGCCTATGGTCTTAAAGACAGAATGACCATATGGGCCCCCTGTGGAGGCGGAGTGAGGCAGCCACACGGAGTTGACCTTGTGGTTAGCAGCCCAGTGCTTGCTTGACAGCACCAGCTCCGGGGACAGTTTTCTGTGCTTCCCATTGGTTCTCAAGCCTATCAAGAGACCACCTACACTAGAACAATTTAGTGTGCTTCATAAGAATACAGATTGTTAACTCAATCCTGAGCAGTGAATCTGAATCATTTGGGTCAGAGGTCAGTTAACTAGGACTTGTGGTTGTCCTGTGAACTGAGAACTCCTGCCTCAGGTGCACTGTGAACATTAATAGTCTATATTAAACTATGTCAGTGGATAGATTATATCACCATATTAAAGCTCCCTAAAGTAAGGGGTTATGTCTAGATGATTTTGATTCTCTGATTTATACTGAAAATCATTTCCTTCAGTCAATAACTCATAGGTTTTACTTATAATTTGCATACTTGTCTAAAAATAGGGATTATAAAACTCAGTTATGTAATTCCCTGACAAAGTATATGATTGTTATCTGAAAATATATTCGTATCCCAAAAAGTTACCAGAATATTTTTATCCAAATGATTTTGTATTCTCAAGAAATTTTTGAGGGGAACTGATAGCAACGATGGATGTTTCCACCCCACCTCGGATGGGGGCAAATAATGGAAATGCGGGTGAAGGGGATACAGTGGATGGTGTAAGATATGGAAACAAAAAAGGGAGAAATTCACCTTTTCTGTTTGTAGTGGAGCTGTTATTCTTGTGGGATGGCAAACGGTGTCTACTACCTGTGTTAAATGTCATGCCACTCTGCTTCTGCACCTCCGCGGTCGGCAGCTTATTCCCCACCAGGTGCCACTCCTTTACCAAAGCACCAGGCTGTCTCTCCCCACTCCTCAGGCCCCACACCTCAAATCGGGAAAGAGTACACAGGGGCCTATCAATTGCATTGGTTTATTGTTCTGAAATTGGTTCTTATTGTGTGTCCATGTATTAATGTGGAAATAATCTGAACCTCTCAGATTTCTTTGAAATTTGTTTAGTGAAATAATACTTTATTGGGTTTATGTGAAAGTTTACAAAGTAAATTAGGTTCCCAGTTAATATTTTTAATGCAAATTGTTCCATAACATTGGTTATATTTTTCACAAAATATCAACATTTTTGTTATTTCTATTCTGTTTGTTCTTTTTCAATTAATTGAACTTCCTTGCGTCTTCCTACCATCTGATTTTTGCTTTAGGGTAAATGTTTATCATTTGGTTGATTACGTACGGGAGCTCAGCACTCAGGGGTGAGATTGTTTGTTATTAGAGAATGTATTGATTGATGAAACGTGGCCTCCAGGAGTGACTTCTGCTTCAAGGTCAAATGGAGTTCCTTTAGGCGATCAGTCCAATAAAGGAATTTGAATTTTGTTCTTCCTTTTTCTCCCGTTTTATATGACATCTACTTGGATGGAACGGTAGGTCAGTATAAGGCATCATTTAGTTCTGAGCTCAGGATAAATGAAGTGATGGTTCCTGTGGACAATTAGACTGTGGACTAGTTTCTTCTTTGAGTCTTTGGTTTCTTTAATTCTCTGGTGTCTGAGTTGGATTCTTGGAAGCTTTTAAAGGACAGGTGCTACTCACCAAACTAGGAGGGAGACAATTAACTTCAAGAACTATGTATGTCAATTGACTAAGTTTGTCCCACAGAACTATGGTCCCATAGTTTTTTAAATCGCTTTATTAGGGGCTCATACAACTCTTATCATAATCCACACATACATCAGTTTTGTAAAACACATCTGTATATTCATTGCCCTCATCATTCTCAAAACATGTGATCTCTACTTAAGCTCCTGGCATCAGGTCCTCATTTTCCCCCTCCCTCCCTGCTTCCCCTCCCCCTCCCTCATGAACCCTTGATAATTTATAAATTATTATTTTGTTATATCTTGCCCTGTCCGACGTCTCCCAAGTTCACCCACTTTTCTGTTGTCCATCCCCCAGGGAGGAGGTCACATGTAGATCCTTGTAATCGGTCCCGTAGTTTTTAACTGAACAATTTAACCAAGGATTTGTTCAATTCTGAAAGGTGTGTGGAGATGCCTAGACAATGTCTGTAACAGTGCCTGCGCTTTTTCCTTCTAAATTGTGTTTATGGTTTTGTGGTTCTTGAGAAGACACACAGCAAACCATATACTGTTGGGTTTCTACATGTATGACAGTTTCTACATGTATGAGAGCCTCTACATGTAGAGAAACTGATGACATGCTTCCAGCTGTGGGAGCATTAGCACCCTTCTTTTCTGAGTTGTTCCTTCCTTAGTAATACACACCCACTCCCCTCGAACTTTTCTACTTAATCTTTGTAGTTACTGTTCGCAATGTGATTCCATATAGGTCGTTCTCAAAAGAGCATCATGCTCAAGTTCATGAAGATTTTTAAGATGGTGCTCGGGGATACTTTGGTTTCAGTCTTTAAAATTATCTCAGGGCAATGGTTCCAGAGCTTTATCCCTCTTCTTGGCTCCAGAAAGACTAGACTCTAGGAGAGTTTGAAATTCTGCTTGGTTTTTGTTTTGTTTTATTGAGTTGTAGGACAGGATTCTTCTATAAAATCCATGACCAAATTGTGCAGTAATGAGAGGGGGGCACCAGCCCAGTTTCTGGCCTCAAAGGGAGGCAGTTGTTTAGAGAGGTAATTAGCCAGACCCTTCATATCCGCCTACGTCCAGTTCTTTCTCTCCCTCTGTTTCTCTGGGTCAATAGAGCTACATTATCGTGCCTTGGATGACTGCTTGCAAGCTTTAAAGAGTCCAGAGGGTATTCAGTGAAGCGGGAAGTAAATCAGTAGCTCTGCACACTTTACCAGGCAAAATGAACAACAACAACTACTGGGATGTTCCATGAAACCATGTCCCTAAACCTCCAAACTAAGGAACCAAATATCAGTTTTGATTGAATATAAGCAGGGTCAGCAGCTACTCTTATTTAACTTGTTATTGTAAACATACTTCTTGTACAACGTTTGCCAATTCTACTTTTACAGCTATATAAATCATTGACAGCAATTACAATAATTGGGTGTGCAACGTACCCGTAATCAATTCTATTGTTTTATTCAATCCTTCCCCCCTCCTTCCTGCCTCTGGTAGCCACTAGTAAACTTTGGTGTTTATATATTTGCCTTTTCTTTCTTGTAAGTGAAGTCATACAGTATTTATCCTGTAATTGGCTTATTTTGCTCAGCTTAGTTCCTCAAGTTCCACGCATACGTAGCATGTATTAAGACTTCTCCTAAAGGCTGAGTAGTATTCCTGTATGAGGGGGTACAAAAAGTACATCACAGGAAAAAGCTCCTCTGGGCAGACCTTTCGTAGTAGGCTTTTCCCCCTGCTAGGACAGCATCTACTTGTTCTGAGTTAGTGCACCCAGTAGCATCTCTTGGGAAGCTTCTCTCTGATCACAGTGAATTTTTTTCATAAAGCTGTTTTGCTCTAATCTCGTTTTCTTTCTTTTTTTTGTGTGATGGCTGGTTTAAGAGAACAGTGTGTGGCTGTGAAATTTGTTTCCTCCTTGGGGAAAAATGCGGCAGACACTGTTGTGATGTTGCACACAGCTTATACGGAGAGCACTATGGGAAAAACTCGTGTACAAGTGGTTTGCTCGTTTCAAAAAAGGTGAAATGTTGACTGATGACAAACCTTGTTCTGCATGTCCATCAACTTCTGAAAGAGACAAAAATGCCAAATTGTGGGGCATTTGGCGTTCGTTTCACCAGCTCACACTGTTGACTAAGCTTTCTATTTAGAGGTTCTGAAAAGATTGCATAACAGTGTGCAACAAAAAAGGCCTGATTTGTGGCAGATGGGGGATGGGTTTTGCCACCACGATAATGTACCTGCTCATGCAGCCATCTCAGTGCACCAGTTTTTAGCTAAAAGAGCATGCCTCTCTCGCCCCATGCACCTGGCTCACCTGACCTCACTCTGAGCGACTTCTTTTCATTTCCACGAATGAAAAGGGGCATGAAAGGCCAGCAATTTGATGATGTAGAAGAAATGAAGAAAAAACTAAGGAAGTGCTGTCAGCCACCCAAATAGGAGTTTGAAAAGGGTTTCCAAGGAAGGAATGGCAGATTTGTCAAATGTATTAAGTATAATGGAAAGTACTTTGAAAGTGATAGGTGTCTTGTCAAAAAATTAAGTACACAGCTTTGGAAAATTTTTGTTTCTTTATGGGGGTTCTATATATATGCATGCATTTATATGTGTATATATACATACACAGCACGTTCTTGATATAAATCTCTGTGTGTGTGTGTGTGTGTGTGTGTGTACATACATAACAGAGCTCATACAGCTGTAGAAGTAGGTAAGGACAGTGTGGCTTTAAGTCAGCCAGTCAGATTTTAAACTGGAAGCTTCTCCTGACTTGAGTAGCTTCAGCTTCTATACCACAGGCTGTAGAAGTAGATGAATCTCGGGTCAGCAAATCAGGCTGTGACAGGAGAGAGAAACGAAGTCAAGGTTGGCAGGTCAGATAGCAGGTTGCTGATTGCTCTATGGATCGGCAGCCATTATGGCAGGCCGCTGGTTCAAGTACAAAGAATAAGAGACAGACAAGTCAGATACAGGACTCAGACGCAAAAAAGCCAGCAAGTGTCTCCTCAACCTCCGCTTAAATATGAATTAGGCCCCACTCTGAGTAAACTTCCTCTCAGGTGTATTGGTGCTGTTACCTGAGTAAGAGGATTGTACTCCACCTTAATCTGATTAGCTGATCACAGCAGATCCCATTATGGGATACATTGTGTTATACAACATCATAGGGATTACTAGGCCTCAGTTACCAACCCCCTGAGAATTCTGATCTGGTCAAGGTGATACAAAACCTAACTATGACAGTTAGTTCTCTATTTTTGGTTGTTTTCTTTGTCACTAGCTAGAGTTTTGTTATTCTTAATGATTGTTTCAAAGAAACAACTTCTGATTTTATTGGTTCTATTATCTTTCTGTTTTTAATTTTATTTCTGGGTGATCTTTGCTATTTCCCTTTTTCTGGTACATTAAGGCTTCTTTTTGGTCTCCTCTTTCTAGTTTCTAGAATTATCAAGTTAGGCTGTTAATTGGAGATCCCTTCACCCTCTCCTTCCTGTTTATTGCTGTAAGTTTCCCTCTGCACACTGTCTTCTCTGAATATTGTATGTTGTGCTTTCATTTTCATCAGATTTTTAAAATGTGTGATTTCTCTTTTGATATTTACCGTGACCCACTATTAGTTTCATAGTATGTTAATTAATTTCCATATTTTCAGGGTTTTTTCTGTTACTGATTTCTGGTTTCACTCACTTGTGATCAGAGAAAATACTTCATATGATTTCAATTTTTAAAAATTTATCAAGACTTGCTTGGATTTGACTCAATGGCAATGGGGTAGAACAAGATCTCTCAATTTTATCTTAGTCAGTAAAATTGCTGGCACTACCCTTAATGAAGACTCTCTTTAGGATACCTGGTCATTCATTCTCCAGGAGACCTTTTGTTTCTCATCAACCTTTCCTCTTCCACTTCCAGAATTATATTTTTCCTTTCTCCTGAGGCCTGTTTTTGAGCCCATCATTTGCATATTTACTCAGTTTATGAGTGGTGTCATTGACTACTTCATTTCCGTGCAGTTTGTTATTTCTAGCTTCCAGCTACTGGATCTAATAGTTTACACACCCAGATCTGTGCCTAAATTGTGAGTAATATCCACAACAGTATCCCCAACATTCCACTCATGAGGAGGAGTCCAGGGTCCCAGCACGAGCTCCCAGATACAGTCTACCTGGTTCCCAGGGTTGGACCAATCCTCACCACTGGGATCCTGTTTGGCCTCACTTTTCATCGTTTTTCCACCTGCTATTTGCCAAGGGTTCTGCCTCCCTCCCTCGTTCTTGCTGCGTCCTCTTCTGTGGTGGGAAAGCAATAAAAGGCTGGATCATCTTCACGTGCTGGTGATCTGGTGCTTCACAGCAGATCTCCCAGAATGACCACAGTGTTCTCCTTGCATCTCCATTATTGCCCAACACGTTCACTTCCATGTGTTGCTACATAATACCCAGGCTTTCTTAATCATGCCGTGTTTTTATTTTTAAACTTCCTTGCCCCTTTATCTGAGCGTTCTCTGTTGCTGTTGATGCTTGTTTAGTTCAGTTTACATAAAAGCTCCAGCGGGTCAGTTTTGCTTTGTGTTATGTATGTGTTTTGGTGGTTCCTAAGGCTTAATAAACCAATACTAGGGAGTATCTTACAACATATAAAGAAAGATTAGCATTGAGGGTCTCAGAAACAGACCAAAACTCAACTTCAGAAAAGCTCCCTGCTTGAGCAAATCTCCCAGAATTTGGTGAATTCTTCTGTACTTGCTGAGGATTATTTGAAAACCAGCACATTGTTAGGCTCTCTCTTTTCTGGTGCTTTTGCGTAGTCAATAAAACACAAATAAGCATCTCTCTGCCATTTTATAGTTTCATCCACCATCTATCTCATGTCAGCAAGAATTCTCTTTGTATCATATCTGCTTCTGAATCCAGCTTGAATTTCTGGCAGCTCACCGTTGATGTCCTGTTGTAACCATTTTTGAAATATTTTCATCAAAATTTTACCGGCATGTGTTATCAGTGAAAATTTTATCATTTCCATTCTGTTGCATCACTTCATTTTTCTTTGGAATGGCCAGAAGTATGGATTTCTTCCAGTGGGTTGACCGGGCAGCTGTCTTCCAGATTTCTTGGTGAGTGAGTGTTTCCTGTATTTTGTCAGTTCCCAGAGCCTGGTGTTTCTCTAGTGCCTTTAATGCAGCTTGGGCTTCTTCCTTCAGTACTATTGGTTCTTGGTCCGATGCCACCTCTGGAAATGGTTGAATGTCAACCTATTCTTTTGATACCATAACTCTGTGTATTCTTTCCATCTTTATTTAAATGATTTTATTGGGGGCTCATACAACTCTTATCACAATCCATACATAAATCTATTGTTTCAAGCACATTTTTATGTTTGTTTCCTTCATCAATCTCAAAACATGTTCTTTCTACTTGAGCCTATGGTATCTGCTCCACATGTTTTCCCTCCCTCCTGCCACACCCTCCCTCATGAACACTTGATAATTTAGCACTGTCCAACATCTATCTGCCTTCACTGACTTTTCTCTTGTCCATCCTGCAGGGAGGGGTGTTATATGTAGATTCTTGTTACTGGTTCCCCCTTTTTACCCCATCTTCCTTCTACCCTCCTGGTTTTGCCACTCTCATCACTGGTCCTGAAGGGATTCCCTGTGTTTCCAGTTCCTGTCTGTATCAGTGTATGTCCTGTGGGTCTAGCTGGATTTGTAAGGTAGAATTGGAATCATGATAGTGGGGGTGGGGATCGGGGAGAGGAAGCATTTAAGAACTAGAGGAAAGTTGTATGTTTCATCGTTGACTGGCTCTTCTCCTCCCTGTGACCCTTCTGTAAGGCGTTCCCAATCTGTACTCCGCCTCATTCACAATAATTTGATTTTTTGTTCTTTGATACCTTAAACCTGATCACACAGGCTGCTGTGCTTTTTCCATGTGGGCTTTGTTGTTTCTGAGCTAGAGGGCCACTTGTATACCTTCAAGACTTTATGACTTCAGATGCTATATCTTTTAATAGTCGAGCACTATCAGCTTTCTTCACCACATTTGCTTATGCACACATTTTTCTTCAGTGATCATGTCAGGAAGGTGAGCATCATGGAATGCCAATTTAACAGAACAAAATGTTCTTGCATTGAGGGAGTACTTGAGTGGAAGCCCAATGTCCATTTGCTAACTTAATACTAAACCTATAATATGTGCACATAGATCTATTTTCCCATTGTCATATATAAATATATTTACATATGTCCATGCCTGTATTTAGACCTCTGTAAGTGCCCTTTGCCTCCTGGACACCCCCTTACTGAAGGGTTGTGGAAAGTAGATGAGCCAGTCTGGGTTCAGGGTAGCAACGATGAAACATATAACTTTCCTCTAGTTCTTAATGCTTCCTTCCCACAATATCATAATCCCAATCCCACCTTACAAAGCTGGCTAGACCAGAGGATGTACATTGGTACAGATAGAAACTGGAAACACAGGGAATCCAGGGTAGATGACCCCTTCAGGACCAATGGTGAGAGTAGCGATGCCTGGAGGGTAGAAGGAATGTGGGGTGGAAAGGGGGAACCGACTACAAGAATCTACGAATAGCCTCCTCCCTTGGGGATGGACAGCAGAGAAGTGGGCAGGGGGAGATGTCAGACAGTGTAACATATGACATAATAATTTATGAATTATGAAGGATTCATGAGGGAGGGGAAGGAGGCAGGAGGGGCACAAAAGGAGGAGCCAATATTAAGGACTGAAGTAGAAGGCAAATTTTTTGAGAATGATGATGGCAACAAATGTATATATGTGCTTGACACAATGGATGGATGTATAGATTGTGATAAGAATTGTATGAGCTCCCAGTAAAATGATTAAAAAAAAGATTAAGTGACTGGTCACTACACATACACTGGGAATAGGATAAAATTTTCAATAACATTCATTCACAAAGCCAGGACTATACCTTCCAGATTAACATATGTGACAAAAAAGCAAAGAGAGAATACAAACAGTAACTATATGATAGTCCTGGGACACCATTCACAGGGTATTCCCAAAGCAAGAGATCCAGACTGAAATCCAACAAACTCAAATTCCAGAGTATTAAGATAGCAGTCATCTGCATCTTTGGACACTAGAGCACTTTGCCCTAAGTCCAAGGGAGTATGTTTTAAAGCACTTTCTTAAACCTGTTTCAGGCGAATCTAAGGTAAATCCCACTGATTTGGAAAGCCACTAAGGAGCTAATAAGGTCTAGTGGGCTTTATCTTATCAGCTCCTTAGTGACTTTCCAAATCGGATCCTTCTGATGTGGCCCATGGAGGATGTTGTGAGCCTGGAAAGAACAGAGTCTAAAATCCTAGATGACTACAGCATCCAGTCTGGATCACCAAGGACTGGATAGAAACCAGGTCAAAAGTGTCCAGTTAGGAATGTAATACCAGGCGTATTCTCTCCTTGGGTTCTATAAGTACCGTTAAGCATGTTTCCCCCCAGATGGCATCTTGCTCTACCCAGTTTACCCATCAACGAAAGTGTAATTGCCTTTTCCAAGACAGACCCGTCTCCCCCTCATGTCTTGACTTGAGTTTCCAGGATGGTTTGCTAATCACTCTCGTAGGAGTATCTGTTGAATTTGGGTGACCGTAGGACAATGTTGTATGGCAGCAACTGATTGGTCGTCTCCCTCCTTCCTCCCTTCCCATCTTGAGAAATTGATCCCAGTGGAGGGGACGTGTCTTCCGTTGAAGTGGTTTGTAAGATGCAATTGTAAAGAGGGCAATATATAGTGCACGGGTACTATACTGGCTCACTACCTTGTTTGGGAGGCCAGATTTCATGACAAAAAGATGATTACATGACCCAAGAGCAGAATTCTGCCTTTATCTTGGTGTTTATCCTTATAGTAGTGTGCCAGTCCTTTTGTGATTGACTAACTTTACGAAGCATAATCATTTCCAGGCCCATCTATGTAATGGGGTGTTTCATGGTTTCATCACTGTTTTTCAGGGGCACATAATTTCCATGTGTACCAGAGTTTCTTCCTCCATTCTTTTACTGATGGGCATTTGGGCTCTTTCCAGCCTCTTGCTATTGTGAACAGTGCTACGGTGAATGTAGGAGAACACATGTCTGGGGTCTGTCTCTTACTTCTTTGGGGTATATGACAAGCAGAGGTGTTGCTGGGTCTAATGCTACTTGCTTCAGGTAGTCTCATAGCGTTCCCCACTGGTTGTAAACGTTTACAAGACTACCAGCCATGTATAAGAGTTTCAAATGCTCCACGCCCTCTCTAGCATTTGTCATTCTCTGTTGTGTGTTTCAATTGCTATTGTGAGGAGTGTACGGTAATAACTCATTGTTGTTTTGATTTGCATTTCCTGGGTGGCTAGGAAATGGTGAGCATATCTTCATGTATGTGTTAGTCATTCACAAGCCAGCTTTGGTGAATGTCTATTTTATGTCCTTTGCCCACCTTTCAATTGGACTAATTTTTTTCTTAGAAAAATTCCATAGATTTTGGTAACAAGTCTCTCGTTAGTTGTGTCATTGTTACCCCACCACCCCAATCTGTGAGTTCTCATTTTACTATTTTGATGAAATTTTTTGAGGTGCATAAGTGTTTTATTTTAGTAGGTCCCAGGCATCTGTGTTGTCTTTTGCTCTGTGTGCTTCCTTTATTAGATTTGCTAGTCCATGTATGCCCTGCAATAGACCCCTTAAGTTTCTAATTGATGATCCTGATAGCTCTGGGGTTTACATTTAGGTCTGTAATCCAGTTTAAGTTTGTTTTTGTACATGGAGTGAGGTATGGGTCCTGTTTCATTCTTCTGCAGATGGAGATCCAAGTTTTCACCCACTTTCCTGTTGCCCATCCTCCAGGGAGGAGGTTATATGTAGATCACTGAGGGGTCTATGGGGCCATCCCCAATCAAAGCCAAACTGACAACCCCGCTTCCATTTCCCCTAGAAGTATGCGCTACAGAGGACAACACTTAGCCTACAGGTTGGGGAGAGGGGCTGGCCCGCCATGCCCATATGGAAGTGTAAACCCAAAGGAAAAAGGGAGTGAGGGTTTAGACTGGATACTGGCACACCAAGTCCTGAGGAGGACGGCCCTGCATGCTGCTGCTAAGGCACAGAGAGGACTGTAGGGCTGACAACAGCTTGAGACATGGTGTCCCCTCACTGGAACATATTGTGAATGAGGACAATACTCGGGACACCCAGCAGGGAGTGAGTCGGGCCTGACCATCCCCACAATGGGATGAACCAGGAAGGAAACAGAACAGATCAGCAATGGGAGCATTGCCAAGCCACGAAGCCCTTGAAGTGTCCCTACAATAGATTTCAGGCTAGGAGGGGCAGTTCTCAGAACCCCTCTAGACTGGTGGGGAGATAATCATAAAGGTCAGCAGACAGATTTGGAATTTTGTATGTGTTTTCAGGGGGGTTTTCTAGGTTTCCCCCCTTTTGTTGTTTTCCCTTTTTATTCAGTCTTTTGTTTTCTTTTTGCTTTGTCTCTTTTATTGCTTTGCCTACCAATATAAGATAGGTTTGGGAAGAAAGCCCAAGGAGAAAGTAAAGGGACCGGCATTTCTGGAGGCACTTGGGAGAGGAGACAGTGGGAGGAAAGGAGTGGTGAGCAAACGATGCCATAGACAGGAAACAACTAGGGAATTAAAAGGAACAACAAGGAGGACATAGAGATCCTGGTGGTGGTGGTGGAGCAACGGCAATCTAGCTGAGAGAAGAAGGGCACGCATGATGTTGGGAAAGGAGGAAGGTAAAAAGAAAACAGGAACGATCTAGGAAGCAAATCTAAGGATACAGGAATAACCATAGGTGTGCACTTATGAAAATATATTAATAAAAATCGAGGTATTGGCCTATGTACATATATTTACATAGCGATAAATTAAGGAAGTGGATGGACTTTGGGCCTCTGCTTAAGCCCTCCCTCAACACAAGAACACTTTGTTCTAACAACCCAGCATTCAGTGATGCTCACCCTCCCAGCATAATAGCTGAAGGCAAAATGAATGCATAAGCAAATGAGGTAAAGAAAGCTGATGATGCCCAGCTATAAAAAGATAAAACATCTGGATTCTTAAAAAACTGATGGTAAACTTGCAGCCATCTAGCAAAGAAGCAACAAATCCCATATGAAAGGGCCCTAGCCTGTAAGATCATGAGGTGTTGACAGAATCAGGTAGGCACCAGAAGACTGAAAACAAACAAAAACCCCCATATTGTTTAGGATAAAGGGGTTGGAGCAGAGCCCCAAAAACCATCTGTAGACGGGAGGACATACCCTCACAGAAGGGTCACAACAAAAGGATGAGGCAACCAGAGCACAGTATAACACTAATGAAATGTACAACATACCTCTGTATCTTTAAGGCTTCCTCACCCCCCTCTATCATGATCCCAGTTCTGCCAATCAGTTGTGCGTAGGCAAGAGCATGTATACAGGTACAGATAAAGGATCATGACACACAGAATCAAGGTCAGACCAACCCCTCAGGAACAGAAACCGAAGGGTACCAGGAGGGTAGATGGAAGGTAGGGGTAGAAAGGGGAAACCGATCACAATGATTGCTGTATAATACTGCTCCCCAGGGGGGTAAACAACATGAATGTGGTGAAGGGACACAGCACTCAGTATAAGATAGGAAATCAAGGGGTCACGAGAGTGGGAGTGTAGGAAAAGAGAAGAATTGAACCAAGAGTTCAAAAAGAAAGTAACTGTTTAGAAAATGATGGCAACAAATGATAGTGGTATAAATGAGCTTGATACAATTGATGTCATGGACTGTTAGAAGAGCTGTGAGGTAGTTAGTTTGCTGTGACAAGCTGGCCGATAAACACATGTGGGGCGAATTGAAAGGGAGAGGGATAAGTGGTTCAGGGATCCACGCCTTTCTAATGCTGGGGTGCCTTGCTTTATGATGGTCAGATCCGGATGCAGCTCCCTTAGCCAGTTCCCTGCTTTAGCTCCCAAGAATAATTTCCTGAAAGACATCCCTGAGGAGAAGCCACATGGACCTAGTAGACACGATGCCAGTGCAGAGATGCTTACACATTCACTGAATCGGCTTTCCTCCTCCAGTCAACATCATGGTGTCTGGTTTGTGAGATGGAGGAGGACTTTGTGGTTTGATACTGGATAAAGGGGTTGAGGGATTAATTTTGGACTTGTGGGTTTTGGCAGGACAGGTTTGGGATTTTTGCTTGATGCACACTATATATAAACTATATAAAGCACTTTATATAAACTATATAAAACTCTCCCTTAGACATGAGTTTCACTGTAGTTCTTTCCCTAAAGTACCCTGACTAACACATTGTGGTACCTTAGCAGTGGTGTACTGGAGAAACTAGCCATAAGATGGAGAGTAGATGTTTGTCTGACCTCTCCCTCATGGTAGTTTTCCTTCTCTGTCTAGCCAGTGGTCAGACAAAGCCACCCTATATTCAATAGATCACTGGGGAAACTATGGGAAGTATGAGAGCAGAAAGTTTGTAAGCCCACTTGCTTTGAGCCAACAAAATTTGATCTTTACATGGGCTTAGGAAACACCTTAGAAGACAGCTATGCAGAGAATTGATTTATATGCGAAACAGTGCTTTCCTGTACTCAGGAACCACAAGTCTTTGCCAACACTAAAAAAATCTGGGAGTACAAAGAAAATACCTCCCAGGGAATGGGTGTAAAAGGGAGCTTATGAGCAGGCTGACGGTTTTGCAAGGTGACCACGTGAATCTACTTGCTCAGTAGAAGTTGGAGAAATGTAGTAATAAAAACACTAATTGAGTTTGGCCTCTGACACTTGTGTATTTGGTTTACAGGAGAAATGGAGAATATGAGAGTGAATCAACAAAAATTCATGATCTAGCATGAGTAACCCAAGCTTCTTGAATATTGGAGAGAGCTCATGGTCTACAAGCAAGGTGATCGGTGGACACCGTAGAGCTGAGGAAGGCATGGGTTGACCAGAACCCAAACAGATGGCGGATTTTCGAGGCTGTGAACTGGAGTGGATCATGGCTGACTTTATGAATGGCTTGTTCGGTTTTGACATTGTTGATGGACGCAAAATTCAATAGGTTCCTATTGGAATGAAGATTTATTCAGGTCGAAAATGATTTTTTCCTCTGAGAAAAGGTTTGATCTAAGAGGGCCGTAGATTAAGCAAACAGCGAAAATATGAGGTACAAGTGCACGGAGTAGATGGCTTAAAAACATTCCAGAGGGAGAAACATAATCAGAGGCTTATAGAATTAAGTTATTGGTGTCACGTAATTTCAATTCTGAATGGGTGCCAGGATGGCATGTTTGGATATAGTTCGTGAATTGTGCCAACCTGGGCGATACACACGTGCGGTTAAATGAAGGGCGGAGGGATCAATGGCTCCTTGAGCATTGCCATTCTAGTTGGGTCTCTTCATTTCTGAATGTGGGAGCAGGGTGCAGCTGCCTAAGCTTCTTACCTGCTTTAGCTGTCAAGGCTCCTTTCCGGCAAGACGTCCCTGAGCCGAAGACACATGGACCTACCCAAAGGAAGCCCGGGCTGTTGGAGTAGCCGTGCAGAGATATGCTGACATATCCAATGCCCACGCTGCTCTGCTTACACATTCAATGCCTCAGCTCTCCTCCTTCAGCCAGCAACATGTCATCTGTTTTGAAAGATGGAGGAGGACATTGCAATTGGTGTTGGACATGTGGGTTAATGGGTTATTGTCGGACTTGTGGGTTTGGGCCACACTGCTTTCAGATGTCTGCTTGATGAACACTTAACCTTTATATATGAGTGTCACTTAGACATGAGTTTCTGTGCCCCTGTTTCTCTACGAGAGCCAGAGTCACAAATAGGATACCTAGCAGTGGGGCAATGGAAAAACTCATCTTAAGATGGAGAGTAGCTATTTGTTTGACCTTGCCCTCATGGTAATTCTTTCTTGTCTATCGAGAGGTCAGACAAAGCCACCCTTTACTCGGTTGTTTTCTGGGGAAACTATGGGAAGTGGTGAAAATGAAAGTTTGTAAGCCCACTTGCTTTGAGCCACCAAAATGGGGTGATCTTTAGCTGGGTTTAGACCACCTCTGGGAAGACAGCTATGCAGTGAAATTGATGCCCACCAGTGCTTTCCTGTACTCTGGAACCATATGTCTTTGCCAGAAGTTTAAAAAAATCTGGGAGTAGGGACAAAACATCTCCCAGGGACTGTGTGTTAAAGAGAGACTGTGAGCAGGCTGAATTGCTTCCTGAGTGTCCACGTGGATCTACATGTGGTATGGAGGTCAGAGAAATGCAGCAATAAAAGGACTGCTTGCATATGGGCACGGATACCTGTGGATTTGGTTTACCTGAAAAGGAGAACACGAGGGTGACTCGAGTAAAGTTCACCACGTCGCATCAGGAGCCCAACTTGTTGAATAGTGGCGAGAGCCCATGGTCTACAAGCAAGGTGACCGGTGGATACCCCGTGAAGGCTGAGCGAGGTGACTGGAACGGGTCGACCCGAAGCCCACCAGAGGACGATATTGGAGACTGTGAACTGGTGCCTAAGAGTGCTGAGTTTATGCACGGCCTGTCCGGCTTTGATTTTGCCGATGGAGACAGACTTTGAATGGTTCCTATTGGAATGAAGATTTCTTCATAGCGAGCAATGATTGTTTCCTCTGAGCACTTGTTTTATATTTCGGGCCATAGATAAAGTGAATAGCTAAATTTTGGCGTATAATGGCACAGAGTAGTTGGCTTACAAACTTTCTGAGTGGGGGAACATTCCATAAGTTTTAGAATTAAGGTCCTGATGTTACTTAATTCCATGTTGGGGTTAAAGAATTTTGATCAGGTGCCATTTTTGCAAATTTGGATTTAGTTCGTGGATTGTGCCAACCTGGGCGATACACACATGCGGTTAAATGAAGGGCGGAGTGATCAATGGCTCCTTGAGCATTGCCATTCTAGTTGGGTCTCTTCATTTCTGAACGTGGGAGCAGGGTGCAGTTGCCTCAGCTTGTTCCCTGCTTTAGCTGTCAAGGATCCTTCCCGGCAAGACGTCCCTGAGCCGAAGACACATGGACCTACCCTGAGGAAGCCCAGGCTGTTGGAGTAGCCGTGTAGAGATATGCTGACATATCCACTGCCCACGCTGTCTCCTTTCACATTCACTGCCTCGTCTCTCCTCCTTCAGACAGCAACATGTCATCTGTATTGAAAGATGGAGGAGGACACTGCAATTGGTGTTAGACATGTGTGTTAATGGGTTAATGTCGGACTTGTGGGTTTGGACCACACTGCTTTCGGATGTCTGCTTGATGAACACTTAACCTTTATATATGAGTCTCACTTAGACATGATTTTCTGTGCTCCTTTTTCTCTATGAGAGCCAGAGTCACAAATAGGATACCTAGCAGTGGGGCAATGGAAAAACTCATCTTAAGATGGAGAGTAGTTATTTGTTTGACCTTGCCCTCGTGGTAATTCTTCTTCCTTGTCTATCCAGAGGTCAGACAAAGCCACCCTTTACTCGGTTGTTTTCTAGGGATAATATGGGAAGTGGGAAAAATGAAAGTTTGTAAGCCGACTTGCTTTGAGCCACCAAAATGGGGTGATCTTTAGCTGGGTTTACACCACCTCTGGGAAGACAGCTATGCAGTGAAATAGATGCCCACCAGTGCTTTCGTGTACTCAGGAACCATAACACTTGGCCAGAAATTAAAAAAAAAAATCTGGGATTATGGAGAAAACATCTCCCTGGGACTGTGTGTTAAAGAGAGCCTGTGAGAAGCCTCAATTGCTTGCTGGGTGTCCACGTGGCTCTACATATGGTGTGGAGGTCGGAGAAATGCAGCAATAAAAGGACTGCTTGCGTATGGGCACGGATACCTGTGGATTTGGTTTACCTGAAAAGGAGAATACAAGGGTGACTCGAGTAAAGTTCACCACGTCGCATAAGGAGCCTAACTTGTTGAATAGTGGCGAGAGCCCATGGTCTACAAGCAAGGTGACCAGTGGACACCCCGTGAAGGCTGAGCGAGGCAGCCGGCACGGGTCGACCAGAAGCCCACCATAGGGCGATATAGGGGACTGTGAACTGGTGCCTAAGAGTGCTTACTTTATCCACGGCCTGTCCATCTTTGATTTTGCCGATGGACACAGACTTTGAAAGGATCCAATTGGAATGAAGATTTCTTCATAGCGAGCAATGATTGTTTCCTCTGAGCTCTGGTTTTATATTAGTGGGCCATACATAAAGTGAATAGCTAAAATTTGGCGTATATAGGCACAGAGTAGTTGGTTTACAAACATTCTGAGTCGGGGAACATTCCATAAGTTTTAGAATTAAGGTCCTGATGTTACTTAATTCCATGTTGGGGTTAAAGAATTTTGATCGGGTGCCAGGTTTGCAAATTTGGATTTAGTTCATGGATTGTGCCAACCTGGGCGATACACACGTGCGGTTAAATCAAGGGCGGAGGGATCAATGGCTCCTTGAGCATTGCCATTCTAGTTGGGTCTTTTCATTTCTGAACGTGGGAGCAGGGTGCTGCTGCCTCAGCTTCTTACCTGCTTTAGTTGTCAAGGCTCCTTTCCGGCAAGACGTCCTGAACCGAAGACACATGGACCTACCCAGAGGAAGCCCGTGCTGTTGGAGTATCCGTGCAGAGATATGCTGACATATTCAATGCCCACGCGGCTCTGCTTACACATTCATTGCCTCTGCTCTCCTCCTTCAGCCGGCAACATGTCGTCTGTTTTGAAAGATGGAGGAGGACATTGCAATTGGTGTTAGACATGCGGGTTAATGGGTAAATGTCGGACTTGTGGGTTTGGACCACACTCCTTTCGGATGTCTGCTTGATGAACACTTAACCTTTATATATGAGTGTCACTTAGACATGAGTTTCTGTGCCCCTGTTTCTCTACGAGAGCCAGAGTCACAAATAGGATACCTAGCAGTGGGGCAATGGAAAAACTCATCTTAAGATGGAGAGTAGCTATTTGTTTGACCTTGCCCTCATGATAATTCTTCTTTCTTGTCTATCGAGAGGTCAGACAAAGCTACCCTTTACTCAGTTGTTTTCTGGGGAAACTATGGGAAGTGGTGAAAACGAAAGTTTGTAAGCCCACTTGCTTTGAGCCACCAAAATGGGGTGATCTTTAGCTGGGTTTACACCACCTCTGGGAAGACAGCTATGCAGTGAAATTGATGCCCACCAGTGCTTTCCTGTACTCTGGAACCATATGTCTTTGCCTGAAGTTAAAAAAAAAATCTGGGAGTATGGAGAAAACATCTCCCTGGGACTGTGTGTTAAAGAGAGCCTGTGAGCAGGCTGAATTGCTTCCTGAGTGTCCACGTGGATCTTCATGTGGTGTGGAGGTCGGAGAAATGCAGCAATAAAAGGACTGCTTGCATATGGGCACGGATACCTGTGGATTTGGTTTACCTGAAAAGGAGAACACGAGGGTGACTCGAGTAAAGTTCACCACGAGGCATCAGGAGCCCAACTTGTTGAATAGTGGCGAGAGCCCATGGTCAACAAGCAAGGTGACCGGTGGATACCCCGTGAAGGCTGAGCGAGGTAACTGGCACGGGTCGACCCGAAGCCCACCAGAGGACGATATTGGAGACTGTGACCTGGTGCCTAAGAGTGCTGAGTTTATGCACGGCCTGTCCAGCTTTGATTTTGCCAATGGAAGACTGACTTTGAATGGTTCCTATTGGAATGAAGATTTCTTCATAGCGAGCAATGATTGTTTCCTCTGAGAACTTGTTTTATATTTTGGGCCATAGATAAAGTGAATAGCTAAATTTTGGCGTATAGTGGCACAGAGTAGTTGGCTTACAAACTTTCTGAGTGGGGGAACATTCCATAAGTTTTAGAATTAAGGTCCTGATGTTACTTAATTCCATGTTGGGGTTAAAGAATTTTGATCGGGTGCCAGGTTTGCAAATTTGGATTTAGATCATGGATTGTGCCAACCTGGGCGATACACACGTGCGGTTAAATGAAGGGCGGAGTGATCAATAGCTCCGTGAGCATTGCCATTCTAGTTGGGTCTCTTCATTTCTGAACGTGGGAGCAGGGTGCAGCTGCCTCAGCTTGTTCCCTGCTTTAGCTGTCAAGGCTGCTTTCCGGCAAGACGTCCCTGAGCTGAAGACACATGTACTTACCCAAAGGAAGCCCGGGTTGTTGGAGTAGCCGTGCAGAGATATGCTGATATATCCACAGACCACGCGGCTCTGCTTACACATTCACTGTCTCGGCCCCCCTCCTTCAGCCTGCAACATGTCGTCTGTTTTGAAAGATGGAGGAGGACATTGCAATTGGTCTTGGACATGTGGGTTAATGGGTTAATGTCGGACTTGTGGGTTTGGACCACACTGCTTTCAGATGTCTGCTTGATGAACACTTAACCTTTATATATGAGTCTCACTTAGACATGAGTTTCTGTGCCCCTGTTTCTCTACGAGAGCCAGAGTCACAAATAGGATACCTAGCAGTGGGGCAATGGAAAAACTCATCTTAAGATGGAGAGTAGCTATTTGTTTGACCTTGCCATTGTGGTAATTCTTCTTCCTTGTCTATCCAGAAGTCAGACAAAGCCACCCTTTACGCGGTTGTTTTCTAGGGAATATATGGGAAGTGGGAAAAATGAAAGTTTGTAAGTCCACTTGCCTTGAGCCACCAAAATGGGGTGATCGTTAGCCGGGTATGACCACCTCTGGGAAGACAGCTATGCAGTGAAATAGATGCCCACCAGTGCTTTGTTGTACTCAGGAACCATAAGTCTTTGCCAGAAATTAAAAAAAATATCTGGGATTAGGGAGAAAACATCTCCCTGGGAGTGTGTGTTAAAGAGAGCCTGTGAGCAGGCTGAATTGCTTGCTGGGTGTCCACGTGTATCTACATATGGTGTGGAGGTGGGGAAATGCAGCAATAAAAGGACTGCTTGCGTATGGGCACGGATACCTGTGGATTTGTTTACCTGAAAAGCAGAACACGAGGGTGACTCGAGTAAAGTTCACCACGTCGCATCAGGAGCCCAACTTGTTGAATAGTGGCGAGAGCCCATGGTCTAAAAGCAAGGTGACCAGTGGACACCCCATGAAGGCTGAGTGAGGTACCGGCACGGGTCGACCAGAAGCCCACCAGAGGGCGATATTGGGGACTGTGAACTGGTGCCTAAGAGTGCTGACTTTATGCACAGCCAGTCCGCTTTGATTTTGCCGATTAACACAGACTTTGAAAGGTTCCTATTAGAATGAAGATTTCTTCATGGCGAGCAATGATGGCTTCCTCTGAGCACTGGTTTTATATTAGTGGGCCAAAAATAAAGTGAATAGCTAAAATTTGGCGTATAAAGGCACAGAGTAGTTGGCTTACAAACATTCTGAGTCGGGGAACATTCCATAAGTTTTAGAATTAAGGTCCTGATGTTACTTAATTCCATGTTGGGGTTAAAGAATTTTGATCGGGTGCCAGGTTTGCAAATTTGGATTTAGTTCATGGATTGTGCCAACCTGGGCGATACACACGTGCGGTTAAATCAAGGGCGGAGGGATCAATGGCTCCTTGAGCATTGCCATTCTAGTTGGGTCTTTTCATTTCTGAACGTGGGAGCAGGGTGCTGCTGCCTCAGCTTCTTACCTGCTTTAGTTGTCAAGGCTCCTTTCCGGCAAGACGTCCTGAACCGAAGACACATGGACCTACCCAGAGGAAGTTCGGGCTGTTGGAGTAGCCGTGCAGAGATATGCTTACATATTCACTGCCATAGCGGCTCTGCTTACACATTCACTGCCTCGGATCTCCTCCTTCAGCCTGCAACATGTCGTCTGTTTTGAAAGATGCAGGAGGACATTGCAATTGGTGTTAGACATGCGGGTTAATGGGTAAATGTCGGACTTGTGGGTTTGGACCACACTGCTTTCAGATGTCTGCTTGATGAACACTTAACCTTTATATATGAGTCTCACTTAGACATGAGTTTCTGTGCCCCTGTTTCTCTACGAGAGCCAGAGTCACAAATAGGATACCTAGCAGTGGGGCAATGGAAAAACTCATCTTAAGATGGAGAGTAGCTATTTGTTTGACCTTGCCTTCATGGTAATTCTTTCTTGTCTATCGAGAGGTCAGACAAAGCTACCCTTTACTCGGTTGTTTTCTGGGGAAACTATGGGAAGTGGTGAAAATGAAAGTTTGTAAGCCCACTTGCTTTGAGCCACCAAAATGGGGTGATCTTTAGCTGGGTTTACACCACCTCTGGGAAGACAGCTATGCAGTGAAATTGATGCCCACCAGTGCTTTCCTGTACTCTGGAACCATATGTCTTTGCCTGAAGTTAATAAAAAAATCTGGGAGTATGGAGAAAACATCTCCCTGGGACTGTGTGTTAAATAGAGACTGTGAGCAGGCTGAATTGCTTCCTGAGTGTCCACGTGGATATACATGTGGTGTGGAGTTCGGAGAAATGCAGCAATAAAAGGACTGCTTGCATATGGGCACGGATACCTGTGGATTTGGTTTACCTGAAAAGGAGAACACGAGGGTGACTCGAGTAAAGTTCACCACGAGGCACCAGGAGCCCAACTTGTTGAATAGTGGCGAGAGCCCATGGTCTACAAGCAAGGTGACCGGTGGATACCCCGTGAAGGCTGAGCGAGGTAACTGGCACGGGTCGACCCGAAGCCCACCAGAGGACGATATTGGAGACTGTGAACTGGTGCCTAAGAGTGCTGAGTTTATGCACGGCCTGTCCAGCTTTGATTTTGCCGATGGGAGACAGACTTTGAATGGTTCCTATTGGAATGAAGATTTCTTCATAGCGAGCAATGATTGTTTCCTCTGAGAACTTGTTTTATATTTTGGGCCATAGATAAAGTGAATAGCTAAATTTTGGCTTATAGTGGCACAGAGTAGTTGGCTTACAAACTTTCTGAGTGGGGGAACATTCCATAAGTTTTAGAATTAAGGTCCTGATGTTACTTAATTCCATGTTGGGGTTAAAGAATTTTGATCGGGTACCAGGTTTGCAAATTTGGATTTAGATCCTGGATTGTGCCAACCTGGGCGATACACACGTGCGGTTAAATGAAGGGCGGAGTGATCAATGGCTCCGTGAGCATTGCCATTCTAGTTGGGTCTCTTCATTTCTGACGTGGGAGCAGGGTGCAGCTGCCTCACCTTGTTCCCTGCTTTAGCTGTCAAGCCTCCTTCCCGGCAAGACGTCCCTGAGCCGAAGACAAATGGACCTACCCAGAGGAAGCCCAGGCTGTTGGAGTAGCCGTGTAGAGATATGCTGACATATCCACTGCCCACGCTGCTCTGCTTACACATTCACTGCCTCGTCTCTCCTCCTTCAGACAGCAACATGTCATCTGTATTGAAAGATGGAGGAGGACACTGCAATTGGTGTTAGACATGTGTGTTAATAGGTTAATGTCGGACTTGTGGGTTTGGACCACACTGCTTTCGGATGTCTGCTTGATGAACACTTAACATTTATATATGAGTCTCACTTAGACATGATTTTCTGTGCCCCTTTTTCTCTACGAGAGCCCGAGTCACAAATAGGATACCTAGCAGTGGGGCAATGGAAAAACTCATCTTAAGATGGAGAGTAGCTATTTGTTTGACCTTGCCCTCGTGGTAATTCTTCTTCCTTGTCTATCCAGAGGTCAGACAAAGCCACCCTTTACTCGGTTGTTTTCTAGGGAAAATATGGGAAGTGGGAAAAATGAAAGTTTGTAAGCCGACTTGCTTTGAGCCACCAAAATGGGGTGATCTTTAGCTGGGTTTACACCACCTCTGGGAAGACAGCTATGCAGTGAAATAGATGCCCACCAGTGCTTTCGTGTACTCAGGAACCATAAGACATGGCCAGAAGTTAAAAAAAAAAATCTGGGATTATGGAGAAAACATCTCCCTGGGACTGTGTGTTAAAGAGAGCCTGTGAGCAGCCTGAATTGCTTCCTGGATGTCCACATGGATCTACATATGGTGTGGAGGTCGGAGAAATGCAGCAATAAAAGGACTGCTTGCGTAGGGTTACGGATACCTGTGGATTTGGTTTACTTGAAAAGGAGAACACAAGGGTGACTCGAGTAAAGTTCCCCACGTCGATAAGGAGCCTAACTTGTTGAATAGTGGCGAGAGCCCATGGTCTACATGCAAGGTGACCAGTGGACACCCCATGAAGGCTGAGCGAGGTAGCCGGCACGGGTCGACCAGAAGCCCACCAGAGGGCGATATAGGGGACTGTGAACTTGTGCCTCAGAGTGCTTACTTTATCCACGGCCTGTCCGTCTTTGATTTTGCCGATGGACACAGACTTTGAAAGGTTCCAATTAGAATGAAGATTTCTTCATAGCGAGCAATGATTGTTTCCTCTGAGCACTGGTTGTATATTAGTGGGCAATACATAAAGTGAATAGCTAAAATTTGGCGTATATAGGCACAGAGTAGTTGGCTTACAAACATGCTGAGTGGGGAACATTCCATAAGTTTTAGAATTAAGGTCCTGATGTTACTTAATTCCATGTTGGGGTTAAAGAATTTTGATCGGGTGCCAGGTTCGCAAATGTGGATTTAGTTCGTGGATTGTGCCAACCTGAACGATACACACGTACGGTTAAATGAAGGGCGGAGTGACAATGGCTCCTTGAGCATTGCCATTCTAGTTGGGTCTCTTCATTTCTGAACGTGGGAGCAGGGTGCAGCTGCCTCAGCTTGTTCCCTGCTTTAGCTGTCAAGGCTGCTTTCCGGCAAGACGTCCCTGAGCCGAAGACACATGTACTTACCCAAAGGAAGCCCGGGTTGTTGTAGTAGCCGTGCAGAGATATGCTGATATATCCACAGACCACGCGGCTCTGCTTACACATTCACTGTCTAGGCCCCCCTCCTTCAGCCTGCAACATGTCGTCTGTTTTGAAAGATGGAGGAGGACATTGCAATTGGTCTTGGACATGTGGGTTAATGGGTTAATGTCGGACTTGTGGGTTTGGACCACACTGCTTTCAGATGTCTGCTTGATGAACACTTAACCTTTATATATGAGTCTCACTTAGACATGAGTTTCTGTGCCCCTGTTTCTCTACGAGAGCCAGAGTCACAAATAGGATACCTAGCAGTGGGGCAATGGAAAAACTCATCTTAAGATGGAGAGTAGCTATTTGTTTGACCTTGCCATTGTGGTAATTCTTCTTCCTTGTCTATCCAGAAGTCAGACAAAGCCACCCTTTACGCGGTTGTTTTCTAGGGAATGTATGGGAAGTGGGAAAAATGAAAGTTTGTAAGCCCACTTGCCTTGAGCCACCAAAATGGGGTGATCTTTAGCCGGGTATGACCACCTCTGGGAAGACAGCTATGCAGTGAAATAGATGCCCACCAGTGCTTTTTTGTACTCAGGAACCATAAGTCTTTGCCAGAAATTAAAAAAAAATATCTGGGATTAGGGAGAAAACATCTCCCTGGGAGTGTGTGTTAAACAGAGCCTGTGAGCAGGCTGAATTGCTTGCTGGGTGTCCACGTGTATCTACATATGGTGTGGAGGTCGGGGAAATGCAGCAATAAAAGGACTGCTTGCGTATGGGCACGGATACCTGTGGATTTGTTTACCTGAAAAGCAGAACACGAGGGTGACTCGAGTAAAGTTCACCACGTCGCATCAGGAGCCCAACTTGTTGAATAGTGGCGAGAGCCCATGGTCTAAAAGCAAGGTGACCAGTGGACACCCCATGAAGGCTGAGTGAGGTACCGGCACGGGTCGACCAGAAGCCCACCAGAGGGCGAAATTGATGACTGTGAACTGGTGCCTAAGAGTGCTGACTTTATGCACAGCCAGTCCGCTTTGATTTTGCCGATTAACACAGACTTTCAAAGGTTCCTATTAGAATGAAGATTTCTTCATGGCGAGCAATGATTGTTTCCTCTGAGCACTGGTTTTATATTAGTGGGCCAAAAATAAAGTGAATAGCTAAAATTTGGCGTATAAAGGCACAGAGTAGTTGGCTTACAAACATTCTGAGTCGGGGAACATTCCATAAGTTTTTGAATTAAGGTCCTGATGTTACTTAATTCCATGTTGGGGTTAAAGAATTTTGATCGGGTGCCAGGTTTGCAAATTTGGATTTAGTTCATGGATTGTGCCAACCTGGGCGATACACACGTGCGGTTAAATCAAGGGCGGAGGGATCAATGGCTCCTTGAGCATTGCCATTCTAGTTGGGTCTTTTCATTTCTGAACGTGGGAGCAGGGTGCTGCTGCCTCAGCTTCTTACCTGCTTTAGTTGTCAAGGCTCCTTTCCTGCAAGACGTCCTGAACCGAAGACACATGGACCTACCCAGAGGAAGTTCGGGCTGTTGGAGTAGCCGTGCAGAGTTATGCTGACATATCCACGGCCCACGCTGCTTACACATTCACTGCCTCGTCTCTCCTCCTTCAGCCAGCAACATGTCGTCTGTTTTGAAAGATGGAGGAGGACGTTGCAATTGGTGTTAGACATGTGGGTTAATGCGTTAATGTCGGACTTGTGGGTTTGGACCATACTGCTTTCGGATGTCTGCTTAATGAACACTTAACCGTTATATATGAGTCTCACTTAGACATGAGTTTCTGTGCCCCTGTTTCTCTACGAGAGCCAGAGTCACAAATAGGATACCTAGCAGTGGGGCAATGGAAAAACTCATCTTAAGATGGAGAGTAGCTATTTGTTTGACCTTGCCCTCATGGTAATTCTTCTTTCTTGTCTATGTAGAGGTCAGACAAAGCCACCCTTTACTCGGTTGTTTTCTGGTGAAATTATGGGAAGTGGGAAAAATGAAAGTTTGTAAGCCCACTTGCTTTGAGCCACCAAAATGGGGTGATCTTTAGCTGGGTTTACACCACCATTGGGAAGACAGCTATGCAGTGAAATAGATCCCCACCAGTGCTTTCGTGGACTCAGGAACCATAAGACTTGGCCAGAAGTTAAAAAAAAAATCTGGGATTATGGAGCAAACATCTCCCTGGGACTGTGTGTTAAAGAGAGCCTGTGAGCAGGCTGAATTGCATGCTGGGTGTCCACGTGGATATACATATGGTGTGGAGGTCGGAGAAATGCAGCAATAACAGGACTGCTTGCGTATGGGCACGGATACCTGTGGATTTGGTTTACCTGAAAAGGAGAACACAAGGGTGACTCGAGTAAAGTTCACCCCGTCGCATCAGGAGCCCAACATGTTGAATAGTGGCGAGAGCCCATGGTCTACAAGCAAGGTAACAGTGGACACCCCGTGAAGGCTGAGTGAGGTAGCCTGTATGGGTCGACCAGAAGCCCACCATAGGGCGATATTGGGGACTGTGAACTGGTGCCTAAGAGTGCTGACTTTATGCACGGCCTGTCCGGCTTTGATTTTGCCGATGGACACAGACTTTGAAAGGTTCCTATTGGAATGAAGATTTCTTCATAGCGAGCAATGATTGTTTCCTCTGAGCACTGGTTTTATATTAGTGGGCCATACATAAAGTGAATAGCTAAAATTTGGCGTATAAAGGCACAGAGTAGTTGGCTTACTAACTCTCCGAGTGGGGGAACATTCCATAAGTTTTAGAATTAAGGTCCTGATGTTACTTAATTCCATGTTGGGGTTAAAGAATTTTGAACGGGTGCCAGGTTCGCAAATGTGGATTTAATTCGTGGATTTGCCAACCTGGGCGATACACACGTGCGGTTAAATGAGGGGCGGAGGGATCAATGGCTCCTTGAGCATTGCCATTCTAGTTGGGTCTCTTCATTTCTGAAAATGGGTGTAGGGTGCAGCTGCCTCACCTTGTTCCCTGCTTTAGCTGTCTAGGTTCCTTTTTGGCAAGCCTTCCCTGAGCCGAAGACACATGTACTTACCGAAAGGAAGCCAGGGTTGTTGGAGTAGCTGTGCAGAGATATGCTGACATATCCACTGCTGATGCTGCTCTGCTTACACATTCACTGCCTCGGCTCTCCTCCTTCACCCGGCAACATGTCGTCTGTTTTGATAGATGGAGGAGGACATTGCAATTGGTGTTAGACATGCGGGTTGATGGGTTAATGTCGGACTTGTGGGTTTGGACCACTCTGCTTTCAGATGTCTGCTTGATGAACACTTAACCTTTATATATGAGTCTCACTTAGACATGAGTTTCTGTGCCCCTGTTTATGTACGAGAGCCAGAGTCACAAATAGGATACCTAGCAGTGGAGCAATGGAAAAACTCATCTTAAGATGGAGAGTAGCTATATGTTTGACCTTGCCCTCATGGTAATTCTTCTTCATTGTCTATCCAGAGGTCAGACCAAGCCAACCTTTACTCGGTTGTTTACTGGGGAAACTATGGGAAGTGGTAGTAATGAAAGTTTGTAAGAGCACTTGCTTTGAGTCACCAAAATGGGGTGATCTTTAGCTGAGTTTAGACCACCTCTGGGAAGACAGCTATGCAGTGAAATAGATGCCCACCAGAGCTTTCGTGTACTCAGGAACCATAAGCCTTTGCCAGAAGTTTAAAAAAAAATCGGAGTAGGGAGAAAACATATCCCTGGGACTGTGTGTTAAAGAGAGCCTGTGAGCAGGATGAATTGCTTGCTGGGTGTCCACGTGGATCTACATATGGTGTGGAGGTCGGAGAAATGCAGCAATAAAAGGACTGCTTGCATATGGGCACGGATACCTGTGGACTTGGTTTACGTGAAAAAGAACACGAGAGTGACTCGAGTAAAGTTCACCATGTCGCATCAGGAGCCCATCTTGTTGAATAGTGGCGAGAGCCCATGGTCTACAAGCAAGGTGACCGGTGGACACCCCGTGAAGGCTGAGCGGGGTTAGTGGCACGGGTCGACCAGAAGCCCACCAGAGGGCGATATTGGAGACTTAAGGGCTGGGACGCCCCAGGCCTGCGGCTCACAAAGCCTAAGGGCTGGGGCGCCCCAGGACTGGGGCTCCCAAAGCCTAAGGGCTGATGTGCCCCAGGCCTGGGGCTCCCAAAGTCTAAGAGGTGGTGCGCCACAGCCCTGGGGCTCCCAAAGCCTAAGTGCTGGGGTGCCCCAGGCCTGGTGCTCCCTAAAATTAAGGGCTGTGGCGCCCCAGGCCTGCGGCTCCCAAAGTCTAAGGGCTGGGGCGCCCCAGACCTGCGGCTCCCAAATCCTAAAGGCTGGGGCGCCACAGGCCTGGCGCTCCCAAAGCCTAAGGCCTGGGGCGCCCCAGGTCTGGGGCTCCCAAAGCCTAAGTGCTGGGGTGCCCCAGGCCTGGTGCTCCCTAAACTTAAGGGCTGTGGCGCACCAGGCCTGCAGCTCGCAAATTCTAAGGGCTGGGGCGCCCCAGTCCTGGGGCTCCCAAAGCCTAAGGGCTGGGCGCACCAGGCCTGGTGCTCCCTAAACTTAAGGGCTGGGGCGCCCCAGGCCTGCGGCTCCCAAAGTCTAAGGGCTGGGGCGCCCCAGGCCTGGGGCTCCCTAAACTTAAGGGCTTTGGCGCCCCAAGCCTGGGTCTCCCAAAGCCTAAGGGCTGGGCCCCCCAGGCCTGGGGCGCCCTAAGGCTAAGTGTTGGGGCGCCCCAGCCCTGGACTCCCTAAACCTAAGGTTTGGGGCACCCCAGGCCTGGGGCTCCCTAAGTCTAAGTGCTGGGGCGCCCCAAACCAGGGGCTCCCTAAGCCTAAGGGCTGGGGCGCCCCAAGTTGGGGCACCCTAAGCCTAAGGGCTGGGTCACCCCAGGCTTGGAGCTCCCTAATCCGAAGGGCAGGAGCGTCCCAGGCCAAGGGCTCCCAAAGCCTAAGGGCTGGCGCGGCCCAGGCCTGGGGCTCTCGAAGCCCAAGAGCTGCGGCGCCCCAGGCCTGGGCCTCCCTAAACCGAAGGGCTAGGGTGTCCCAGGCCTGGGGCTCCCTAAGGCAAGGGCTGGGGCGCCCCTGGCCTGGGGCACCCAAAGCCAAAGGGCTGGGGCGCCCCAGGCCTGGGGCTCACAAAGCCCAATGGCTGGGGCACCTCAGGCATGGGCCTCCCAAAACCCAAGGACTGGGGCGCCCCAGGCTTGGAGCTCCCTAAGCCGAGGGCTGGCGCTTCTAAGGCCTGGGGTTCCCAAAGCCTAAGGACTGTGGTGCCCCTGGCCTGGGGCTCCCAAAGCCTAAGGGCTGGGGCGCCGCAGGCCTGGGGCTCACAAAGCCTAAGGGCTGGGGCGCCCCGGGCTTGCGGCTCCCAAAGCATAAGGGCTGGGGAACCCCAGGCCTGGGGCTCCCAAACCTAATGCCTGGGGCGCCCCAGGCCTTGGGATCCCAAAGCCTAAGGGCTGGGGCGCCTCAGGCCTGGGGCTCCCAAAGCCTATGGGCTAGGGTGCCCCAGGCCTGGGGCTTCCTAAGCCTAAGGGCTGGGGCTCCCCACGCCTGGGGCTCCCAAAGCCTAAGGGCTGGGGCTCCCTAAGCCTAAGTGCTGGAGCGCCCCAGGCCTGGGGCTCCCAAAGCCTAAGGGATGGGGCCCCCCAGGCCTGGGGCTCCCTAAGGCTAAGGGCTGGGGCGCCCCAGACCTGGGGCTCCCAAAGCCTAAAGCTGGGGCGTCCCAGGCTTGGGGCTCCCAAAGCCTAAGAGCTGGTACGCCACAAGCCTGGGGCTCCCAACGTCCAAGGGCTGGGGCACCCCAGGCCTGGGGCTCCCTAAGCTTAAGGTCTGGGGCGCCACAGGCCTGCGTCTCCCAAATCTTAAGGGCTGGGGCGCCACAGGCCTGGCGCTCCCAAAGCCTAAGGGCTGGGGCGCCGCAGGTTGGGGCTCCCAAACCTAAGGGCTGGGGCACCCCAGGCCTGCGGCTCCCTAAGCCTAAGGGCTGGGGCCCCAAGGCCTGGTGCTCCCTAAGTCTAAGGGCTGGGTGCACCAGGCCTTGGGTTCCCAAAGCCGAAGGGCTGGGGCGCCCAGGCCTGGGGTTCCAAAGCCTAAGGGTTGGGACGCCCCAGGCCTGGGACTCCCAAAGCCTAAGGGCTGGGGCGCCTCAGGCCTAGGGCACCCTAAGCGTAAGGACAGGGGCACCCAGGCCTGGGGCTTTCTAAGCCTAATTGCTGGGGCGCCCTAGGTCTGGGGCTCTCTAAGCCTAAGGTTTGGGGAGCCTCAGGCCTGGGGCTCTCTAAGCCTAAGGGTTTGGGCGCCCCTGACCTGGGGCTCCCTAAGCCTAAGTACTGGGGCACCCCAGACCAGGGGCTCCCTAAGCCTAAGTGCTGGGGCGCCCCAGACCAGGGGCTCCCTAAGCCTAAGTGTGGTTGCGCCCCAAGCTTGGAGCTCCCTAAGCCGAAGGGTTGAGGCGTCCCAGGCCTTGGGCTCCCTAAGCCTAAGGACTGAGGCGTCCCAGGCCTGGGGCTTCCTAAACCTAAGGACTGGGGCGCCCCAGGCCTGTGGCTCCCTAAGGCTAAGGGCTGGGTTGCCCCAGACCTGGGGCTCCCAAAGCCTAAAGCTGTGGCGTCCCAGGCTTGGGGCTCCCAAAGCCTAAGAGCTGGTACGCCACAGGCCTGGGGCTCCCAACGTCTAAGGGCTGGGGCAACCCAGGCCTGTGGCTCCCTAAACGTAAGGTCTGGGGCGCCACAGGCTGCGTCTCCCAAATCTTAAGGGCTGGGGCGCCACAGGCCTGGTGCTCCCAAAGCCTAAGGGCTGGGGCGCCCCAGGTTGGGGCTCCCAAACCTAAGGGCTGGGGCAACCCAGGCCTGGGGCTCCCTAAGCCTAAAGGCTGGGGAGTCTCAGGCCTGGGGCTCCCTAAACTTAAGTGCTGGGGCGCCCCAGGCCTGCGGCTCACAAAACCTAAGGGCTGGGGCGCCCCAGGCCAGGGGATCCCTAATTCTAAGAGCTGGGGCGCACCAGGGTTGGGGCTCCCTAAGCCTTAAGGCTGGGGCGCCCCAGGCCTGGGGCTCCCAAAGCCTAAGGGCTGGGGCGCCCCAGAGCTGGGGCTACCAAAACCTAATGGCTGGGACTCATCTGGCCTAGCGCTCCCTAAGATTAAGGGCTGTGGCGCCCCAGGCCGGGGACTCCCTAAGCCTAAGGGCTGGGGCGCCCCAGGCCTGCGGCTCCCAAATCCTAAAGGTTGGGGCGCCACAGGCCGGGCGCTCCCAAAGCCTAAGGCCTGGGGCGCCCCAGGTCTGGGGCTCCCAAAGCCTAAGTGCTGGGGTGCCCCAGGCCTGGTGCTCCCTAAACATAAGGGCTGGGGCGCCCTAGGCCTGCGGCTACCAAAGTATAAGGGCTGGGGCGCCCCAGTCCTGGGGCTCCCAAAGCCTAAGGGTTGGGGCGCACCAGGCCTGGTGCTCCCTAAACTTAAGGGCTGGGGCGCCCCAGGCCTGCGGCTCCCAAAGTCTACGGGCTGGGGCGCCCCAGTCCTGGGGCTCCCTAAGCCTAAGGGCTGGGGCGTCCCAGGCCTGGGGCTCCCTAAACTTAAGGGCTGGGGCGCCCCAAGCATGGGGCTCCCTAAGCCTAAGAGCTGATGCTATCAAAGCCTGGGTCTCCCAAAGCCTAAGGGCTGGGCCCCCCAGGTCTGGGGCTCCCTAAGGCTAACGTTTGGGGCACCCCAGGCCTGGGGCTCCCTAAGCCTAAGTGCTGGGGCGTCCCAAACCAGGGGCTCCCTAAGCCTATGTGCTGGGGCGCCCCAGGCCTGGGGCACCCTAAGCCTAAAGGCTGGGGCACCCCAGGCTTGGAGCTCCCTAATCCGAAGGGCAGGAGCGTCCCAGGCCAAGGGCTCCCAAAGCCTAAGGGCTAGGACGGCCCAGGCCTGGGGCTCTCTAAGCCCAAGAGCTGGGGCGCCCCAGGCCTGGGGCTCCCTAAGCCGAAGGGCTAGGGTGTCCCAGGCCTGGGGCTCCCTAAGGCAAGGGCAGGGGCCCCCTGGCCTGGGGCTCCCAAAGACAAAGGGCTGGGGCTCCCCAGGCCTGGGGCTCACAAAGCCCAATGGCTGGGGCGCCTCAGGCCTGGGCCTCCCAAAACCCAAGGACTGGGACGCCCCAGGCTTGGAGCTCCCTAAGCCGAAGGGCTGGCGTTTCTAAGGCCTGGGGCTCCCAAAGCCTAAGGGCTGGGGCGCCCCTGGCCTGGGGCTCCCAAAGCCTAAGGGCTGGGGCGCCCCTGGCCTTGGGCTCCCAAAGACTAAGGGCTGGGGCTCCGCAGGCCTGGGGCTCACAAAGCCTAAGGGCTGGGGCGACCCGGGCTTGCGGCTCCCAAAGCATAAAGGCTGGGGAACCCCAGGCCTGGGGATCCCAAACCTAATGCCTGGGGCGCCCCAGTCCTTGGGATCCTAAAGCGTAAGGGCTGGGGCGCCTCAGGCCAGGGGCTCCCAAAGCCTATGGGCTAGGGTGCCCCAGGCCTGGGGCTTCCTAAGCCTAAGGGCTGGGGTTCCCCAGGCCTGGGGCTCCCAAAGCCTAAGGGCTGGGGCTCCCTAAGCCTAAGTGCTGGAGCGCCCCAGGCCTGGGGCTCCCAAAGCCTAAGGGCTGGGTCCCCCCAGGCCTGGGGCTCCCAAGCCTAAGAGCTGGGGCGCCCCAGGCCTGGGGGACCCTAAACCTAAGGGCTGGCTCGACCCAGGCCTTGGGCTCCCTCTACCTAATTGCTGTGGCAGCCCAGGTCTGGGGCTCTCTAAGCCTAATGGCTGGGGCGACCCTGGCCTAGGGCTCCCTAAGCCTGAGGGCTGGGTACCCCCAGGCCTGGGGCTCCTAAGCCTAAGGGCTGGGGCGCCCCAGGCCTGTGGCTGCCAAAGCCTAAGGGCTGGGGCGCCCCAGGCCTGGGGCACCCAAAACCTCAAGGCTGGAGCGCCTCAGGCCTGGGGCTCCCTAAGCCTAAAGGTTGGGGCACCCCAGGCCTGGGGCTCCCTAAGCCTAAGTGCTGGGGCGCCCCAAACCAGGGCTCCCTAAGCCTAAGGGCTAGGGTGCCCCGGGCCTGGGGCTCCCAAAGCCTAAGGACTGGGGCTCCCTAAGCCTAAGGGCTGGAGCGCCCCAGGCCTGGGCCTTCCAAAGACCAAGGACTGAGGCGTCCCAGACCTGGGGCTCCCTAAGCCGAAGGGCTAGGGTGTCGCAGGCCTGGGACTCCCTAAGGTCAAGGGCTGGGGCGCCCCAGGCTGGGGCTGCCTAAGGTCAAGGTTGGGGCGACCCAGGCCTGGGGCTTCCAAAGTCTAAGAGCTGGGGCTAACCAGGCCTGGGGCTCCCTAAGCCTAATTGCTGGGGCGCCCCAGGTCTGGGGATCTCTAAGCCCAAGGACTGGGGCGCCCCAGGCCTGGGCCTCCCAAAGCCCAAGGACTCGGGCGCCCCAGGCTTGGAGCTCCCTAAGCCGAAGGGCTGGCGCTTCCGAGGCCTGGGGCTCCCAAAGCCTAAGGGCTGGGGTGCCACAGGCATGGGGCTCCCTATTCCTAATTGCTAGGGCAATCCAGGTCTGTGGCTCTCTAAGCCTAAGGACTGGGGAGAACCAGGCCTGGGGCTCCCTAAGCCTAAGGGCTGGGGCGCCCCAAGCCTGGGGCTCCCAAAGCCTAAGGTCTGGGGAGTCCGAGGCCTGGGGCTCCCAAAGCGTAAGAGCTGGGGCGACCCAAGCCTGGGTCTCCCAAAGCCTAAGGGCTGGGCGCCCCAAGCCTGGGGCTCCCTAAGGCTAAGGGTTGGGGTGCCCCAGGCCTGGGACTCCCAAAACTTAAGGCCTGTGGCGCCCCATGGCAGGGGCTCCCTAAGTCAAAGAGCTGGGAATCACCAGGCCTGGGACTCCCAAAGCCTAAGGGCTGGGGCATCTCAGGCCTGGGATCCCTAATCTTAAGGGCTGGGGCGCCCCAGGTCTGCGGCTCCCAAAGCCTAAGGGATGGGGCGCCACAGGACTGGGGCTCCCTAAGCCTAAGGGCTGGGGCACCCCAGGCCTGGGACTCCCAAAGCCTAAGGGCTGGGGCGCCCAGGCCTGGGACTCCCAAAGCCAAAGGGCTGGGGCGCCACAGGCCTGGGGCTCCCTAAGCCTAAGGGCTGGGGCGCCTCAGGCCTAGGGCACCCTAAGCGTAAGTGCAGGGGCACCCAGGCCTGGGGCTTTCTAAGCCTAATTGCTGGGGCACCACAGGTCTGGGGCTCTCTAAGCCTAAGGGTTGGGGAGCCTCAGGCCTGGGGCTCTCTAAGCCTAAGGGTTTGGGCGCCCCTGGCTTGGGGCTCCCTAAGCCTAAGTGCTGGGGCGCCCCAGAGCAGGGGCTCCCTAAGCCTAAGTGTGGGGGCGCCCCAAGCTTGGAGCTCCCTAAGCCGAAGGGCTGGGGCACCCCAGGCCTGGGGCTCCCTAAGCTTAAGGTCTGGGGCGCCACAGGCCTGCGTCTCCCAAATCTTAAGGGCTGGGGCGTCTCAGGCCTGGGGCCCCCTAAACTTAAGGGCTGGGGCAAACCAGGCCTGCGGCTCACAAAGCTTAAGGGCTGGGGCACCCCAGGACTGGGGCTCCCAAAGCCAAAGGGCTGATGCGCCCCAGGCCTGGGGCTCCCAAAATCTAAGGGCTGGGCACCCCAGGCCTTTGGCTCCCGAAGGCTAAGGGATGGGGCGCCCCAGGCCTGGGGCTCCCAAAACCTAAGGGCTGGGGCGCCCCAGGCCAGGGGATCCCTAATTCTAAGAGCTGGGGCGCACCAGGCTTGGGGCTCCCTAAGCCTTAAGGCTGGGGCGCCCAAGGCTTGAGGCTCCCTAAGCCTAAGGGATGGGGCGCACTAGGCCTGGGGCTCCCAAAGCCTAAGGGCTGGGGCGCCACAGGCCTGGGGCTAACTAAGCCTAAGGGCTGGGCGCCCCAGGCCTAGGGCTCCCTAAGCCTAAGGGCTGGGGCACCCCAGGCCTGGCGCTCCCTAAGCCTATGGGTTGGGGTGCCCTAAGCCTGGGGCTCCCAAACCTAAGTGCTGGGGCGCCAAAGGCCTGGGGCTACCTAAGCCTAATGGTTGGGGCGCCCCAGTCCTGGGCATCCCAAATACTAAGGGCTGTGGCGCCCCAGGCCTGGGGCTCCCTAAGCCTAAGGGCTTGGGCGTCCCAGGCCTGTGGCTCCCAAAGTCGAAGGGCTGGGGCGCCCCAGGCCTGGGGCTCCCTAAGCCTAAGGGCTTGGGCGTCCCAGGCCTGGGGCTCCCTAAGGCTAAAGGTTGGGGCGCCCCAGGCTTGGGCTCCCTAAACCTAAGGTTTGGGGCACCCCAGGCCTGGGGCTCCCTAAGCCTAAGTGCTGGGGCGCCCCAAACCAGGGGCTCCCTAAGCCTAAGGGCTGGGGCGCCCCAGGCCTGTTGCACCCTAAGCCTAAGGGCTGGGGCACCCCAGGCTTGGAGCTCCCTAATCCGAAGGGCAGGAGCGTCCCAGGCCTAGGGCTCCCAAAGCCTAAGGGCTGGGGCGCCCCAGGCCTGCGGCTCCCAAATCTTAAGGGCTGGGGCGCCACAGGCCTGGCGCTCCAAAAGCCTAAGGCCTGGGGTGCCCCAGGTCTGGGGCTCCCAAAGCCTAAGGGCTGGGGTGCCCCAGGCCTGGGGCTCCCTAAGCCTAAGGGCTGGGGCGTCCCAGGCCTGGTGCTCCCTAAACTTAAGGGCTGGGGCACCCAGCCTGCGGCTCCCAAAGTCGAAGGGCTGGGGCGCCCCAGTCCTGGGGCTCCCTAAGCCTAAGGGCTTGGGCGTCCCAGGCCTAGGGTTCCCTAAGCCTAAAAGCTGGGGAGCCCCAGGCCTGGGGCTCCCTTTTCCTAAGGACTTGGGCACCCAGGCCTGGGGCTCCCAAATCCTAAGGGCTGGGGCGCCCCAGGCCTGGGGCTCCCTAAGCCTAAGCGCTGGGGCGCCCCAGGACTGGGGTCCCAAAGCCTAAGGGCTGGGGCGCCACAGGCCTAGGACTCCCTAAGAATAAGGGCTGGGGCGCCCCAGTCCTGGGGCTCACTAACCCTAAAGGTTGGGGAGCCCCAGGCCTGGGGCTCAAAAAGCTTAAGGGCTGGGGCGCGCCAGTCCTGGGGCTCCCTAAGTCTAAGGGCTGCTGCGCCCCAAGCCTTGGGCTCCCTAAGCCTAAGGAATGGGGCGCCCCAGGCCTTGGGCTCCTAAAGCCTAAGGGATGGGGCGCCCCGGGCCTGGGCCTCCCTAAGCCTAAGGTCTGGGGCTCCCCAGGCTTGGGGCTCCCAAACCCTAAGGGCTGGGGATCCCCGGGCCTGGGGCTCCCTAAGCCTAAGGGCTGGGGCGGCCCTGGCCTGGGGCTCCCAAAGCCTAAGGGCTGGGGAGCCCCGGGACTCGGGATCCCTTTGCCTAAGGGCTGGGGCGTCCCGGGCCTGGGGCTTCCTAAGCCTAAGGTCCGGAGCGCAACAAGCCTGGGGCTCCAAAGCCTAAGGGCTGGGGCACCCCAAGCCTGGCGCTCTCAAAGCCTAAAGGCTGGGGCGCCACAGGTCTGGGGCTCCCTAAGCCTAAGGGCTGGGTTGCCCCAGACCTGGGGCTCCGAAAGCCTAAGGGCTGGGGCGCCCCAGACCTTGGACTCCCAAAGCCTAAGGGCTAGGGCACCCCAGGCCTGGGGCTCCCTAATCCTAAGGGCTGGGGAGTCCAAGGCTTAGGGCTCCCTAAGCCTAAAGGCTGTGGCGCCCACATGGGGCTCACTTATCCTAAGTTCTGGGGCGCCCAGGCCTGGGGCTCCCTAAGCCTAAGGGCTGGGGCGCCCCAGGCCTATGACTCCCAAAGCCTAAGGCCTGGGGCGCCCCAGGCCTGGGTCTCCCTAAGCCTAAGGGCTGGGGCGCCACAGGCCTTGGGCTTCCAAAGCCTAAGGTCTGGGGCGCTCCAGGCCTGGGGCTCCCTCAGCCTAAGGGCTGGGGGGCCCCAGGCCTGGGGTTCCCAAAGCCCAAGGGCTGGGAAGACATGGGCCAGGGGCTCTCTAAGCCTAAGTGTTGGGGCGCCCCGGGCCTGGGTCTTCCTAAGCCTAAGGACTGGGGCGCCACAAGCCTGGGGATCCCAAAGCCTAAGGGCTGGGGCACCCCAGGCCTGTGGCTGCCAAAGCCTAAGGGCTGGGGCGCCCCAGGCCTGGGGCACCCAAAACCTCAAGGCTGGAGCGCCTCAGGCCTGGGGCTCCCTAAGCCTAAAGGTTGGGGCACCCCAGGCCTGGGGCTCCCTAAGCCTAAGTGCTGGGGCGCCCCAAACCGGGGCTCCCTAAGCCTAAGGGCTAGGGTGCCCTGGGCCTGGGGCTCCCAAAGCATAAGGACTGGGGCTCCCTAAGCCTAAGGGCTGGAGCGCCCCAGGCCTGGGCCTTCCAAAGACCAAGGACTGAGGCGTCCCAGACCTGGGGCTCCCTAAGCCGAAGGGCTAGGGTGTCGCAGGCCTGGGACTCCCTAAGGTCAAGGGCTGGGGCGCCCCAGGCTGGGGCTGCCTAAGGTCAAGGTTGGGGCGCCCCAGGCCTGGGGCTTCCAAAGTCTAAGAGCTGGGGCTAACCAGGCCTGGGGCTCCCTAAGCCTAATTGCTGGGGCGCCCCAGGTCTGGGGATCTCTAAGCCTAAGGGCTGGGGCGCTCCAGGCCTGGAGCTCCCAAAGCCTAAGGGCTGGGGCACCCCAGGCCTGGGGATCCGAAATCCAAAGGGCTGGGGCGACACAGGCCAGGTCCCCCCTTATCCTAAGGGTTGGGGCGCCCCAGGCCTGGGGCTCCCAAAACCTAAGGGAAAGGGGCCCCCAGACCTGCTGCTCCCAAAGCCTAAGGGCTTGGGAGCCCCAGGCCTGAGGCTCCCAAATCCTAAGGGCTGGGGCGCCCCGGACCTGGGGCACCCTAAACCTAAGTGCTGGGGCACCCCGGGCCTGGGCATCCCAAAGCCTAAGGGCTGGGGTGCCATGGGCTTGGGGCTCCCTTAACCTAAGGGCCGGGGCACCCCGGGCCTGGGACTCCCTAAGCCTAAGGGCTGGGGCGCCCCAGGCCTGGGGCTCCCAAAGCATAAGGGCACGGGAGCCATAGGCCTGGCGCTTTCAAAGCCTAAAGCTGGGGCGCCACAGGCCTGGGGCTCCCTAAGCCTAAGGGCTGGGGCAACCCAGGCCTGGGGTTCCCTAAGCCTAAGTGCTGGGGCCCCCTAGGCCTGGGAGTCCCTAAATTAAGGGCTGGGACGCCCCAGGCCTGGGGCTCCCTAAGCCTAAGGGCTGGGGCGCCCCAGGCCTGTGGCTTCCAAAGCTAAGGGCTATGGAATCCCAGGCCTGGGGCTCCCAAATTCTAAGGGCTGGGGAGCCCCAGTCCTGGGGCTCCTTAGTCTAACGGCTGGGGCGCCCCAGGCCTGGGGCTCCCAAAGCCTAAGATCTGGGGTAACCTAGACCTGGGGTTCCCTAAGCCTAAGGATTGGGGCACCCCAGGCCTGGGTCTCCCAAAACCTAAGGACTGGGGCGCCCCAGGACTGGGGTCCCAAAGCTTAAGGGCTGGGGCGCCCCATGCTTGGAGCTCCGAAAGCCTAAGGGCTGGGGAGCCCCAGGCCTGGGGCTCCCAAAGCCTAAGGGCAGCCGAGCCACAAGCCTGGCGCTTTCATAGCCTAAAGCTGGGGCGCCACAGGCCTGGGGCTCCCTAAGTCTAAGGGCTGGGGCGCCCCAGGCCTGGGGCTCCCAAAGCCTAAGGGCTGAGGCGCCCAAGGCCTGGGGCTCCCTAAGTCTAAGTGCTGGGGCACCCCATGCCTGGGGCTCCCTAAACCTAAGGGCTGGGGCGCCCGAGACCTGTGGTTCCCAAAGACTAATGGATGGGGAGCCACAGGCCTGGGGCTCTCAAAGCCTAAGGGCTGGGGCGCCCCAGGCCTGGAGCTCCCAAAGCCTAAGGGATGGGGCGCCCCAGGACTGGGACTCCCTAAGCCTAAGTTCTGGGGTGCCCCAGGCCAGGTGCTCCCTAAGCCTAAGGGCTGGGGCACGCCAGGCCTAGGGCTCCCTAAGCCTAAGGGCTGGGGCGCCCCAGGCCTGCGGCTCCCTTTTCCTAAGGACTTGGGCACCCAGGTCTGGGGCTCCCAAATCCTAAGGGCTCGGGCGCCCCAGGACTGGGCCTCCCTAAGCCTAAGGGCTGGGGCCCACAAGGCCTGGGAGTCCCTAAGCCTAAGGACTGGGGCACCCCAGGCCTGGGGCTTCCTAAGCTTAAGTGCTGGGGCGCCCCTACACAGGTGCTCCCTAAGCCTAAGGGCTGTGGCGCCCCAGGACTGGGGTCCCATATTCTAAGGGCTGGGGCGCCCAGGCCTGGCGATCTCAAAGCCTAAAGGCTGGGGCGCCACAGGCCTAGGGCTCCCTAAGACTAAGGGCTCGGCGCCCCAGGCCTGGGGTTCACGAAGCCTAAGGGCTGGGGCGCCCCAGGCCTGTGGCTTCCAAAGCTAAGGGCTATGGAATCCCAGGCCTGGGGCTCCCAAATTCTAAGGGCTGGGGTGCCCCAGTCCTGGGGCTCCTTAGTCTAACGGCTGGGGCGCCCCAGGCCTGGGGCTCCCAAAGCCTAAGATCTGGGGTAACCTAGACCTGGGGTTCCCTAAGCCTAAGGATTGGGGCACCCCATGCCTGGGTCTCCCAAAACCTAAGGACTGGGGCGCCCCAGGACTGGGGTCCCAAAGCTTAAGGGCTGGGGCGCCCCAGTCCTGGGGCTCCCAAAGCCTAAGGGCTGGGGCGCACCAGGCCTGGTGCTCCCTAAACTTAAGGGCTGGGGCGCCCCAGGCCTGCGGCTCCCAAAGTCTAAGGGCTGGGGCGCCCCAGACCTGCGGCTCCCAAATCCTAAAGGCTGGGGCGCCACAGGCCTGGCGCTCCCAAAGCCTAAGGCCTGGGGCGCCCCAGGTCTGGGGCTCCCAAAGCCTAAGTGCTGGGGTGCCCCAGGCCTGGTGCTCCCTAAACTTAAGGGCTGTGGCGCACCAGGCCTGCGGCTCACAAATTCTAAGGGCTGAGGCGCCCCAGGTCTGGGGCTCCCAAAGCCTAAGTGCTGGGGTGCCCCAGGCCTGGTGCTCCCTAAACTTAAGGGCTAGGGCGCCCCAGGCCTGCGGCTCCCAAAGTCTAAGGGCTGGGGCGCCCCAGGCCTGGGGCTCCCTAAACTTAAGGGCTTTGGCGCCCCAAGCCTGGGTCTCCCAAAGCCTAAGGGCTGGGCCCCCCAGGCCTGGGGCGCCCTAAGGCTAAGTGTTGGGGCGCCCCAGCCCTGGACTCCCTAAACCTAAGGTTTGGGGCACCCCAGGCCTGGGGCTCCCTAAGCCTAAGTGCTGGGGCGCCCCAAACCAGGGGCTCCCTAAGCCTAAGGGCTGGGGCGCCCCAAGTTGGGGCACCCTAAGCCTAAGAGCTGGGTCACCCCAGGCTTGGAGCTCCCTAATCCGAAGGGCAGGAGCGTCCCAGGCCAAGGGCTCCCAAAGCCTAAGGGCTGGGGCGGCCCAGGCCTGGGGCTCTCGAAGCCCAAGAGCTGCGGCGCCCCAGGCCTGGGCCTCCCTAAACCGAAGGGCTAGGGTGTCCCAGGCCTGGGGCTCCCTAAGGCAAGGGCTGGGGCGCCCCTGGCCTGGGGCACCCAAAGCCAAAGGGCTGGGGTGCCCCAGGCCTGGGGCTCACAAAGCCCAATGGCTGGGGCGCCTCAGGCATGGGCCTCCCAAAACCCAAGGACTGGGGCGCCCCAGGCTTGGAGCTCCCTAAGCCGAGGGCTGGCGCTATGAAGGCCTGGGGTTCCCAAAGCCTAAGGACTGTGGTGCCCCTGGCCTGGGGCTCCCAAAGCCTAAGGGCTGGGGCGCCGCAGGCCTGGGGCTCACAAAGCCTAAGGGCTGGGGCGCCCCGGGCTTGCGGCTCCCAAAGCATAAGGGCTGGGGAACCCCAGGCCTGGGGCTCCCAAACCTAATGCCTGGGGCGCCCCAGGCCTTGGGATCCCAAAGCCTAAGGGCTGGGGCGCCTCAGGCCTGGGGCTCCCAAAGCCTATGGGCTAGGGTGCCCCAGGCCTGGGGCTTCCTAAGCCTAAGGGCTGGGGCTCCCCACGCCTGGGGCTCCCAAAGCCTAAGGGCTGGGGCTCCCTAAGCCTAAGTGCTGGAGCGCCCCAGGCCTGGGGCTCCCAAAGCCTAAGGGCTGGGGCCCCCCAGGCCTGGGGCTCCCTAAGGCTAAGGGCTGGGGCGCCCCAGACCTGGGGCTCCCAAAGCCTAAAGCTGGGGCGTCCCAGGCTTGGGGCTCCCAAAGCCTAAGAGCTGGTACGCCACAAGCCTGGGGCTCCCAACGTCCAAGGGCTGGGGCACCCCAGGCCTGGGGCTCCCTAAGCTTAAGGTCTGGGGCGCCACAGGCCTGCGTCTCCCAAATCTTAAGGGCTGGGGCGCCACAGGCCTGGCGTCCCAAAGCCTAAGGGCTGGGGCGCCGCAGGTTGGGGCTCCCAAACCTAAGGGCTGGGGCACCCCAGGCCTGTGGCTCCCTAAGCCTAAGGGCTGGGGCCCCAAGGCCTGGTGCTCCCTAAGTCTAAGGGCTGGGTGCACCAGGCCTTGGGTTCCCAAAGCCGAAGGGCTGGGGCGCCCAGGCCTGGGGTTCCAAAGCCTAAGGGTTGGGACGCCCCAGGCCTGGGACTCCCAAAGCCTAAGGGCTGGGGCGCCTCAGGCCTAGGGCACCCTAAGCGTAAGGACAGGGGCACCCAGGCCTGGGGCTTTCTAAGCCTAATTGCTGGGGCGCCCTAGGTCTGGGGCTCTCTAAGCCTAAGGTTTGGGGAGCCTCAGGCCTGGGGCTCTCTAAGCCTAAGGGTTTGGGCGCCCCTGACCTGGGGCTCCCTAAGCCTAAGTACTGGGGCGCCCCAGACCAGGGGCTCCCTAAGCCTAAGTGCTGGGGCGCCCCAGACCAGGGGCTCCCTAAGCCTAAGTGTGGTTGCGCCCCAAGCTTGGAGCTCCCTAAGCCGAAGGGTTGAGGCGGCCCAGGCCTTGGGCTCCCTAAGCCCAAGGACTGAGGCGTCCCAGGCCTGGGGCTTCCTAAGCCTAAGGACTGGGGCGCCCCAGGCCTGGGGCTCCCTAAGGCTAAGGGCTGGGTTGCCCCAGACCTGGGGCTCCCAAAGCCTAAAGCTGTGGCGTCCCAGGCTTGGGGCTCCCAAAGCCTAAGAGCTGGTACGCCACAGGCCTGGGGCTCCCAACGTCTAAGGGCTGGGGCAACCCAGGCCTGGGGCTCCCTAAACGTAAGGTCTGGGGCGCCACAGGCTGCGTCTCCCAAATCTTAAGGGCTGGGGCGCCACAGGCCTGGTGCTCCCAAAGCCTAAGGGCTGGGGCGCCCCAGGTTGGGGCTCCCAAACCTAAGGGCTGGGGCAACCCAGGCCTGGGGCTCCCTAAGCCTAAAGGCTGGGGAGTCTCAGGCCTGGGGCTCCCTAAACTTAAGTGCTGGGGCGCCCCAGGCCTGCGGCTCACAAAACCTAAGGGCTGGGGCGCCCCAGGCCAGGGGATCCCTAATTCTAAGAGCTGGGGCGCACCAGGGTTGGGGCTCCCTAAGCCTTAAGGCTGGGGCGCCCCAGGCCTGGGGCTCCCTAAACTTAAGGGCTTTGGCGCCCCAAGCCTGGGTCTCCCAAAGCCTAAGGGCTGGGCCCCCCAGGCCTGGGGCGCCCTAAGGCTAAGTGTTGGGGCGCCCCAGCCCTGGACTCCCTAAACCTAAGGTTTGGGGCACCCCAGGCCTGGGGCTCCCTAAGCCTAAGTGCTGGGGCGCCCCAAACCAGGGGCTCCCTAAGCCTAAGGGCTGGGGCGCCCCAAGTTGGGGCACCCTAAGCCTAAGAGCTGGGTCACCCCAGGCTTGGAGCTCCCTAATCCGAAGGGCAGGAGCGTCCCAGGCCAAGGGCTCCCAAAGCCTAAGGGCTGGGGCGGCCCAGGCCTGGGGCTCTCGAAGCCCAAGAGCTGCGGCGCCCCAGGCCTGGGCCTCCCTAAACCGAAGGGCTAGGGTGTCCCAGGCCTGGGGCTCCCTAAGGCAAGGGCTGGGGCGCCCCTGGCCTGGGGCACCCAAAGCCAAAGGGCTGGGGTGCCCCAGGCCTGGGGCTCACAAAGCCCAATGGCTGGGGCGCCTCAGGCATGGGCCTCCCAAAACCCAAGGACTGGGGCGCCCCAGGCTTGGAGCTCCCTAAGCCGAGGGCTGGCGCTATGAAGGCCTGGGGTTCCCAAAGCCTAAGGACTGTGGTGCCCCTGGCCTGGGGCTCCCAAAGCCTAAGGGCTGGGGCGCCGCAGGCCTGGGGCTCACAAAGCCTAAGGGCTGGGGCGCCCCGGGCTTGCGGCTCCCAAAGCATAAGGGCTGGGGAACCCCAGGCCTGGGGCTCCCAAACCTAATGCCTGGGGCGCCCCAGGCCTTGGGATCCCAAAGCCTAAGGGCTGGGGCGCCTCAGGCCTGGGGCTCCCAAAGCCTATGGGCTAGGGTGCCCCAGGCCTGGGGCTTCCTAAGCCTAAGGGCTGGGGCTCCCCACGCCTGGGGCTCCCAAAGCCTAAGGGCTGGGGCTCCCTAAGCCTAAGTGCTGGAGCGCCCCAGGCCTGGGGCTCCCAAAGCCTAAGGGCTGGGGCCCCCCAGGCCTGGGGCTCCCTAAGGCTAAGGGCTGGGGCGCCCCAGACCTGGGGCTCCCAAAGCCTAAAGCTGGGGCGTCCCAGGCTTGGGGCTCCCAAAGCCTAAGAGCTGGTACGCCACAAGCCTGGGGCTCCCAACGTCCAAGGGCTGGGGCACCCCAGGCCTGGGGCTCCCTAAGCTTAAGGTCTGGGGCGCCACAGGCCTGCGTCTCCCAAATCTTAAGGGCTGGGGCGCCACAGGCCTGGCGTCCCAAAGCCTAAGGGCTGGGGCGCCGCAGGTTGGGGCTCCCAAACCTAAGGGCTGGGGCACCCCAGGCCTGTGGCTCCCTAAGCCTAAGGGCTGGGGCCCCAAGGCCTGGTGCTCCCTAAGTCTAAGGGCTGGGTGCACCAGGCCTTGGGTTCCCAAAGCCGAAGGGCTGGGGCGCCCAGGCCTGGGGTTCCAAAGCCTAAGGGTTGGGACGCCCCAGGCCTGGGACTCCCAAAGCCTAAGGGCTGGGGCGCCTCAGGCCTAGGGCACCCTAAGCGTAAGGACAGGGGCACCCAGGCCTGGGGCTTTCTAAGCCTAATTGCTGGGGCGCCCTAGGTCTGGGGCTCTCTAAGCCTAAGGTTTGGGGAGCCTCAGGCCTGGGGCTCTCTAAGCCTAAGGGTTTGGGCGCCCCTGACCTGGGGCTCCCTAAGCCTAAGTACTGGGGCGCCCCAGACCAGGGGCTCCCTAAGCCTAAGTGCTGGGGCGCCCCAGACCAGGGGCTCCCTAAGCCTAAGTGTGGTTGCGCCCCAAGCTTGGAGCTCCCTAAGCCGAAGGGTTGAGGCGGCCCAGGCCTTGGGCTCCCTAAGCCCAAGGACTGAGGCGTCCCAGGCCTGGGGCTTCCTAAGCCTAAGGACTGGGGCGCCCCAGGCCTGGGGCTCCCTAAGGCTAAGGGCTGGGTTGCCCCAGACCTGGGGCTCCCAAAGCCTAAAGCTGTGGCGTCCCAGGCTTGGGGCTCCCAAAGCCTAAGAGCTGGTACGCCACAGGCCTGGGGCTCCCAACGTCTAAGGGCTGGGGCAACCCAGGCCTGGGGCTCCCTAAACGTAAGGTCTGGGGCGCCACAGGCTGCGTCTCCCAAATCTTAAGGGCTGGGGCGCCACAGGCCTGGTGCTCCCAAAGCCTAAGGGCTGGGGCGCCCCAGGTTGGGGCTCCCAAACCTAAGGGCTGGGGCAACCCAGGCCTGGGGCTCCCTAAGCCTAAAGGCTGGGGAGTCTCAGGCCTGGGGCTCCCTAAACTTAAGTGCTGGGGCGCCCCAGGCCTGCGGCTCACAAAACCTAAGGGCTGGGGCGCCCCAGGCCAGGGGATCCCTAATTCTAAGAGCTGGGGCGCACCAGGGTTGGGGCTCCCTAAGCCTTAAGGCTGGGGCGCCCCAGGCCTGGGGCTCCCAAAGCCTAAGGGCTGGGGCGCCCCAGAGCTGGGGCTACCAAAACCTAATGGCTGGGACTCATCTGGCCTAGCGCTCCCTAAGATTAAGGGCTGTGGCGCCCCAGGCCGGGGACTCCCTAAGCCTAAGGGCTGGGGCGCCCCAGGCCTGCGGCTCCCAAATCCTAAAGGTTGGGGCGCCACAGGCCGGGCGCTCCCAAAGCCTAAGGCCTGGGGCGCCCCAGGTCTGGGGCTCCCAAAGCCTAAGTGCTGGGGTGCCCCAGGCCTGGTGCTCCCTAAACAAAAGGGCTGGGGCGCCCCAGGCCTGCGGCTACCAAAGTATAAGGGCTGGGGCGCCCCAGTCCTGGGGCTCCCAAAGCCTAAGGGCTGGGGCGCACCAGGCCTGGTGCTCCCCAAACTTAAGGGCTGGGGCGCCCCAGGCCTGCGGCTCCCAAAGTCTACGGGCTGGGGCGCCCCAGTCCTGGGGCTCCCTAAGCCTAAGGGCTGGGGCGTCCCAGGCCTGGGGCTCCCTAAACTTAAGGGCTGGGGCGCCCCAAGCATGGGGCTCCCTAAGCCTAAGAGCTGATGCGACCCAAGCCTGGGTCTCCCAAAGCCTAAGGGCTGGGCCCCCCAGACCTGGGGCTCCCTAAGGCTAAGGGTTGGGGCGCCCCAGGCCTGGACTCCCTAAACCTAACGTTTGGGGCACCCCAGGCCTGGGGCTCCCTAAGCCTAAGTGCTGGGGCGCCCCAAACCAGGGGCTCCCTAAGCCTAAGGGCTGGGGCGCCCCAGGCCTGGGGCACCCTAAGCCTAAAGGCTGGGGCACCCCAGGCTTGGAGCTCCCTAATCCGAAGGGCAGGAGCGTCCCAGGCCAAGGGCTCCCAAAGCCTAAGGGCTAGGACGGCCCAGGCCTGGGGCTCTCTAAGCCCCAGAGCTGGGGCGCCCCAGGCCTGGGCCTCCCTAAGCCGAAGGGCTAGGGTGTCCCAGGCCTGGGGCTCCCTAAGGCAAGGGCAGGGGCGCCCCTGGCCTGGGGCTCCCAAAGCCAAAGGGCTGGGGCTCCCCAGGCCTGGGGCTCACAAAGCCCAATGGCTGGGGCACCTCAGGCCTGGGCCTCCCAAAAGCCAAGGACTGGGACGCCCCAGGCTTGGAGCTCCCTAAGCCGAAGGGCTGGCGTTTCTAAGGCCTGGGGCTCCCAAAGCCTAAGGGCTGGGGCGCCCCTGGCCTGGGGCTCCCAAAGCCTAAGGGCTGGGGCGCCCCTGGCCTTGGGCTCCCAAAGACTAAGGGCTGGGGCTCCGCAGGCCTGGGGCTCACAAAGCCTAAGGGCTGGGGCGCCCCGGGCTTGCGGCTCCCAAAGCATAAAGGCTGGGGAACCCCAGGCCTGGGGCTCCCAAACCTAATGCCTGGGGCGCCCCAGGCCTTGGGATCCCAAAGCCTAAGGGCTGGGGTGCCTCAGGCCAGGGGCTCCCAAAGCCTATGGGCTAGGGTGCCCCAGGCCTGGGGCTTCCTAAGCCTAAGGGCTGGGGTTCCCCAGGCCTGGTGCTCCCAAAGCCTAAGGGCTGGGGCTCCCTAAGCGTAAGTGCTGGAGCGCCCCAGGCCTCGGGCTCCCAAAGCCTAAGGGCTGGGGCCCCCCAGGCCTGGGGCTCCCAAGCCTAAGAGCTGGGGCGCCCCAGGCCTGGGGGACCCTAAACCTAAGGGCTGGCTCGACCCAGGCCTTGGGCTCCCTCTACCTAATTGCTGTGGCACCCTAGGTCTGGGGCTCTCTAAGCCTAAGGGCTGGGGCGACCCTGGCCTAGGGCTCCCTAAGCCTGAGGGCTGGGTACCCCCAGGCCTGGGGCTCCTAAGCCTAAGGGCTGTGGCGCCCCAGGCCTGTGGCTGCCAAAGCCTAAGGGCTGGGGCGCCCCAGGCCTGGGGCACCCAAAACCTCAAGGCTGGAGCGCCTCAGGCCTGGGGCTCCCTAAGCCTAAAGGTTGGGGCACCCCAGGCCTGGGGCTCCCTAAGCCTAAGTGCTGGGGCGCCCCAAACCGGGGCTCCCTAAGCCTAAGGGCTAGGATGCCCCAGGCCTGGGGCTCCCAAAGCCTAAGGACTGGGGCTCCCTAAGCCTAAGGGCTGGAGCGCCCCAGGCCTGGGCCTTCCAAAGACCAAGGACTGAGGCGTCCCAGACCTGGGGCTCCCTAAGCCGAAGGGCTAGGGTGTCCCAGGCCTGGGACTCCCTAAGGTCAAGGGCTGGGGCGCCCCAGGCTGGGGCTGCCTAAGGTCAAGGTTGGGGCGCCCCAGGCCTGGGGCTTCCAAAGTCTAAGAGCTGGGGCTAACCAGGCCTGGGGCTCCCTAAGCCTAATTGCTGGGGCGCCCCAGGCCTGGGGCTCCCTAAGCCTAATTGCTGGGGCGCCCCAGGCCTGGGGCTCCCTAAGCCTAAGTGCTGGGGCGCCCCAAACCAGGGGCTCCCTAAGCCTATGTGCTGGGGCGCCCCAGGCCTGGGGCACCCTAAGCCTAAAGGCTGGGGCACCCCAGGCTTGGAGCTCCCTAATCCGAAGGGCAGGAGCGTCCCAGGCCAAGGGCTCCCAAAGCCTAAGGGCTAGGACGGCCCAGGCCTGGGGCTCTCTAAGCCCAAGAGCTGGGGCGCCCCAGGCCTGGGGCTCCCTAAGCCGAAGGGCTAGGGTGTCCCAGGCCTGGGGCTCCCTAAGGCAAGGGCAGGGGCCCCCTGGCCTGGGGCTCCCAAAGACAAAGGGCTGGGGCTCCCCAGGCCTGGGGCTCACAAAGCCCAATGGCTGGGGCGCCTCAGGCCTGGGCCTCCCAAAACCCAAGGACTGGGACGCCCCAGGCTTGGAGCTCCCTAAGCCGAAGGGCTGGCGTTTCTAAGGCCTGGGGCTCCCAAAGCCTAAGGGCTGGGGCGCCCCTGGCCTGGGGCTCCCAAAGCCTAAGGGCTGGGGCGCCCCTGGCCTTGGGCTCCCAAAGACTAAGGGCTGGGGCTCCGCAGGCCTGGGGCTCACAAAGCCTAAGGGCTGGGGCGACCCGGGCTTGCGGCTCCCAAAGCATAAAGGCTGGGGAACCCCAGGCCTGGGGATCCCAAACCTAATGCCTGGGGCGCCCCAGGCCTTGGGATCCCAAAGCGTAAGGGCTGGGGCGCCTCAGGCCAGGGGCTCCCAAAGCCTATGGGCTAGGGTGCCCAAGGCCTGGGGCTTCCTAAGCCTAAGGGCTGGGGTTCCCCAGGCCTGGGGCTCCCAAAGCCTAAGGGCTGGGGCTCCCTAAGCCTAAGTGCTGGAGCGCCCCAGGCCTGGGGCTCCCAAAGCCTAAGGGCTGGGTCCCCCCAGGCCTGGGGCTCCCAAGCCTAAGAGCTGGGGCGCCCCAGGCCTGGGGGACCCTAAACCTAAGGGCTGGCTCGACCCAGGCCTTGGGCTCCCTCTACCTAATTGCTGTGGCAGCCCAGGTCTGGGGCTCTCTAAGCCTAATGGCTGGGGCGACCCTGGCCTAGGGCTCCCTAAGCCTGAGGGCTGGGTACCCCCAGGCCTGGGGCTCCTAAGCCTAAGGGCTGGGGCGCCCCAGGCCTGTGGCTGCCAAAGCCTAAGGGCTGGGGCGCCCCAGGCCTGGGGCACCCAAAACCTCAAGGCTGGAGCGCCTCAGGCCTGGGGCTCCCTAAGCCTAAAGGTTGGGGCACCCCAGGCCTGGGGCTCCCTAAGCCTAAGTGCTGGGGCGCCCCAAACCAGGGCTCCCTAAGCCTAAGGGCTAGGGTGCCCCGGGCCTGGGACTCCCAAAGCCTAAGGACTGGGGCTCCCTAAGCCTAAGGGCTGGAGCGCCCCAGGCCTGGGCCTTCCAAAGACCAAGGACTGAGGCGTCCCAGACCTGGGGCTCCCTAAGCCGAAGGGCTAGGGTGTCGCAGGCCTGGGACTCCCTAAGGTCAAGGGCTCGGGCGCCCCAGGCTGGGGCTGCCTAAGGTCAAGGTTGGGGCGCCCCAGGCCTGGGGCTTCCAAAGTCTAAGAGCTGGGGCTAACCAGGCCTGGGGCTCCCTAAGCCTAATTGCTGGGGCGCCCCAGGTCTGGGGATCTCTAAGCCCAAGGACTGGGGCGCCCCAGGCCTGGGCCTCCCAAAGCCCAAGGACTCGGGCGCCCCAGGCTTGGAGCTCCCTAAGCCGAAGGGCTGGCGCTTCCGAGGCCTGGGGCTCCCAAAGCCTAAGGGCTGGGGTGCCACAGGCATGGGGCTCCCTATTCCTAATTGCTAGGGCAATCCAGGTCTGTGGCTCTCTAAGCCTAAGGACTGGGGAGAACCAGGCCTGGGGCTCCCTAAGCCTAAGGGCTGGGGCGCCCCAAGCCTGGGGCTCCCAAAGCCTAAGGTCTGGGGAGTCCGAGGCCTGGGGCTCCCAAAGCGTAAGAGCTGGGGCGACCCAAGCCTGGGTCTCCCAAAGCCTAAGGGCTGGGCGCCCCAAGCCTGGGGCTCCCTAAGGCTAAGGGTTGGGGTGCCCCAGGCCTGGGACTCCCAAAACTTAAGGCCTGTGGCGCCCCATGGCAGGGGCTCCCTAAGTCAAAGAGCTGGGAATCACCAGGCCTGGGACTCCCAAAGCCTAAGGGCTGGGGCATCTCAGGCCTGGGATCCCTAATCTTAAGGGCTGGGGCGCCCCAGGTCTGCGGCTCCCAAAGCCTAAGGGATGGGGCGCCACAGGACTGGGGCTCCCTAAGCCTAAGGGCTGGGGCACCCCAGGCCTGGGACTCCCAAAGCCTAAGGGCTGGGGCGCCCAGGCCTGGGACTCCCAAAGCCAAAGGGCTGGGGCGCCACAGGCCTGGGGCTCCCTAAGCCTAAGGGCTGGGGCGCCTCAGGCCTAGGGCACCCTAAGCGTAAGTGCAGGGGCACCCAGGCCTGGGGCTTTCTAAGCCTAATTGCTGGGGCACCACAGGTCTGGGGCTCTCTAAGCCTAAGGGTTGGGGAGCCTCAGGCCTGGGGCTCTCTAAGCCTAAGGGTTTGGGCGCCCCTGGCTTGGGGCTCCCTAAGCCTAAGTGCTGGGGCGCCCCAGAGCAGGGGCTCCCTAAGCCTAAGTGTGGGGGCGCCCCAAGCTTGGAGCTCCCTAAGCCGAAGGGCTGGGGCACCCCAGGCCTGGGGCTCCCTAAGCTTAAGGTCTGGGGCGCCACAGGCCTGCGTCTCCCAAATCTTAAGGGCTGGGGCGTCTCAGGCCTGGGGCCCCCTAAACTTAAGGGCTGGGGCAAACCAGGCCTGCGGCTCACAAAGCTTAAGGGCTGGGGCACCCCAGGACTGGGGCTCCCAAAGCCAAAGGGCTGATGTGCCCCAGGCCTGGGGCTCCCAAAGTCTAAGGGCTGGGCACCCCAGGCCTTTGGCTCCCGAAGGCTAAGGGATGGGGCGCCCCAGGCCTGGGGCTCCCAAAACCTAAGGGCTGGGGCGCCCCAGGCCAGGGGATCCCTAATTCTAAGAGCTGGGGCGCACCAGGCTTGGGGCTCCCTAAGCCTTAAGGCTGGGGCGCCCAAGGCTTGAGGCTCCCTAAGCCTAAGGGATGGGGCGCACTAGGCCTGGGGCTCCCAAAGCCTAAGGGCTGGGGCGCCACAGGCCTGGGGCTAACTAAGCCTAAGGGCTGGGCGCCCCAGGCCTAGGGCTCCCTAAGCCTAAGGGCTGGGGCACCCCAGGCCTGGCGCTCCCTAAGCCTATGGGTTGGGGTGCCCTAAGCCTGGGGCTCCCAAACCTAAGTGCTGGGGCGCCCAAGGCCTGGGGCTACCTAAGCCTAATGGTTGGGGCGCCCCAGTCCTGGGCATCCCAAATACTAAGGGCTGTGGCGCCCCAGGCCTGGGGCTCCCTAAGCCTAAGGGCTTGGGCGTCCCAGGCCTGTGGCTCCCAAAGTCGAAGGGCTGGGGCGCCCCAGTCCTGGGGCTCCCTAAGCCTAAGGGCTTGGGCGTCCCAGGCCTGGGGCTCCCTAAGGCTAAAGGTTGGGGCGCCCCAGGCTTGGGCTCCCTAAACCTAAGGTTTGGGGCACCCCAGGCCTGGGGCTCCCTAAGCCTAAGTGCTGGGGCGCCCCAAACCAGGGGCTCCCTAAGCCTAAGGGCTGGGGCGCCCCAGGCCTGTTGCACCCTAAGCCTAAGGGCTGGGGCACCCCAGGCTTGGAGCTCCCTAATCCGAAGGGCAGGAGCGTCCCAGGCCTAGGGCTCCCAAAGCCTAAGGGCTGGGGCGCCCCAGGCCTGCGGCTCCCAAATCTTAAGGGCTGGGGCGCCACAGGCCTGGCGCTCCAAAAGCCTAAGGCCTGGGGTGCCCCAGGTCTGGGGCTCCCAAAGCCTAAGGGCTGGGGTGCCCCAGGCCTGGGGCTCCCTAAGCCTAAGGGCTGGGGCGTCCCAGGCCTGGTGCTCCCTAAACTTAAGGGCTGGGGCACCCAGCCTGCGGCTCCCAAAGTCGAAGGGCTGGGGCGCCCCAGTCCTGGGGCTCCCTAAGCCTAAGGGCTTGGGCGTCCCAGGCCTAGGGTTCCCTAAGCCTAAAAGCTGGGGAGCCCCAGGCCTGGGGCTCCCTTTTCCTAAGGACTTGGGCACCCAGGCCTGGGGCTCCCAAATCCTAAGGGCTGGGGCGCCCCAGGCCTGGGGCTCCCTAAGCCTAAGCGCTGGGGCGCCCCAGGACTGGGGTCCCAAAGCCTAAGGGCTGGGGCGCCACAGGCCTAGGACTCCCTAAGAATAAGGGCTGGGGCGCCCCAGTCCTGGGGCTCACTAACCCTAAAGGTTGGGGAGCCCCAGGCCTGGGGCTCAAAAAGCTTAAGGGCTGGGGCGCGCCAGTCCTGGGGCTCCCTAAGTCTAAGGGCTGCTGCGCCCCAAGCCTTGGGCTCCCTAAGCCTAAGGAATGGGGCGCCCCAGGCCTTGGGCTCCTAAAGCCTAAGGGCTGGGGCGTCCCGGGCCTGGGGCTTCCTAAGCCTAAGGTCCGGAGCGCAACAAGCCTGGGGCTCCCAAAGCCTAAGGGCTGGGGCGCCCCAAGCCTGGCGCTCTCAAAGCCTAAAGGCTGGGGCGCCACAGGTCTGGGGCTCCCTAAGCCTAAGGGCTGGGTTGCCCCAGACCTGGGGCTCCGAAAGCCTAAGGGCTGGGGCGCCCCAGACCTTGGACTCCCAAAGCCTAAGGGCTAGGGCACCCCAGGCCTGGGGCTCCCTAATCCTAAGGGCTGGGGAGTCCAAGGCTTAGGGCTCCCTAAGCCTAAAGGCTGTGGCGCCCACATGGGGCTCACTTATCCTAAGTTCTGGGGCGCCCAGGCCTGGGGCTCCCTAAGCCTAAGGGCTGGGGCGCCCCAGGCCTATGACTCCCAAAGCCTAAGGCCTGGGGCGCCCCAGGCCTGGGTCTCCCAAAGCCTAAGGCCTGGGGCGCCCCAGGCCTGGGTCTCCCTAAGCCTAAGGGCTGGGGCGCCACAGGCCTTGGGCTTCCAAAGCCTAAGGTCTGGGGCGCTCCAGGCCTGGGGCTCCCTCAGCCTAAGGGCTGGGGGGCCCCAGGCCTGGGGTTCCCAAAGCCCAAGGGCTGGGAAGACATGGGCCAGGGGCTCTCTAAGCCTAAGTGTTGGGGCGCCCCGGGCCTGGGTCTTCCTAAGCCTAAGGACTGGGGCGCCACAAGCCTGGGGATCCCAAAGCCTAAGGGCTGGGGCACCCCAGGCCTGTGGCTGCCAAAGCCTAAGGGCTGGGGCGCCCCAGGCCTGGGGCACCCAAAACCTCAAGGCTGGAGCGCCTCAGGCCTGGGGCTCCCTAAGCCTAAAGGTTGGGGCACCCCAGGCCTGGGGCTCCCTAAGCCTAAGTGCTGGGGCGCCCCAAACCGGGGCTCCCTAAGCCTAAGGGCTAGGGTGCCCTGGGCCTGGGGCTCCCAAAGCCTAAGGACTGGGGCTCCCTAAGCCTAAGGGCTGGAGCGCCCCAGGCCTGGGCCTTCCAAAGACCAAGGACTGAGGCGTCCCAGACCTGGGGCTCCCTAAGCCGAAGGGCTAGGGTGTCGCAGGCCTGGGACTCCCTAAGGTCAAGGGCTGGGGCGCCCCAGGCTGGGGCTGCCTAAGGTCAAGGTTGGGGCGCCCCAGGCCTGGGGCTTCCAAAGTCTAAGAGCTGGGGCTAACCAGGCCTGGGGCTCCCTAAGCCTAATTGCTGGGGCGCCCCAGGTCTGGGGATCTCTAAGCCCAAGGACTGGGGCGCCCCAGGCCTGGGCCTCCCAAAGCCCAAGGACTCGGGCGCCCCAGGCTTGGAGCTCCCTAAGCCGAAGGGCTGGCGCTTCCGAGGCCTGGGGCTCCCAAAGCCTAAGGGCTGGGGTGCCACAGGCATGGGGCTCCCTATTCCTAATTGCTAGGGCAATCCAGGTCTGTGGCTCTCTAAGCCTAAGGACTGGGGAGAACCAGGCCTGGGGCTCCCTAAGCCTAAGGGCTGGGGCGCCCCAAGCCTGGGGCTCCCAAAGCCTAAGGTCTGGGGAGTCCGAGGCCTGGGGCTCCCAAAGCGTAAGAGCTGGGGCGACCCAAGCCTGGGTCTCCCAAAGCCTAAGGGCTGGGCGCCCCAAGCCTGGGGCTCCCTAAGGCTAAGGGTTGGGGTGCCCCAGGCCTGGGACTCCCAAAACTTAAGGCCTGTGGCGCCCCATGGCAGGGGCTCCCTAAGTCAAAGAGCTGGGAATCACCAGGCCTGGGACTCCCAAAGCCTAAGGGCTGGGGCATCTCAGGCCTGGGATCCCTAATCTTAAGGGCTGGGGCGCCCCAGGTCTGCGGCTCCCAAAGCCTAAGGGATGGGGCGCCACAGGACTGGGGCTCCCTAAGCCTAAGGGCTGGGGCACCCCAGGCCTGGGACTCCCAAAGCCTAAGGGCTGGGGCGCCCAGGCCTGGGACTCCCAAAGCCAAAGGGCTGGGGCGCCACAGGCCTGGGGCTCCCTAAGCCTAAGGGCTGGGGCGCCTCAGGCCTAGGGCACCCTAAGCGTAAGTGCAGGGGCACCCAGGCCTGGGGCTTTCTAAGCCTAATTGCTGGGGCACCACAGGTCTGGGGCTCTCTAAGCCTAAGGGTTGGGGAGCCTCAGGCCTGGGGCTCTCTAAGCCTAAGGGTTTGGGCGCCCCTGGCTTGGGGCTCCCTAAGCCTAAGTGCTGGGGCGCCCCAGAGCAGGGGCTCCCTAAGCCTAAGTGTGGGGGCGCCCCAAGCTTGGAGCTCCCTAAGCCGAAGGGCTGGGGCACCCCAGGCCTGGGGCTCCCTAAGCTTAAGGTCTGGGGCGCCACAGGCCTGCGTCTCCCAAATCTTAAGGGCTGGGGCGTCTCAGGCCTGGGGCCCCCTAAACTTAAGGGCTGGGGCAAACCAGGCCTGCGGCTCACAAAGCTTAAGGGCTGGGGCACCCCAGGACTGGGGCTCCCAAAGCCAAAGGGCTGATGCGCCCCAGGCCTGGGGCTCCCAAAGTCTAAGGGCTGGGCACCCCAGGCCTTTGGCTCCCGAAGGCTAAGGGATGGGGCGCCCCAGGCCTGGGGCTCCCAAAACCTAAGGGCTGGGGCGCCCCAGGCCAGGGGATCCCTAATTCTAAGAGCTGGGGCGCACCAGGCTTGGGGCTCCCTAAGCCTTAAGGCTGGGGCGCCCAAGGCTTGAGGCTCCCTAAGCCTAAGGGATGGGGCGCACTAGGCCTGGGGCTCCCAAAGCCTAAGGGCTGGGGCGCCACAGGCCTGGGGCTAACTAAGCCTAAGGGCTGGGCGCCCCAGGCCTAGGGCTCCCTAAGCCTAAGGGCTGGGGCACCCCAGGCCTGGCGCTCCCTAAGCCTATGGGTTGGGGTGCCCTAAGCCTGGGGCTCCCAAACCTAAGTGCTGGGGCGCCCAAGGCCTGGGGCTACCTAAGCCTAATGGTTGGGGCGCCCCAGTCCTGGGCATCCCAAATACTAAGGGCTGTGGCGCCCCAGGCCTGGGGCTCCCTAAGCCTAAGGGCTTGGGCGTCCCAGGCCTGTGGCTCCCAAAGTCGAAGGGCTGGGGCGCCCCAGTCCTGGGGCTCCCTAAGCCTAAGGGCTTGGGCGTCCCAGGCCTGGGGCTCCCTAAGGCTAAAGGTTGGGGCGCCCCAGGCTTGGGCTCCCTAAACCTAAGGTTTGGGGCACCCCAGGCCTGGGGCTCCCTAAGCCTAAGTGCTGGGGCGCCCCAAACCAGGGGCTCCCTAAGCCTAAGGGCTGGGGCGCCCCAGGCCTGTTGCACCCTAAGCCTAAGGGCTGGGGCACCCCAGGCTTGGAGCTCCCTAATCCGAAGGGCAGGAGCGTCCCAGGCCTAGGGCTCCCAAAGCCTAAGGGCTGGGGCGCCCCAGGCCTGCGGCTCCCAAATCTTAAGGGCTGGGGCGCCACAGGCCTGGCGCTCCAAAAGCCTAAGGCCTGGGGTGCCCCAGGTCTGGGGCTCCCAAAGCCTAAGGGCTGGGGTGCCCCAGGCCTGGGGCTCCCTAAGCCTAAGGGCTGGGGCGTCCCAGGCCTGGTGCTCCCTAAACTTAAGGGCTGGGGCACCCAGCCTGCGGCTCCCAAAGTCGAAGGGCTGTGGCGCCCCAGTCCTGGGGCTCCCTAAGCCTAAGGGCTTGGGCGTCCCAGGCCTAGGGTTCCCTAAGCCTAAAAGCTGGGGAGCCCCAGGCCTGGGGCTCCCTTTTCCTAAGGACTTGGGCACCCAGGCCTGGGGCTCCCAAATCCTAAGGGCTGGGGCGCCCCAGGCCTGGGGACCTAAGCCTAAGCGCTGGGGCGCCCCAGGACTGGGGTCCCAAAGCCTAAGGGCTGGGGCGCCACAGGCCTAGGACTCCCTAAGAATAAGGGCTGGGGCGCCCCAGTCCTGGGGCTCACTAACCCTAAAGGTTGGGGAGCCCCAGGCCTGGGGCTCAAAAAGCTTAAGGGCTGGGGCGCGCCAGTCCTGGGGCTCCCTAAGTCTAAGGGCTGCTGCGCCCCAAGCCTTGGGCTCCCTAAGCCTAAGGAATGGGGCGCCCCAGGCCTTGGGCTCCTAAAGCCTAAGGGATGGGGCGCCCCGGGCCTGGGCCTCCCTAAGCCTAAGGTCTGGGGCTCCCCAGGCTTGGGGCTCCCAAACCCTAAGGGCTGGGGATCCCCGGGCCTGGGGCTCCCTAAGCCTAAGGGCTGGGGCGGCCCTGGCCTGGGGCTCCCAAAGCCTAAGGGCTGGGGAGCCCCGGGACTCGGGATCCCTTTGCCTAAGGGCTGGGGCGTCCCGGGCCTGGGGCTTCCTAAGCCTAAGGTCCGGAGCGCAACAAGCCTGGGGCTCCAAAGCCTAAGGGCTGGGGCGCCCCAAGCCTGGCGCTCTCAAAGCCTAAAGGCTGGGGCGCCACAGGTCTGGGGCTCCCTAAGCCTAAGGGCTGGGTTGCCCCAGACCTGGGGCTCCGAAAGCCTAAGGGCTGGGGCGCCCCAGACCTTGGACTCCCAAAGCCTAAGGGCTAGGGCACCCCAGGCCTGGGGCTCCCTAATCCTAAGGGCTGGGGAGTCCAAGGCTTAGGGCTCCCTAAGCCTAAAGGCTGTGGCGCCCACATGGGGCTCACTTATCCTAAGTTCTGGGGCGCCCAGGCCTGGGGCTCCCTAAGCCTAAGGGCTGGGGCGCCCCAGGCCTATGACTCCCAAAGCCTAAGGCCTGGGGCGCCCCAGGCCTGGGTCTCCCTAAGCCTAAGGGCTGGGGCGCCACAGGCCTTGGGCTTCCAAAGCCTAAGGTCTGGGGCGCTCCAGGCCTGGGGCTCCCTCAGCCTAAGGGCTGGGGGGCCCCAGGCCTGGGGTTCCCAAAGCCCAAGGGCTGGGAAGACATGGGCCAGGGGCTCTCTAAGCCTAAGTGTTGGGGCGCCCCGGGCCTGGGTCTTCCTAAGCCTAAGGACTGGGGCGCCACAAGCCTGGGGATCCCAAAGCCTAAGGGCTGGGGCGCCCCAGGCCTGGGGCTCCCAAAACCTAAGGGCTGGGGCGCCCAAGCCTGGGGCTCTCAAAGCCTAAGGGCTGGGGCGCTCCAGGCCTGGAGCTCCCAAAGCCTAAGGGCTGGGGCACCCCAGGCCTGGGGATCCGAAATCCAAAGGGCTGGGGCGACACAGGCCAGGTCCCCCCTTATCCTAAGGGTTGGGGCGCCCCAGGCCTGGGGCTCCCAAAACCTAAGGGAAAGGGGCCCCCAGACCTGCTGCTCCCAAAGCCTAAGGGCTTGGGAGCCCCAGGCCTGAGGCTCCCAAATCCTAAGGGCTGGGGCGCCCCGGACCTGGGGCACCCTAAACCTAAGTGCTGGGGCACCCCGGGCCTGGGCATCCCAAAGCCTAAGGGCTGGGGTGCCATGGGCTTGGGGCTCCCTTAACCTAAGGGCCGGGGCACCCCGGGCCTGGGACTCCCTAAGCCTAAGGGCTGGGGCGCCCCAGGCCTGGGGCTCCCAAAGCATAAGGGCACGGGAGCCATAGGCCTGGCGCTTTCAAAGCCTAAAGCTGGGGCGCCACAGGCCTGGGGCTCCCTAAGCCTAAGGGCTGGGGCAACCCAGGCCTGGGGTTCCCTAAGCCTAAGTGCTGGGGCCCCCTAGGCCTGGGAGTCCCTAAATTAAGGGCTGGGACGCCCCAGGCCTGGGGCTCCCTAAGCCTAAGGGCTGGGGCGCCCCAGGCCTGTGGCTTCCAAAGCTAAGGGCTATGGAATCCCAGGCCTGGGGCTCCCAAATTCTAAGGGCTGGGGAGCCCCAGTCCTGGGGCTCCTTAGTCTAACGGCTGGGGCGCCCCAGGCCTGGGGCTCCCAAAGCCTAAGATCTGGGGTAACCTAGACCTGGGGTTCCCTAAGCCTAAGGATTGGGGCACCCCAGGCCTGGGTCTCCCAAAACCTAAGGACTGGGGCGCCCCAGGACTGGGGTCCCAAAGCTTAAGGGCTGGGGCGCCCCATGCTTGGAGCTCCGAAAGCCTAAGGGCTGGGGAGCCCCAGGCCTGGGGCTCCCAAAGCCTAAGGGCAGCCGAGCCACAAGCCTGGCGCTTTCATAGCCTAAAGCTGGGGCGCCACAGGCCTGGGGCTCCCTAAGTCTAAGGGCTGGGGCGCCCCAGGCCTGGGGCTCCCAAAGCCTAAGGGCTGAGGCGCCCAAGGCCTGGGGCTCCCTAAGTCTAAGTGCTGGGGCACCCCATGCCTGGGGCTCCCTAAACCTAAGGGCTGGGGCGCCCGAGACCTGTGGTTCCCAAAGACTAATGGATGGGGAGCCACAGGCCTGGGGCTCTCAAAGCCTAAGGGCTGGGGCGCCCCAGGCCTGGAGCTCCCAAAGCCTAAGGGATGGGGCGCCCCAGGACTGGGACTCCCTAAGCCTAAGTTCTGGGGTGCCCCAGGCCAGGTGCTCCCTAAGCCTAAGGGCTGGGGCACGCCAGGCCTAGGGCTCCCTAAGCCTAAGGGCTGGGGCGCCCCAGGCCTGCGGCTCCCTTTTCCTAAGGACTTGGGCACCCAGGTCTGGGGCTCCCAAATCCTAAGGGCTCGGGCGCCCCAGGACTGGGCCTCCCTAAGCCTAAGGGCTGGGGCCCACAAGGCCTGGGAGTCCCTAAGCCTAAGGACTGGGGCACCCCAGGCCTGGGGCTTCCTAAGCTTAAGTGCTGGGGCGCCCCTACACAGGTGCTCCCTAAGCCTAAGGGCTGTGGCGCCCCAGGACTGGGGTCCCATATTCTAAGGGCTGGGGCGCCCAGGCCTGGCGATCTCAAAGCCTAAAGGCTGGGGCGCCACAGGCCTAGGGCTCCCTAAGACTAAGGGCTCGGCGCCCCAGGCCTGGGGTTCACGAAGCCTAAGGGCTGGGGCGCCCCAGGCCTGTGGCTTCCAAAGCTAAGGGCTATGGAATCCCAGGCCTGGGGCTCCCAAATTCTAAGGGCTGGGGTGCCCCAGTCCTGGGGCTCCTTAGTCTAACGGCTGGGGCGCCCCAGGCCTGGGGCTCCCAAAGCCTAAGATCTGGGGTAACCTAGACCTGGGGTTCCCTAAGCCTAAGGATTGGGGCACCCCATGCCTGGGTCTCCCAAAACCTAAGGACTGGGGCGCCCCAGGACTGGGGTCCCAAAGCTTAAGGGCTGGGGCGCCCCAGTCCTGGGGCTCCCAAAGCCTAAGGGCTGGGGCGCACCAGGCCTGGTGCTCCCTAAACTTAAGGGCTGGGGCGCCCCAGGCCTGCGGCTCCCAAAGTCTAAGGGCTGGGGCGCCCCAGACCTGCGGCTCCCAAATCCTAAAGGCTGGGGCGCCACAGGCCTGGCGCTCCCAAAGCCTAAGGCCTGGGGCGCCCCAGGTCTGGGGCTCCCAAAGCCTAAGTGCTGGGGTGCCCCAGGCCTGGTGCTCCCTAAACTTAAGGGCTGTGGCGCACCAGGCCTGCGGCTCACAAATTCTAAGGGCTGAGGCGCCCCAGGTCTGGGGCTCCCAAAGCCTAAGTGCTGGGGTGCCCCAGGCCTGGTGCTCCCTAAACTTAAGGGCTGGGGCGCCCCAGGCCTGCGGCTCCCAAAGTCTAAGGGCTGGGGCGCCCCAGGCCTGGGGCTCCCTAAACTTAAGGGCTTTGGCGCCCCAAGCCTGGGTCTCCCAAAGCCTAAGGGCTGGGCCCCCCAGGCCTGGGGCGCCCTAAGGCTAAGTGTTGGGGCGCCCCAGCCCTGGACTCCCTAAACCTAAGGTTTGGGGCACCCCAGGCCTGGGGCTCCCTAAGCCTAAGTGCTGGGGCGCCCCAAACCAGGGGCTCCCTAAGCCTAAGGGCTGGGGCGCCCCAAGTTGGGGCACCCTAAGCCTAAGAGCTGGGTCACCCCAGGCTTGGAGCTCCCTAATCCGAAGGGCAGGAGCGTCCCAGGCCAAGGGCTCCCAAAGCCTAAGGGCTGGGGCGGCCCAGGCCTGGGGCTCTCGAAGCCCAAGAGCTGCGGCGCCCCAGGCCTGGGCCTCCCTAAACCGAAGGGCTAGGGTGTCCCAGGCCTGGGGCTCCCTAAGGCAAGGGCTGGGGCGCCCCTGGCCTGGGGCACCCAAAGCCAAAGGGCTGGGGTGCCCCAGGCCTGGGGCTCACAAAGCCCAATGGCTGGGGCGCCTCAGGCATGGGCCTCCCAAAACCCAAGGACTGGGGCGCCCCAGGCTTGGAGCTCCCTAAGCCGAGGGCTGGCGCTATGAAGGCCTGGGGTTCCCAAAGCCTAAGGACTGTGGTGCCCCTGGCCTGGGGCTCCCAAAGCCTAAGGGCTGGGGCGCCGCAGGCCTGGGGCTCACAAAGCCTAAGGGCTGGGGCGCCCCGGGCTTGCGGCTCCCAAAGCATAAGGGCTGGGGAACCCCAGGCCTGGGGCTCCCAAACCTAATGCCTGGGGCGCCCCAGGCCTTGGGATCCCAAAGCCTAAGGGCTGGGGCGCCTCAGGCCTGGGGCTCCCAAAGCCTATGGGCTAGGGTGCCCCAGGCCTGGGGCTTCCTAAGCCTAAGGGCTGGGGCTCCCCACGCCTGGGGCTCCCAAAGCCTAAGGGCTGGGGCTCCCTAAGCCTAAGTGCTGGAGCGCCCCAGGCCTGGGGCTCCCAAAGCCTAAGGGCTGGGGCCCCCCAGGCCTGGGGCTCCCTAAGGCTAAGGGCTGGGGCGCCCCAGACCTGGGGCTCCCAAAGCCTAAAGCTGGGGCGTCCCAGGCTTGGGGCTCCCAAAGCCTAAGAGCTGGTACGCCACAAGCCTGGGGCTCCCAACGTCCAAGGGCAGGGGCACCCCAGGCCTGGGGCTCCCTAAGCTTAAGGTCTGGGGCGCCACAGGCCTGCGTCTCCCAAATCTTAAGGGCTGGGGCGCCACAGGCCTGGCGTCCCAAAGCCTAAGGGCTGGGGCGCCGCAGGTTGGGGCTCCCAAACCTAAGGGCTGGGGCACCCCAGGCCTGTGGCTCCCTAAGCCTAAGGGCTGGGGCCCCAAGGCCTGGTGCTCCCTAAGTCTAAGGGCTGGGTGCACCAGGCCTTGGGTTCCCAAAGCCGAAGGGCTGGGGCGCCCAGGCCTGGGGTTCCAAAGCCTAAGGGTTGGGACGCCCCAGGCCTGGGACTCCCAAAGCCTAAGGGCTGGGGCGCCTCAGGCCTAGGGCACCCTAAGCGTAAGGACAGGGGCACCCAGGCCTGGGGCTTTCTAAGCCTAATTGCTGGGGCGCCCTAGGTCTGGGGCTCTCTAAGCCTAAGGTTTGGGGAGCCTCAGGCCTGGGGCTCTCTAAGCCTAAGGGTTTGGGCGCCCCTGACCTGGGGCTCCCTAAGCCTAAGTACTGGGGCGCCCCAGACCAGGGGCTCCCTAAGCCTAAGTGCTGGGGCGCCCCAGACCAGGGGCTCCCTAAGCCTAAGTGTGGTTGCGCCCCAAGCTTGGAGCTCCCTAAGCCAAAGGGTTGAGGCGGCCCAGGCCTTGGGCTCCCTAAGCCCAAGGACTGAGGCGTCCCAGGCCTGGGGCTTCCTAAGCCTAAGGACTGGGGCGCCCCAGGCCTGGGGCTCCCTAAGGCTAAGGGCTGGGTTGCCCCAGACCTGGGGCTCCCAAAGCCTAAAGCTGTGGCGTCCCAGGCTTGGGGCTCCCAAAGCCTAAGAGCTGGTACGCCACAGGCCTGGGGCTCCCAACGTCTAAGGGCTGGGGCAACCCAGGCCTGGGGCTCCCTAAACGTAAGGTCTGGGGCGCCACAGGCTGCGTCTCCCAAATCTTAAGGGCTGGGGCGCCACAGGCCTGGTGCTCCCAAAGCCTAAGGGCTGGGGCGCCCCAGGTTGGGGCTCCCAAACCTAAGGGCTGGGGCAACCCAGGCCTGGGGCTCCCTAAGCCTAAAGGCTGGGGAGTCTCAGGCCTGGGGCTCCCTAAACTTAAGTGCTGGGGCGCCCCAGGCCTGCGGCTCACAAAACCTAAGGGCTGGGGCGCCCCAGGCCAGGGGATCCCTAATTCTAAGAGCTGGGGCGCACCAGGGTTGGGGCTCCCTAAGCCTTAAGGCTGGGGCGCCCCAGGCCTGGGGCTCCCTAAACTTAAGGGCTTTGGCGCCCCAAGCCTGGGTCTCCCAAAGCCTAAGGGCTGGGCCCCCCAGGCCTGGGGCGCCCTAAGGCTAAGTGTTGGGGCGCCCCAGCCCTGGACTCCCTAAACCTAAGGTTTGGGGCACCCCAGGCCTGGGGCTCCCTAAGCCTAAGTGCTGGGGCGCCCCAAACCAGGGGCTCCCTAAGCCTAAGGGCTGGGGCGCCCCAAGTTGGGGCACCCTAAGCCTAAGAGCTGGGTCACCCCAGGCTTGGAGCTCCCTAATCCGAAGGGCAGGAGCGTCCCAGGCCAAGGGCTCCCAAAGCCTAAGGGCTGGGGCGGCCCAGGCCTGGGGCTCTCGAAGCCCAAGAGCTGCGGCGCCCCAGGCCTGGGCCTCCCTAAACCGAAGGGCTAGGGTGTCCCAGGCCTGGGGCTCCCTAAGGCAAGGGCTGGGGCGCCCCTGGCCTGGGGCACCCAAAGCCAAAGGGCTGGGGTGCCCCAGGCCTGGGGCTCACAAAGCCCAATGGCTGGGGCGCCTCAGGCATGGGCCTCCCAAAACCCAAGGACTGGGGCGCCCCAGGCTTGGAGCTCCCTAAGCCGAGGGCTGGCGCTATGAAGGCCTGGGGTTCCCAAAGCCTAAGGACTGTGGTGCCCCTGGCCTGGGGCTCCCAAAGCCTAAGGGCTGGGGCGCCGCAGGCCTGGGGCTCACAAAGCCTAAGGGCTGGGGCGCCCCGGGCTTGCGGCTCCCAAAGCATAAGGGCTGGGGAACCCCAGGCCTGGGGCTCCCAAACCTAATGCCTGGGGCGCCCCAGGCCTTGGGATCCCAAAGCCTAAGGGCTGGGGCGCCTCAGGCCTGGGGCTCCCAAAGCCTATGGGCTAGGGTGCCCCAGGCCTGGGGCTTCCTAAGCCTAAGGGCTGGGGCTCCCCACGCCTGGGGCTCCCAAAGCCTAAGGGCTGGGGCTCCCTAAGCCTAAGTGCTGGAGCGCCCCAGGCCTGGGGCTCCCAAAGCCTAAGGGCTGGGGCCCCCCAGGCCTGGGGCTCCCTAAGGCTAAGGGCTGGGGCGCCCCAGACCTGGGGCTCCCAAAGCCTAAAGCTGGGGCGTCCCAGGCTTGGGGCTCCCAAAGCCTAAGAGCTGGTACGCCACAAGCCTGGGGCTCCCAACGTCCAAGGGCTGGGGCACCCCAGGCCTGGGGCTCCCTAAGCTTAAGGTCTGGGGCGCCACAGGCCTGCGTCTCCCAAATCTTAAGGGCTGGGGCGCCACAGGCCTGGCGTCCCAAAGCCTAAGGGCTGGGGCGCCGCAGGTTGGGGCTCCCAAACCTAAGGGCTGGGGCACCCCAGGCCTGTGGCTCCCTAAGCCTAAGGGCTGGGGCCCCAAGGCCTGGTGCTCCCTAAGTCTAAGGGCTGGGTGCACCAGGCCTTGGGTTCCCAAAGCCGAAGGGCTGGGGCGCCCAGGCCTGGGGTTCCAAAGCCTAAGGGTTGGGACGCCCCAGGCCTGGGACTCCCAAAGCCTAAGGGCTGGGGCGCCTCAGGCCTAGGGCACCCTAAGCGTAAGGACAGGGGCACCCAGGCCTGGGGCTTTCTAAGCCTAATTGCTGGGGCGCCCTAGGTCTGGGGCTCTCTAAGCCTAAGGTTTGGGGAGCCTCAGGCCTGGGGCTCTCTAAGCCTAAGGGTTTGGGCGCCCCTGACCTGGGGCTCCCTAAGCCTAAGTACTGGGGCGCCCCAGACCAGGGGCTCCCTAAGCCTAAGTGCTGGGGCGCCCCAGACCAGGGGCTCCCTAAGCCTAAGTGTGGTTGCGCCCCAAGCTTGGAGCTCCCTAAGCCGAAGGGTTGAGGCGGCCCAGGCCTTGGGCTCCCTAAGCCCAAGGACTGAGGCGTCCCAGGCCTGGGGCTTCCTAAGCCTAAGGACTGGGGCGCCCCAGGCCTGGGGCTCCCTAAGGCTAAGGGCTGGGTTGCCCCAGACCTGGGGCTCCCAAAGCCTAAAGCTGTGGCGTCCCAGGCTTGGGGCTCCCAAAGCCTAAGAGCTGGTACGCCACAGGCCTGGGGCTCCCAACGTCTAAGGGCTGGGGCAACCCAGGCCTGGGGCTCCCTAAACGTAAGGTCTGGGGCGCCACAGGCTGCGTCTCCCAAATCTTAAGGGCTGGGGCGCCACAGGCCTGGTGCTCCCAAAGCCTAAGGGCTGGGGCGCCCCAGGTTGGGGCTCCCAAACCTAAGGGCTGGGGCAACCCAGGCCTGGGGCTCCCTAAGCCTAAAGGCTGGGGAGTCTCAGGCCTGGGGCTCCCTAAACTTAAGTGCTGGGGCGCCCCAGGCCTGCGGCTCACAAAACCTAAGGGCTGGGGCGCCCCAGGCCAGGGGATCCCTAATTCTAAGAGCTGGGGCGCACCAGGGTTGGGGCTCCCTAAGCCTTAAGGCTGGGGCGCCCCAGGCCTGGGGCTCCCAAAGCCTAAGGGCTGGGGCGCCCCAGAGCTGGGGCTACCAAAACCTAATGGCTGGGACTCATCTGGCCTAGCGCTCCCTAAGATTAAGGGCTGTGGCGCCCCAGGCCGGGGACTCCCTAAGCCTAAGGGCTGGGGCGCCCCAGGCCTGCGGCTCCCAAATCCTAAAGGTTGGGGCGCCACAGGCCGGGCGCTCCCAAAGCCTAAGGCCTGGGGCGCCCCAGGTCTGGGGCTCCCAAAGCCTAAGTGCTGGGGTGCCCCAGGCCTGGTGCTCCCTAAACAAAAGGGCTGGGGCGCCCCAGGCCTGCGGCTACCAAAGTATAAGGGCTGGGGCGCCCCAGTCCTGGGGCTCCCAAAGCCTAAGGGCTGGGGCGCACCAGGCCTGGTGCTCCCCAAACTTAAGGGCTGGGGCGCCCCAGGCCTGCGGCTCCCAAAGTCTACGGGCTGGGGCGCCCCAGTCCTGGGGCTCCCTAAGCCTAAGGGCTGGGGCGTCCCAGGCCTGGGGCTCCCTAAACTTAAGGGCTGGGGCGCCCCAGGCATGGGGCTCCCTAAGCCTAAGAGCTGATGCGACCCAAGCCTGGGTCTCCCAAAGCCTAAGGGCTGGGCCCCCCAGGCCTGGGGCTCCCTAAGGCTAAGGGTTGGGGCGCCCCAGGCCTGGACTCCCTAAACCTAACGTTTGGGGCACCCCAGGCCTGGGGCTCCCTAAGCCTAAGTGCTGGGGCGCCCCAAACCAGGGGCTCCCTAAGCCTAAGGGCTGGGGCGCCCCAGGCCTGGGGCACCCTAAGCCTAAAGGCTGGGGCACCCCAGGCTTGGAGCTCCCTAATCCGAAGGGCAGGAGCGTCCCAGGCCAAGGGCTCCCAAAGCCTAAGGGCTAGGACGGCCCAGGCCTGGGGCTCTCTAAGCCCCAGAGCTGGGGCGCCCCAGGCCTGGGCCTCCCTAAGCCGAAGGGCTAGGGTGTCCCAGGCCTGGGGCTCCCTAAGGCAAGGGCAGGGGCGCCCCTGGCCTGGGGCTCCCAAAGCCAAAGGGCTGGGGCTCCCCAGGCCTGGGGCTCACAAAGCCCAATGGCTGGGGCACCTCAGGCCTGGGCCTCCCAAAAGCCAAGGACTGGGACGCCCCAGGCTTGGAGCTCCCTAAGCCGAAGGGCTGGCGTTTCTAAGGCCTGGGGCTCCCAAAGCCTAAGGGCTGGGGCGCCCCTGGCCTGGGGCTCCCAAAGCCTAAGGGCTGGGGCGCCCCTGGCCTTGGGCTCCCAAAGACTAAGGGCTGGGGCTCCGCAGGCCTGGGGCTCACAAAGCCTAAGGGCTGGGGCGCCCCGGGCTTGCGGCTCCCAAAGCATAAAGGCTGGGGAACCCCAGGCCTGGGGCTCCCAAACCTAATGCCTGGGGCGCCCCAGGCCTTGGGATCCCAAAGCCTAAGGGCTGGGGTGCCTCAGGCCAGGGGCTCCCAAAGCCTATGGGCTAGGGTGCCCCAGGCCTGGGGCTTCCTAAGCCTAAGGGCTGGGGTTCCCCAGGCCTGGTGCTCCCAAAGCCTAAGGGCTGGGGCTCCCTAAGCGTAAGTGCTGGAGCGCCCCAGGCCTCGGGCTCCCAAAGCCTAAGGGCTGGGGCCCCCCAGGCCTGGGGCTCCCAAGCCTAAGAGCTGGGGCGCCCCAGGCCTGGGGGACCCTAAACCTAAGGGCTGGCTCGACCCAGGCCTTGGGCTCCCTCTACCTAATTGCTGTGGCACCCTAGGTCTGGGGCTCTCTAAGCCTAAGGGCTGGGGCGACCCTGGCCTAGGGCTCCCTAAGCCTGAGGGCTGGGTACCCCCAGGCCTGGGGCTCCTAAGCCTAAGGGCTGGGGCGCCCCAGGCCTGTGGCTGCCAAAGCCTAAGGGCTGGGGCGCCCCAGGCCTGGGGCACCCAAAACCTCAAGGCTGGAGCGCCTCAGGCCTGGGGCTCCCTAAGCCTAAAGGTTGGGGCACCCCAGGCCTGGGGCTCCCTAAGCCTAAGTGCTGGGGCGCCCCAAACCGGGGCTCCCTAAGCCTAAGGGCTAGGATGCCCCAGGCCTGGGGCTCCCAAAGCCTAAGGACTGGGGCTCCCTAAGCCTAAGGGCTGGAGCGCCCCAGGCCTGGGCCTTCCAAAGACCAAGGACTGAGGCGTCCCAGACCTGGGGCTCCCTAAGCCGAAGGGCTAGGGTGTCCCAGGCCTGGGACTCCCTAAGGTCAAGGGCTGGGGCGCCCCAGGCTGGGGCTGCCTAAGGTCAAGGTTGGGGCGCCCCAGGCCTGGGGCTTCCAAAGTCTAAGAGCTGGGGCTAACCAGGCCTGGGGCTCCCTAAGCCTAATTGCTGGGGCGCCCCAGGTCTGGGGATCTCTAAGCCCAAGGACTGGGGCGCCCCAGGCCTGGGCCTCCCAAAGCCCAAGGACTCGGGCGCCCCAGGCTTGGAGCTCCCTAAGCCGAAAGGCTGGCGCTTCCGAGGCCTGGGGCTCCCAAAGCCTAAGGGCTGGGGCGCCACAGGCATGGGGCTCCCTATTCCTAATTGCTAGGGCAATCCAGGTCTGTGGCTCTCTAAGCCTAAGGACTGGGGAGAACCAGGCCTGGGGCTCCCTAAGCCTAAGGGCTGGGGCGCCCCAAGCCTGGGGCTCCCAAAGCCTAAGGTCTGGGGAGTCCGAGGCCTGGGGCTCCCAAAGCGTAAGAGCTGGGGCGACCCAAGCCTGGGTCTCCCAAAGCCTAAGGGCTGGGCGCCCCAAGCCTGGGGCTCCCTAAGGCTAAGGGTTGGGGCGCCCCAGGCCTGGGACTCCCAAAACTTAAGGCCTGTGGCGCCCCATGGCAGGGGCTCCCTAAGTCAAAGAGCTGGGAATCACCAGGCCTGGGACTCCCAAAGCCTAAGGGCTGGGGCATCTCAGGCCTGGGATCCCTAATCTTAAGGGCTGGGGCGCCCCAGGTCTGCGGCTCCCAAAGCCTAAGGGATGGGGCGCCACAGGACTGGGGCTCCCTAAGCCTAAGGGCTGGGGCACCCCAGGCCTGGGACTCCCAAAGCCTAAGGGCTGGGGCGCCCAGGCCTGGGACTCCCAAAGCCAAAGGGCTGGGGCGCCACAGGCCTGGGGCTCCCTAAGCCTAAGGGCTGGGGCGCCTCAGGCCTAGGGCACCCTAAGCGTAAGTGCAGGGGCACCCAGGCCTGGGGCTTTCTAAGCCTAATTGCTGGGGCACCACAGGCCTGGGGCTCTCTAAGCCTAAGGGTTTGGGCGCCCCTGGCTTGGGGCTCCCTAAGCCTAAGTGCTGGGGCGCCCCAGAGTAGGGGCTCCCTAAGCCTAAGTGTGGGGGCGCCCCAAGCTTGGAGCTCCCTAAGCCGAAGGGCTGGGGCACCCCAGGCCTGGGGCTCCCTAAGCTTAAGGTCTGGGGCGCCACAGGCCTGCGTCTCCCAAATCTTAAGGGCTGGGGCGTCTCAGGCCTGGGGCCCCCTAAACTTAAGGGCTGGGGCAAACCAGGCCTGCGGCTCACAAAGCTTAAGGGCTGGGGCACCCCAGGACTGGGGCTCCCAAAGCCAAAGGGCTGATGCGCCCCAGGCCTGGGGCTCCCAAAGTCTAAGGGCTGGGCACCCCAGGCCTTTGGCTCCCGAAGGCTAAGGGATGGGGCGCCCCAGGCCTGGGGCTCCCAAAACCTAAGGGCTGGGGCGCCCCAGGCCAGGGGATCCCTAATTCTAAGAGCTGGGGCGCACCAGGCTTGGGGCTCCCTAAGCCTTAAGGCTGGGGCGCCCAAGGCTTGAGGCTCCCTAAGCCTAAGGGATGGGGCGCACTAGGCCTGGGGCTCCCAAAGCCTAAGGGCTGGGGCGCCACGGGCCTGGGGCTAACTAAGCCTAAGGGCTGGGCGCCCCAGGCCTAGGGCTCCCTAAGCCTAAGGGCTGGGGCACCCCAGGCCTGGCGCTCCCTAAGCCTATGGGTTGGGGTGCCCTAAGCCTGGGGCTCCCAAACCTAAGTGCTGGGGCGCCCAAGGCCTGGGGCTACCTAAGCCTAATGGTTGGGGCGCCCCAGTCCTGGGCATCCCAAATACTAAGGGCTGTGGCGCCCCAGGCCTGGGGCTCCCTAAGCCTAAGGGCTTGGGCGTCCCAGGCCTGTGGCTCCCAAAGTCGAAGGGCTGGGGCGCCCCAGTCCTGGGGCTCCCTAAGCCTAAGGGCTTGGGCGTCCCAGGCCTGGGGCTCCCTAAGGCTAAAGGTTGGGGCGCCCCAGGCTTGGGCTCCCTAAACCTAAGGTTTGGGGCACCCCAGGCCTGGGGCTCCCTAAGCCTAAGTGCTGGGGCGCCCCAAACCAGGGGCTCCCTAAGCCTAAGGGCTGGGGCGCCCCAGGCCTGTTGCACCCTAAGCCTAAGGGCTGGGGCACCCCAGGCTTGGAGCTCCCTAATCCGAAGGGCAGGAGCGTCCCAGGCCTAGGGCTCCCAAAGCCTAAGGGCTGGGGCGCCCCAGGCCTGCGGCTCCCAAATCTTAAAGGCTGGGGCGCCACAGGCCTGGCGCTCCAAAAGCCTAAGGCCTGGGGTGCCCCAGGTCTGGGGCTCCCAAAGCCTAAGGGCTGGGGTGCCCCAGGCCTGGGGCACCCTAAGCCTAAGGGCTGGGGCGTCCCAGGCCTGGTGCTCCCTAAACTTAAGGGCTGGGGCACCCAGCCTGCGGCTCCCAAAGTCGAAGGGCTGGGGCGCCCCAGTCCTGGGGCTCCCTAAGCCTAAGGGCTTGGGCGTCCCAGGCCTAGGGTTCCCTAAGCCTAAAAGCTGGGGAGCCCCAGGCCTGGGGCTCCCTTTTCCTAAGGACTTGGGCACCCAGGCCTGGGGCTCCCAAATCCTAAGGACTGGGGCGCCCCAGGCCTGGGGCTCCCTAAGCCTAAGCGCTGGGGCGACCCAGGACTGGGGTCCCAAAGCCTAAGGGCTGGGGCGCCACAGGCCTAGGACTCCCTAAGAATAAGGGCTGGGGCGCCCCAGTCCTGGGGCTCACTAACCCTAAAGGTTGGGGCGCCCCAGGCCTGGGGCTCAAAAAGCTTAAGGGCTGGGGCGCGCCAGTCCTGGGGCTCCCTAAGTCTAAGGGCTGCTGCGCCCCAAGCCTTGGGCTCCCTAAGCCTAAGGAATGGGGCGCCCCAGGCCTTGGGCTCCTAAAGCCTAAGGGATGGGGCGCCCCGGGCCTGGGCCTCCCTAAGCCTAAGGTCTGGGGCTCCCCAGGCTTGGGGCTCCCAAACCCTAAGGGCTGGGGATCCCCGGGCCTGGGGCTCCCTAAGCCTAAGGGCTGGGGCGGCCCTGGCCTGGGGCTCCCAAAGCCTAAGGGCTGGGGAGCCCCGGGACTCGGGATCCCTTTGCCTAAGGGCTGGGGCGTCCCGGGCCTGGGGCTTCCTAAGCCTAAGGTCCGGAGCGCAACAAGCCTGGGGCTCCCAAAGCCTAAGGGCTGGGGCGCCCCAAGCCTGGCGCTCTCAAAGCCTAAAGGCTGGGGCGCCACAGGTCTGGGGCTTCCTAAGCCTAAGGGCTGGGTTGCCCCAGGCCTGGGGCTCTGAAAGCCTAAGGGCTGGGGCGCCCCAGACCTTGGACTCCCAAAGCCTAAGGGCTAGGGCACCCCAGGCCTGGGGCTCCCTAATCCTAAGGGCTGGGGAGTCCAAGGCTTAGGGCTCCCTAAGCCTAAAGGCTGTGGCGCCCACATGGGGCTCACTTATCCTAAGTTCTGGGGCGCCCAGGCCTGGGGCTCCCTAAGCCTAAGGGCTGGGGCGCCCCAGGCCTATGACTCCCAAAGCCTAAGGCCTGGGGCGCCCCAGGCCTGGGTCTCCCTAAGCCTAAGGGCTGGGGAGCCACAGGCCTTGGGCTTCCAAAGCCTAAGGTCTGGGGCGCTCCAGGCCTGGGGCTCCCTCAGCCTAAGGGCTGGGGGGCCCCAGGCCTGGGGTTCCCAAAGCCCAAGGGCAGGGAAGACATGGGCCAGGGGCTCTCTAAGCCTAAGTGTTGGGGCGCCCCGGGCCTGGGTCTTCCTAAGCCTAAGGACTGGGGCGCCACAAGCCTGGGGATCCCAAAGCCTAAGGGCTGGGGCGCCCCAGGCCTGGGGCTCCCAAAACCTAAGGGCTGGGGCGCCCAAGCCTGGGGCTCTCAAAGCCTAAGGGCTGGGGCGCTCCAGGCCTGGAGCTCCCAAAGCCTAAGGGCTGGGGCACCCCAGGCCTGGGGATCCGAAATCCAAAGGGCTGGGGCGACACAGGCCAGGTCCCCCCTTATCCTAAGGGTTGGGGCGCCCCAGGCCTGGGGCTCCCAAAACCTAAGGGAAAGGGGCCCCCAGACCTGCTGCTCCCAAAGCCTAAGGGCTTGGGAGCCCCAGGCCTGAGGCTCCCAAATCCTAAGGGCTGGGGCGCCCCGGACCTGGGGCACCCTAAACCTAAGTGCTGGGGCACCCCGGGCCTGGGCATCCCAAAGCCTAAGGGCTGGGGTGCCATGGGCTTGGGGCTCCCTTAACCTAAGGGCCGGGGCACCCCGGGCCTGGGACTCCCTAAGCCTAAGGGCTGGGGCGCCCCAGGCCTGGGGCTCCCAAAGCATAAGGGCACGGGAGCCATAGGCCTGGCGCTTTCAAAGCCTAAAGCTGGGGCGCCACAGGCCTGGGGCTCCCTAAGCCTAAGGGCTGGGGCAACCCAGGCCTGGGGTTCCCTAAGCCTAAGTGCTGGGGCCCCCTAGGCCTGGGAGTCCCTAAATTAAGGGCTGGGACGCCCCAGGCCTGGGGCTCCCTAAGCCTAAGGGCTGGGGCGCCCCAGGCCTGTGGCTTCCAAAGCTAAGGGCTATGGAATCCCAGGCCTGGGGCTCCCAAATTCTAAGGGCTGGGGAGCCCCAGTCCTGGGGCTCCTTAGTCTAACGGCTGGGGCGCCCCAGGCCTGGGGCTCCCAAAGCCTAAGATCTGGGGTAACCTAGACCTGGGGTTCCCTAAGCCTAAGGATTGGGGCACCCCAGGCCTGGGTCTCCCAAAACCTAAGGACTGGGGCGCCCCAGGACTGGGGTCCCAAAGCTTAAGGGCTGGGGCGCCCCATGCTTGGAGCTCCGAAAGCCTAAGGGCTGGGGAGCCCCAGGCCTGGGGCTCCCAAAGCCTAAGGGCAGCCGAGCCACAAGCCTGGCGCTTTCATAGCCTAAAGCTGGGGCGCCACAGGCCTGGGGCTCCCTAAGTCTAAGGGCTGGGGCGCCCCAGGCCTGGGGCTCCCAAAGCCTAAGGGCTGAGGCGCCCAAGGCCTGGGGCTCCCTAAGTCTAAGTGCTGGGGCACCCCATGCCTGGGGCTCCCTAAACCTAAGGGCTGGGGCGCCCGAGACCTGTGGTTCCCAAAGACTAATGGATGGGGAGCCACAGGCCTGGGGCTCTCAAAGCCTAAGGGCTGGGGCGCCCCAGGCCTGGAGCTCCCAAAGCCTAAGGGATGGGGTGCCCCAGGACTGGGACTCCCTAAGCCTAAGTTCTGGGGTGCCCCAGGCCAGGTGCTCCCTAAGCCTAAGGGCTGGGGCACGCCAGGCCTAGGGCTCCCTAAGCCTAAGGGCTGGGGCGCCCCAGGCCTGCGGCTCCCTTTTCCTAAGGACTTGGGCACCCAGGTCTGGGGCTCCCAAATCCTAAGGGCTCGGGCGCCCCAGGACTGGGCCTCCCTAAGCCTAAGGGCTGGGGCCCACAAGGCCTGGGAGTCCCTAAGCCTAAGGACTGGGGCACCCCAGGCCTGGGGCTTCCTAAGCTTAAGTGCTGGGGCGCCCCTACACAGGTGCTCCCTAAGCCTAAGGGCTGTGGCGCCCCAGGACTGGGGTCCCATATTCTAAGGGCTGGGGCGCCCAGGCCTGGCGATCTCAAAGCCTAAAGGCTGGGGCGCCACAGGCCTAGGGCTCCCTAAGACTAAGGGCTCGGCGCCCCAGGCCTGGGGTTCACGAAGCCTAAGGGCTGGGGCGACCCAGGCCTAGGGCTTCCAAAGCTAAGGCCTGAGGAGTCCCAGGCCTAGGGCTCCCAAATTCTAAGAGCTGGGGTGCCCCAGTCCTGGGGCTCCTTAACCTAACGGCTGGGGTGCCACAGGCCTGGGGCTCCCAAGACCTAATGGCTGGGGCGCCGAGGCCTGGGGCTCCCAAAGCGTAAGGTCTGGGGCAACCCAGGCCTGGGAGTCCCTAAGCCTATGGGCTGGGGCGCCCCAGGCCTGGGGCTCCCTAAGCCTAAGGGCTGGGGCGCCCTAGGCCTGGGGCTCCCAAAGCCTAAGTGCTGGGGCGCCCCTGGCCAGGTGCTCCCTAAGCCTAAGGGCTGTGGCGCCCCAGTACTGGGGTCCCAAATCCTAAGGGCTGGGGCACTCCAGGCCTGGGGCTCCCAAAGCCTAAGGCCTGGGGCGCGCCAGGCCTGGCGCTCTCAAAGCCTAAAGGCTGGGGCGCCCCAGGCCTGGGGCTCCCTAAGCCTAAGTGCTGGGTTGCCCCAGACCTAGGGCTCCCAAAGCCTAAGGGCTGGGGCGCCCCAGACCTGGGACTCCCAAAGCCTAAGGGCTGGGCCGCCCCAGGCCTAGGTTCCCAAAGCCTAAGGGCTGGGGCACCCTAGGCCTGGGGCTCCCAAAGCCTATGGGCTGGGGAACCCCAGGCCTCGGGCTCCCTAATCCTAAGGGCTGGGGAGTCCAAGTCTTAGGGCTCCCTAAGCCTAAAGACTGGGGCGCCCACCTGGGGCTCCCTTATCCTAAGTGCTGGGGCGCCCAGGCCTGGGCCTCACTAAGCTAAGGGCTGGGGCACCCCAGGCCTTGGACTCCCAAAGCCTAAGGCCTGGGGCGCCCCAGGCCTTGGCTCCATAATCCTAAGGGCTGGGACGCCTCAGGCCTGGGGCTCCCTAAGCCTAAGGGCTGGGGCGCCCCAGGCCTTGGCTCCCTAAGCCTAAGCTCTCTGGCGCCCCAGTCCTGAGGCTCCCAAATCCTAAGGACTGGGGCGCCCCGGGTATGGGACTCCCTAAGCCTAAGGGCTGGGGCGCCCAGGCCTGGGGCTACCAAAGCCTACGGGCTGGGGCGCCCCGGGCCTGGGGCACCCTAAACCTAAGGGCTGGGGAACCCCGGGCCTGGGACTCCCTAAGCCTAAGGGCTGGGGTGCCACGGGCTTGGGGCTCCCTTAACCTAAGGGCTGGGGCGCCCCAGGCCTGGGGCTCCCAAAGCCTAAGGGCACGGGAGCCATAGGCCTGGCGCTTTCAAAGCCTAAAGCTGGGGCGCCACATGCCAGGGGATCCCTAAGCATAAGGGCTGGGGCAACCCAGGCCTGGGGTTCCCTAAGCCTAAGGGCTGGGGCCCCCCAGGCCTGGGAGTCCCTAAATTAAAGGCTGGAACGCCCCAGGCCTGGGGCTCCCTAAGCCTAAGGGCTTGGGCGCCCCAGGCAGGGGCTTCCAAAGCTAAGGGCTGTGGAGTCCCAGGCATAGGGCTCCCAAATTCTAAGGGCTGGGGCGCCCCAATCCTGGGGCTCCTTAGCCTAACGACTGGGGCGCCCCAGGCCTGGGGCTCCAAGACCTAATGGCTGGGGCGCCCGAGGCCTGGGGCTCCCAAAGCCTAAGATCTGGGGCAACCCAGACCTGGGGTTCCCTAAGCCTAAGGATTGGGGCACCCCATGCCTGGGGCTCCCAAAACCTAAGGACTGGGGCGCCCCAGGCCTGGATCTCTCAAAGCCTAAGGGCTGGGGAGCCCCAGGCCTGGGGCTCCTAAAGCCTAAGGACAGCTGAGCCACAAGCCTGGCGCTTTCAAAGCCTAAAGCTTGGGCGCCACAGGCCTGGGGCTCCAAAGCCTAAGGGCTGGGGCGCCCCATCCTGGGGCTCCCAAAACCTAAGGACGTGGGCGCCCCAGGCCTGGGGCACCCAAAGCCTAAAGGCTGGGGTGCCCCAGACCTGGGGCTCCCAAAGCCTAAGGGCTGAGGCGCCCAAGGCCTGGGGCTCCCTAAGCCTACATGCTTTGGCGCCCCACCTGGGGCTCCCTAAGCCTAAGTGCTAGGGCGCCCCAGGCCTTGGTCTCCCTAAGCCTAAGGGCTGGGGCGCTCCAGTCCTGGGGCTCCCTAAGCCTAAGGGCTGGGGCGCCCCAGGCCTGGGGCTCCCTAAGACTAAGGGTTGGGGCTCCCTAGGCTGGGGCTCCCAAAGCCTATGTGCTGGGGCCCCTCAGGCCTGGGGTTCCCTAAGCCTAAGGGCCGGGGTGCCCCAAGCCTTGGGCTCCCTATGCCTAAGGGCTGGGGCGCCCCAGGCCTGGGGCTCCCAAAGCGTAAGGGCAGGGGCGCCCCAGGCCTGGTGCTCCCTAAGCCTAAGTGCTTGGGCGCCCCTGGCCAGGTGATCCCTAAGCCTAAGGGTTGGGGCCCTCCAGGCCTGGGGCTCCCTAAGACTAAGGGCTGGGGCGCACCAGGCCTGGGGCTCCCAAAGCGTAAGGGCAGGGGCGCCCCAGGCCTGGGGCTCCCTAAGCCTAAGTGCTTGGGCGCCCCTGGCCAGGTGATCCCTAAGCCTAAGGGCTGGGGCGCCCTAGGCCTGGGGCTCCCTACTCTAAGGGCTGGGGCGTCCCAGGGCTGGGGCTCCTTAAGCCTAAGGACTGGGGAACCCTAGGCATGAAGCTCCCTAAGCCTAAGTGCTAGGGCGCCCCAGGCCTTTGTAGCCCTAAGCCTAAGGGCCGGGGACGCCCCAGGCCTGGGGCTCCCTAAGCATAAGGGTTGGGGTTCCCTAGGATGGGGCTCCAAAGCCTAAGGTCTGGGGCGCCCCAGGCCTGGGGCTCCCAAAGTCTAAGGGCTTGGGCGCCACAGGTCTGGGGCTCCCTAAACCTAGGCTGGGGCGCACCAGGCCTGGGGCTACCAAAGCCTACGGGCTGGGGCGCCCCAGGCTTGGGGTCCCAAAGCCAAAGGGCTGGGGCACCCCAGGCCTGGGGTTCCCAAGCCCAAGGGCTGGGGCGCCCCTACCCTGGGGGTCCCTAAGCTTAAGGGCTGGGGTCCCAAGGCCTGGGGCTCCCAAAGCCTAAGTGCTGGGGCGCCCCAGGCCTGGGGCTCCCTAAGCCTAAGGGCCGGGGTGCCCCATGCCTTGGGTTCCCTAAGCCTAAGGGCTGGGGCGCCCCAGGCCTGGGGCTCCCTAAGCCTAAGGGCAGGGGCGACGAGGCCTGGGGGTCCCTAATCCTAAGGGCTGGGGCGCCCCTGGCCTGGGGCTCCCTAAGCCTAAGTGCTTTGGCGCCCCTGGCCAGGTGATCCCTAAGCCTAAGGGCTGGGGCCCTCCAGGCTGGGTCTCCCAAATCCTAAGGGCTGGGGCGTCCCAGGCCTGGGGCTCCTTAAGCCTAAGGGCTGGGAACCCTAGGCATGAGGCTCCCTAAAACTAAGGGCTAGGGCGCCGTAGGCCTGGGGCTCCCTACTCTAAGGGCTAGGGCGCCGAAGGCCTGGGGCTCCCTAAGCCTAAGTGCTGGGGCGCCCCATGCCTGGGGCTCCCTAAACCTAAGGGCTGGGGCGCCGGACGCCTGTGGTTCCCAAAGACTAAGGGATGGGGAGCCACAGGCCTGGGGCTCACAAAGCCTAAGGGCTGGGGTGCCCCAGACTGGGGCTCCCAAAGCCTAAGGTATGGGTCGCCCCAGGACTGGGACTCCCTAAGCCTAAGTTCTGGGGCGCCCCAGGCCAGGTGCTTCCTAAGTGTGGACGCCATTACAAGATGGCGCTGGACCGCGCCCTTATCTTCAGGGTTAGTGATAACAAGTTATGCCACGCATGCGCTCAGTCTGGACTTTGACGCAGGAGAGCTTTGCGCCTATCTGAGAGAGCCCCGTCACCCCGAAGCATATATAAGCCAGGGTTTTTAGCCTGCCCGGGGTCTTCCATAGCTGACCTCGGATCTAGAGGCAGCTCTCAATAAACTCCGCTTATCACGCTATCAGAAGGATCCTGGTCAATTTGTCTCGTCGTGTGTTGCGTTCATCCTCTTATCTTCCGCCGTGGGAGGGTCGCGCGTGACAGCTGGTGCCGAAAACCCGGGATTTCGAGTCCTTAACAAGGCGACGAGACGGTTGAGTGGAGACCCCCGAAAGGCAGGATTCAGAACTGATCAGCGCTGCGGAGAGGGTGAGTTCTGCAAGGCCACTGCTGTGTGAATGTTTATCCGTTACGGCTGCGGCGGCCTTGGCTGAGTGTGAGAGAGAGTGCTGCTTCCGCTTTCGGTTTAGACTGAGAAGAAAATCCTGTGCTTAAGTCCCATGTAGATAAACAGGCGACATGGGAAATGTTCCAATAAAACAGATGGTTAAAACTTTGCAGCAAATCTTGCTAGCTCGTAAACTGAAGATATCAGAAGGCACGCTTAGCAAATTTGTGAGGGAAATAGACCAGATTGCACCATGGTTTCTAACAACGGGCTCTCTGACTGTCCCATGTTGGGACAAGTTGGGAAGAGACATTGATCGAGCAAAAGAAGAGGGACAGATAAGACCGGGCACGAGACCGGTCTGGAAACTAGTTAGAAGTTGCTTAGTGGACGAAGCTTGTGCAGAAGTGATACGTCAGGGGCAGCGTGAGTGGATTGACTTTCAAGACAGCATGTCAGAAGCAGGACAGGAACACACCCGAGGAAACGGGACGTCCGAAAAGGACGATCCGGGAATAGATCGATCTAAAAGGAAAAAACACAGGAGCTCAAAATTGGAGACAAATACGGAGTCAGAGGAAACCTCCGTGACCGGCTCGGAATCAGAGACCGGAGAGGAAACGGAGACAAAACAGCCAAAAACAGGAGGGACCACAAGAGAGAGGGGGGCTGCCGCGCGGGCACGGCAGGAAGCCCCTACTGAGATTAAGCTTAAAGACAAATCCAAAGTGCCAGGAAGTATTTATCCCTGGAAGGAATTAGGGGCTTTAGGCCTTACCGAAAGTGATGAGGAGAAATTGGAGGAGGCGGCGGCTGCATATGACAGAGGGAGGTGCGATGAGTTTGCTGCTATTAAGTCTATACCTCCGGCACCTCAGATACCTCCCCCCTATAGCTTAGGGGGACAAAATTATTCTCTTTTGACGCTAAAGAGCCAACGGATGCTTAGTCAGATGTTCCCGGTTTTTGAAAATGCCAACCAACAGCGATATCATGAACCTTTAGATTATAAAATTGTCAAGGAATTGGCCGAGGCAGTAAGATCTTACGGAGTCAATGCTAATTACACACAATCTTTAATAGATCGTGTCTGTGCGCATTGTATGACTCCTACTGACTGGTGTTCAGTCACCAAGGCGGTCCTAACCACAGGACAGTACCTAGAGTGGAAGTCTATGTGGATGGAAAACAGCATGACCCAAGCAAGACAAAATGCAGCCCATGGGGATTATACAAAGAGGTATGCCTTACCTAAAGACTGGAGAGTCATTATCCTGGACATCAAGGACTGTTTTTTCTCTATTCCATTACATCCGCTTGATGTGCCACGATTCGCATTCACCCTACCTTCCATTAATCAAGAAAAGCCAGATGAAAGATATCAGTGGTTAAACCTCCCTCAAGGAATGCAAAATTCTCCAACTATGTGTCAACTTTATGTTAGTACCGCCATCCAGCCTGCCCGAGAAAAGTTTCCATAGGCAAAAATTGTACATTATATGGATGACATTCTTTTAGCAGCCCCGACAGAACTTATGGTGGAACAATTGTTTTTGGAAATAACTCGACTTCTTCAAAAAAGGGGGCTAGAGATTGCCCCCGAAAAGATTCAAAAACAGTCTGTAGGAAAATTTTTAGGCGCAAGAATAGAGCATACAGTTGTTAGCCCACAAAAGATATCAATTAGGTGTGACCAATTGACTACTTTGAATGATTTTCAAAAACTATTAGGAGATATTAATTGGATTCGACCTTATTTAAAATTGCCTACTGTTGTTTTAGAACCCCTTTTCAAAATCTTAGAAGGAGATTCTGACTTAAACTCTCCTAGAGAATTATCAGAAGAAGCTAGGAAAAGTTTAATGAAAGTTGAAGAGGCCCTTAGCAAGGCTCAGGTCCTTAGGTTCGATCCTAAAAAGGAATTACAGGTCTGTGTAATCCAGACCCCACATAGCCCCACAGCCGCTTTATGGCAAGAGGGTCCTTTGTTATGGGTTCACATGCCCTCTCACACAGGGAGAACAATTAGCTATTATCCTAACCTGGTAGCTACCATAGCTTTAAACACCATTATTACCTGTATAAAGCATTTTGGAACACAGCCTAAAAAGCTAGTTGTACCATACACCAAAGACCAAGTAGATACGTTAAGTGCCTTGTTAGATGATTGGGCTATATTAGTATGCTCCTTTACTGGTATGATAGATAACCACTACCCCAAACACCCTGTGTTAAGTTTTATCCAACAGCATCCTGTTATTTTTCCCAAACTTACTAGAGTTAAACCCATTCTTGGTGCGAAAACTATATATACTGATGGATCTAAATCTGGGATCGGAAGCATGGACATTGACACAAAAGTTCAGACCTTTCACTTTGAGAAAGGAGTACCTCAAAAAGTAGAATGTCAAGTAGTTTTAGAAGTTTTTAAAGCAATAAAAGAACCCTTTAATTTAATTTCCGATTCTCAATATGTAGTTAATGCAGTGCAGCAATTAGAAGTCGCTGGAAAAATAAGCGCCAAGAGTAACGTTTCTAGAATTTTGAGTTGCATTCAGGAGTGTATTCTTAATAGAACCAACCCTTTTTACATAGGGCATATCGTGCTCACTCGGGCCTCCCGGGACCCATGAGTCAGGGCAATGACCTAGCTGATAAGGTCACAAGAACATTAGCCCTTGTGATACTAATGCCTGTCCAACAGGCCGTGGATTTTCACAAACTTTTTCATGTCCCTTCCCGAACTTTGAGTCATAAATTTAATATATCCCGAGAAGAGGCTCAAAAAATTGTCCGAGCCTGTCCTAGTTGTATCCCATTTATTCATGAACCACATACGGGAGTCAACCCTAGAGGACTACGTCCTTTAGACGTGTGGCAAATGGATGTCACACATGAAAATTCGTTTGGAAAAATGAAATATATTCACGTGTCCGTTGACACCTGCTCTGGCATCCTGGTAGCCACCCCGTTGACGGGAGAAAAGGTGCAACATGTGATCCAGCACTGTTTAGAAGCTTGGAGTGCGTGGGGAAAACCCCAATGCATAAAAACAGACAATGGCCCAGCCTACACAGCTCGGTCCTTTCAACAGTTTTGTGAACGTATGCAAGTTAAACATATTACTGGTCTACCTTACAATCCCCAAGGACAAGGTATTGTAGAACGTGCCAATCAAACGCTTAAACATTATTTACAAAAACAAAAAGGGGGAGATGGTCAGTCTTCAGTCATCTGTTTAGTAACCCCTCGACAAAAACTGGCATTAGCCTTATTTACTATAAATTTTTTAAAATTGGATATCAATAATCAGTCGGCTGCTGAGCGCCATGGACAATGGCCAACACCAACCAAGGAAATGGTTAAATGGAAAAACGTGCTAGATAATAAATGGTATGGTCCGGATCCGGTGTTGATCAGATCCAGAGGAAGTCTTTGTGTTTTTCCGCAGAATGAAAGACAGCCTGTGTGGGTGCCATCGCGATTGACCAGAGAAGTGACGAGGACGTCAGAGACAAAGGAGGAGATAAGAAAAGAAGAGAAACAAACAGAGATTGTTGAAAAGCCTGATGTGGCCCCATAGCCATTGTTTTGGCCTCAATTTTTTGAGCATTATCCCCATTGCTTTATTTTTTGCAATTGCCCTTGTTGCCTCCGCGCCAAACGATTGGTCTTGGCAGGACAGGATTTGGCTAGGACTTTTTTATTGTTTTTGGGTTCTTGTTTTTGCAGGAACACAGTGCTTTTAACATTTGAAGATAGAAAATTACTATGATCATGATACAGGTCATATTTAGTTTGATTATTATAGTAGAAGCAACCCGGGCAGAAAAATTGTGGGGAGTGGTGAGAACCTGGCCTATACCCCATCCAGTAAATAGACAAGCCCCAGTTCTCCGAGTATTTTTTGCTCAAAAATGTGATAGATTGGGAGTCCCTTGTAGTCCTCCTGTGAGTAAAGTATCAAAATTTTATAATGTCACAAATTTTACTTTAGTTAATAGCTTATGTTTCCATATCGTAAAAAATTCTTCCAGTAATCAGTGCATAAATTTGAGAAAGATAAATGTTACAACATGGCTTGATCCTGAAGTTACCCCAGGGTCGACTGTCAAGGTAGAGGTTGATCAAGAAGGTGAGATGATTTTTAGTGGCTCGCCCCCAGCCCCGCAACTAGGCGAATGGTCGACACCAGCAACTCTGCCGGTGACGCGTGTCGAGACATATGTCTGGCAAGAAGAATTGCTAGCACCGGTAGAGACGGGCGAAGAACATGAGGAAAGAACTCGATGCAATGGTACTCTGGAAAGAGTGAGGGTATTCCCTCCCTGTCGTCCTAGAGAAAGATTTCCACCAGAGTTTGAAAACTGTGACCCAGGGGTACAGGATAAATTGTATTTATCTAAACTAAACCTCAATTTTTCCCCAAAATTATATAACAGCACCCAGAATGTGAGAAAGAATACATGGCCGTGGCATCAGTGGATTCTAAATAACAGATTGAATGCTGCCACTATTATGTCCCCTTTTGCTGGCTTGTTGGGAAGCGTCATACGTCTCAAAAGAGCTAATGTAGTTATTGTGGAAAATATGGCAAACGTTAGTGAAGGCTTGAGTTATAGCCATAATTATATTTATGATTATAATCCAGTTTGCGTAAAAAGTCCTTTTTTATTTTTAGTTTTTAATGATACATGTATTATAAATGATGTTGTTAGTTGCAATAGTAGTAAATGTAGATGTAAAATTAGAGAGTGTTGGTCTGGAAACCGAACGCATAATGCTATGGTCATTCGCATTCCCACCTTAGTTCCTATACCTGTGGAAGCGGATCCGAATCAATTCCCCATTACTACTCTATTGAGACATAAAAGAGATTTTTGGCATAACAGCTGCAATTGTTACAGCAATAGCGTTATCAGCAACAGCGGCCGTAACTGCGGGTATCGCTATGGCCAATCAAGTGCAGACAGCTAAAGTTATAAATGAAGTTGTGGAAAAAACCACGGATGCACTAATGGAAGCCCGCAATGCCCAAGCTCATTCAGCGGCGGGAATAATTCTGTTGAATCAAAAAACGGATTTATTGCAACAAGAAATTGAGCAACTTACCAGCTTGGTACAACGGAGCTGTGTATTATCAACACCTGCGGTTTGTGTCACCCCTATTGTATATAATGAATCAAGCAGCATTATTAAAAACATTTCAGATTTTTTGACAGGCCAATGGAGTGAAGAGCTGGAAGCGATACAGGACCAGATGTTGTTGAAGATTTTGAAATTGAATGGCACACGTACTAAGCCTATCACGCTTGGAGATTACACCTCTTGGTTGTCCTCTGCTTTTTCCTATTTCAAGGAGTGGGTGGGAACATTTTTATTTTGGGGCTTAATCTGCTTCGGTGGCATAATTCTTCTCTGGATGATTTGCAAGCTCAAGCGCAATCAGGCTAGCGAAAAGCGTGTGATATTACAAGCCCTCATGGCTCTTGAAAAGGGCGAGCAGCCAGAGATTTGGCTTTCCCTCCTCAAGCGCTAGACCATGCGCAAGTTGAGTCCGCAGCCAAAGACGGGAAAGACCAGTGGGACATGGTACCAACCTAAGACAGGAGCCTGCCGCTAGAGGGCAGGAGTTCCGATGACGGGTAAGGACCATGTGGCATGCTAGGTCACCTAAGACAGGCGGGATTCCAAAATCTTATTATATAAAAAGGGAGGAGATGTGGATGCCATTACAAGATGGCGCTGGACCGCGCCCTTATCTTCAGGGTTAGTGATAACAACTTATGCCACGCATGCGCTCAGTCTGGACTTTGACGCAGGAGAGCTTTGCGCCTATCTGAGAGAGCCCCGTCACCCCGAAGCATATATAAGCCAGGGTTTTTAGCCTGCCCGGGGTCTTCCATAGCTGACCTCGGATCTAGAGGCAGCTCTCAATAAACTCCGCTTATCACGCTATCAGAAGGATCCTGGTCAATTTGTCTCGTCGTGTGTCGCGTTCATCCTCTTATCTTCCGCCGTGGGAGGGTTGCGCGTGACACCTAAGCATAAGGGCTGGGGCACGCCAGGCCTAGGGATCCCTAAGCCTAAGGGCTGGGGCGCCCCAGGCCTGGGGCTCCCTTTTCCTAAGGACTTGGGCACCCCAGGTCTGGGGCTCCCAACGCCTAAGAGGTGGGGCGCCCCCGGCCTGGGGCTCCCAAAGAATAAGGGCTGGGGCACCCAGTCCTGGGGCTCACTAACCCTAAAGGTGGGGGCGCCCCAGGCCTGAGGCTTAAAAAGCTTAAGGGCTGGGGCGCGCCAGACTTGGGGCTCCCTAAGTCTAAGGGCTGGTGCGCCCCAAGCCTTGGACTCTATAAGCCTAAGGGATGGGGCGCCCCATGCCTTGGGCTCCTAAAGCATAAGGAATGGGGCGCCCCGGGCCTGGGCCTCCCTAAGCCTAAGGGCTGGGGCGCCCCAGGCCTGGGGCTCCCGAAGCCGAAGGGCTGGGGTTCCCCGGGCCTGGGGCACCCTAAGCCTAAGGGCTTGGGCGGCCCTGGCCTGGGGCCCCCAAAGCCTAAGGGCTGGGGAGCCCCGGTCCTGAGGCTCCCTTCGCCTAAGGGCTGGGGCGTCCCGGGCCTTGGGCTTCCTAAGCCTAAGGGCTGAAGCGCCCCAAGCCTGGGGCTTCCAAACCTAAGGGTTGGGGAGTCTCAGGCCTGGGGCTCCCAAATCCTAAGGGATGGGGCGCCCCAATCCTGGGGCTCTTTAGCCTATCGGCTTGAACGCCCCAGGCCTGGGGCTCCCAAGACCTAATGGCTGGGGCGCCCCAGGCCTGGGGCTCCCAAAGCCTAAGCTCTGGGACAACCCAGGCCTGGGGCTCCCTAAGCCTAAGGGCTGGGGCCCACCAGGCCTGGGAGTCCCTAAGCCTAAGGGCTGGGGCGCCCCAGGCCAGGGGCTCCCTAAGCCTAAGTGCTGGGGCGCCCCTAGCCAGGTGCTCCCTAAGCCTAAGGGCTGTGGCGCCCCAGGACTGGGGTCCCATATCCAAAGGGCTGGGGCGCCCCAGGCCTGGCGATCTCAAAGCCTAAAGGCTGGGGCGCCACAGGCCTGGGGCTCCCTAAGACTACGGGCTGGAGCGGCCCAGGCCTGGGGCTCCGAAGCCTAAGGGCTGGGGCGCCCCAGGCCTGGGGCTTCCAAATTCCAAGCGCTGGGGCGCCCCAGTCCTGGGGCTCCTTAGCCTAACGGCTGGGGCGCCACAGGCCTGGGGCTCCCAAGACCTAATGGCTGGGGCGCCCGAGGCCTGGGGCTCCCAAAGCCTAAGGTCTGGGACAACCCAGGCCTGGGAGTCCCTAAGCCTAAGTGCTGGGACGCCCCAGGCCTGGGGCTCCCTAAGCCTAAGGGGTGGGGCGCCCCAGGCCTGGGGTTCCCTAAGCCTAAGTGCTGGGGCGCCCCTGGCCAGGTGTTCCCTAAGCCTAAGGGCTGTGGCGCCCCAGGACTGGGGTCCCATATCCTAAGGGCTGGGGCGCCCTAGGCCTGGGGATCCAAAAGCCTAAGGTCTGGGGCAACCCAGGCCTGGGAGTCCCTAAGCCTAAGGGTTGGGTCGCCCCAGTCCTGGGGCTCCCTAAGACTAAGGACTGGGGCGCCCCAGGCCTGGGGCTACCTAAGCCTAAGTGCTGGGGCGCCCCTGGCCAGGTGCTCCCTAAGCCTAAGGGCTGTGGCGCCCCAGGACTGGGGTCCCAAATCTTAAAGGCTGGGGCACTCCAGGCCTGGGGCTCCCAAAGCCTAACGGCTGGGGCGCGCCAAGCCTGGCGCTCTCAAAGCCTAAAGGCTGGGGCGCCACAGGCCTGGGGCTCCCTAAGCCTAAGGGCTGGGTTGCCCCAGACATGGGGCTGCCAAAGCCTAAGGGCTGGGGCGCCCCAGACCTGGGACTCCCAAAGCCTAAGGGCTGGGCCGCCCGAGGCCTGGGTTCCCAAAGCCTAAGGGCTGGGGCGCCCTACACTGGGGCTCCCAAAGCCTAAGTGCTGGGGCACCCCAGGCCAGGAGCTCCCTAATCCTAAGGGCTGGGGAATCCAAGGCCTAGGGCTCCCTAAGCCTAAAGTCTGGGGCGCCCACCTGGGGCTCCCTTATCCTAAGTGCTGGGGCGCCCAGGCCTGGGGCTCCCTAAGCCTAAGGGCTGGGGCGCCCCAGGCCTGAGACTCCTATAGCCTAAGGCCTGGGGCGTCCCAGGTCTTGGGCTCCCTAAGCCTAAGGGCTGGGGCGCCCCAGGCCTTGGCTCCATAAGCCTAAGGGCTGGGGCGCCTCAGGCCTGGAGCTCCCAAAGCTTAAGGGCTGGGGAGCCCCAGGCCTGGGGTTCCCAAAGCCTAAGGGCATCTGAGCCACAAGCCTGGCGCTTTCAAAGCCTAAAGCTGGAGCGCCACAGGCCTGGGGCCCCCTAAGCCAAAGGGCTGGGGCGCCCCAGGCCTCGGGCTCCGAAAGCCTAAGGACTGGGGCGCCCCAGGCCTGGGGCTCCCAAAGCCTAAAGGCTGGGGTGCCCCAGGCCTGGGAATCCCAAAGCCTAAGGGCTGAGGCGCCCAAGGCCTGGGGCTCCCTAAGCCTAAATGCTTTGGCGCCCCACCTGGGGCTCCCTAAGCCTAAGTGCTAGGGCACCCCAGGCCTTGGTCTCCCTAAGCCTAAGGGCTGGGACGCTCCAGTCCTTGTGCTCCCTAAACCTAAGGGCTGGGGTGCCCCAGGCCTGGGGCTCCCTAAGCCTAAGGGTTGGGGCTCCCTAGGCTGGGGCTCCCAAAGCCTAAGGGCTGAGGCGCCCCAGGCCTGGGGCTCCCTGAGCCTAAGGGCTATGGCTCCCCAGGCATGGGGCTCTCTAAGCCTAAGGGCTGGGGCCCCCCAGGCCTGGGGCTCCCAAAGTCTATGGGCTTGGGCGCCCCAGGTCTGGGGCTCCCTAAACCTGGGCTGGGGCGCCCCAGGCTTTGGGTCCCAAAGCCAAAGGGCTGGGGCACCCCAGGCCTGGGGCTCCCAAGCCCAACAGCTGGGGTGCCCCTACCCTGGGGCTCCCTAAGCTTAAGGGCTGGGGCGCCCAAGGCCCGGAGCTTCCAAAGCCTAAGTGCTGGGGCGCCCCTGGCCTGGGGCTCCCTAAGCCTAAGGGCAGGGGCGACCCAGGCCTGGGGCTCCCTAAGCCTAAGTGCTTGGGCACGCCTGGCCAGGTGATCCCTAAGCCTAAGGGCTGGGGCCCTCCAGGCCTGGGGCTCCCAAAGCCTAAGGGCTGGGACGTCCCAGGCCTGGGGCTCCTTAAGCCTAAGGGCTGGGCATCCCTAGGCATGAGGCTACCTAAGCCTAAGGGCTGGGGCGCCCTAGGCTTGGGGCTCCCTACTCTAAGGGCTGGGGTGCCGAAGGCTGGGGCTTCCTAAGCCTAAGTGCTGGGGCGCACCATGCCTGGGGCTCCCTAAACCTAAGGGCTGGGGTGCCCGAGGCCTGTGGTTCCCAAAGACTACGGGATGGGGAGCCACAGGCCTGAGGCTCCCAAAGCCTAAGGGCTGGGGCGCCCCAGGCCTCGGGCTCCCAAAGCCTAAGGGATGGGGCGCCCCAGGACTGGGACTCCCTAATCTTAAGTTCTGGGGCTCCCCAGGCCACATGCTCCACAAGCCTAAGGGCTGGGGCGCCCCAGGCCTGTGGCTCCCTTTTCCTAAGGACTTGGGCACCCCAGGCCTGGGGCACCCAAACCCTAAGGGCTGGGGCGCCCCTGCCCTGGGGCTCCCTAAGCTTAAGGGTTGGGGCGCCCAACGCCTGGGGCTCCCAAAGCCTAAGTGCTGGGGCGCCCCAGGCCTGGGGCTCCCTAAGCCTAAGGGCCGGGGTGCCCCAGGCCTTGGGCTCCCAAATCCAAAGGGCTGTGGCGACACAGGCCAGGTCCTCCCTTATCGCAAGGGTTGGGGTGCCCCAGGCCTTAGGCTCCCAAATCCTAAGGGCTGGGGCGCCCCGGGCCTGGGGCACCCTAAACCTAAGAGCTGGGGCACCCCGGGCCTGGGGCTCCCAAAGCCTAAGGGCTGGGGTGCTACGGGCTTGGGGCTCCCTTAACCTAAGGGCCGGGGCACCCCGGGCCTGGGAGTCCCTAAGCCTAAGGGCTGGGGCGCCCAAGGCCTGGGGCTCCCAAAGCCTAAGGGCTCAGGAGCCATAGGCCTGGCGCTTTTAAAGCCTAAAGCTGGGACGCCACAGGGCTGGGGCTCCCTAAGCATAAGGGCTGGGTAACCCAGGCCTGGGATTCCCTAAGCCTAAGGGCTGGGGCCCCCTGGCCTGGGAGTCCCTAAATTAAGGGCTGGGATGCCCCAGGCCTGGGGCTCCCTAAGCCTAAGGGCTGGGGCGCCCCAGGCCTGGGGCTTCCAAAGCGAAGGGCTGTGGAGTCCCAGGCCAGGGGCTCCCAAATTCTAAGGGCTGGGGCGCCCCAATCCTGGGGCTCCATAGCCTAACGGCTGGGGCGCCCCAGGCCTTGGGCTCCAAGACCTAATGGCTGGGGCGCCCGAGGCCTGGGGCTCCCAAAGCCTAAGATCTGAGGCAACCCGACCAGGGCTTCCCTAAGCCTAAGGATTGGGGCGCCCAGGCCTGGAGCTCCCAAAGCCTAAGGGCTGGGGAGCCCCAGGCCTTGGGCTCCCAAAGCCTAAGGGCATCCGAGCCACAAGCCTGGCGCTTTCAAAGCCTAAAGCTGGGGCGCCACAGGTCTGAAGCTCCCAAAGCCAAAGTGCTGGGGCGCCCCAGGCCTGGGGCTCCCAAAGCCTAAGGGCTGGGGCGCTCCAGTCCTGGGGCTCCCTAAACCTAAGGGCTGGGGTGCCCCAGGCCTGGGGCTCCCTAAGCCTAAGGGTTGGGGCTCCCTAGGCTGGGGCTCCCAAAGCCTAAGGGCTGAGGCGCCCCAGGCCTGAGGTTCCCTGAGCCTAAGGGCTGGGGCTCCCCAGGCATGGGGCTCTCTAAGCCTAAGGGCTGGGGCGCCCCAGGCCTGGGGCTCCCAAAATCTAAGGGCTTGGGCGCCCCAGTTCTGGGGCTCCCTAAACCTACGCTCTGTCGCACCAGGCCTGGGGCTACCAAAGCCTAAGGGCTGGGGCGCCCCAGGCTTTGGCTCCCAAAGCCTAAGGGCATCTGAGCCACAAGCCGGGCGCTTTCAAAGCCTAAAGCTGGGGAGCCACAGGTCTGGGGCTCCCTAAACCTAAGGGCTGGGGTGCCCCAGGCCTGGGGCTCCCTAAGCCTAAGGATTGGGGATTCCTAGGCTGGGGCTCCCTAAGCCTAAGGGATGGGGCGCCCCAGGCCTGGGGCTTCCAAACATAAGGGTTGGGGAGTCCCAGGCCTGGGGCTCCCAAGTCTTAAGGGATGGGGTGCCCCAATCCTGGGGCTCCTTAGCCTATCGGCTGGGACGCCCCAGGCCTGGGGCTCCCAAGACCTAATGGCTGGGGCGCCCCAGGCCTCGGCCTCCCAAAGCCTAAGCTCTGGGTCAACCCAGGCCTGGGGCTCCCTAAGCCTAAGGGCTGGGGCCCACAAGGCCTGGGAGTCCCTAAGCCTAAGGGCTGGGGCACCCGGGCCTGGGGCTTCCTAAGCCTAAGGGCTGGGGCGCCCCAGGCCTGGGGCTTCCAAACATAAGGGTTGGGGAGTCCCAGGCCTGGGGCTCCCATGTCCTAAGGGATGGGGTGCCCCAATCCTGGGGCTCCTTAGCCTATCGGCTGGGACGCCCCAGGCCTGGGGCTCCCAAGACCTAATGGCTGGGGCGCCCCAGGCCTGGGGCTCCCAAAGCCTAAGCTCTGGGGCAACCCAGGCCTGGGGCTCCGTAAGCCTAAGGGCTGGGGCCCACCAGGCCTGGGAGTCCCTAAGCCTAAGGGCTGGGGCGCCCCAAGCCTGGGGCTCCCTAAGCCTAAGGGCTGTGGCGCCCCAGGACTGGGGTCCCATATCCTAAGGGCTGGGGTGCCCCAGGCCTGGGGTTCCAAAAGCCTAAGGTCTGGGGCAACCCAGGCCTGGGAGTCCCTAAGCCTAAGGGCTGGGACGCCCCAGGCCTGGGGCTCCCTAAGCCTAAGGGGTGGGGCGCCAAAGGCCTGGGGCTCCCTAAGCCTAAGGGCTGGGGTGCCCCTGGCCAGGTGCTCCCTAAGCCTAAGGGCTGTGGCGCCCCAGGACTGGGGTCCCAAATCCTAAAGGCTGGGGCACTCCAGGCCTGGGGCTCCCAAAGCCTAACGGCTGGGGCGCGCCAAGCCTGGCGCTCTCAAAGCCTAAAGGCTGGGGCGCCACAGGCCTGGGGCTCCCTAAGCCTAAGGGCTGGGTTGCCCCAGACATGGGGCTGCCAAAGCCTAAGGGCTGGGGCGCCCCAGACCTGGGACTCCCAAAGCCTAAGGGCTGGGCCGCCCGAGGCCTGGGTTCCCAAAGCCTAAGGGCTGGGGCGCCCTACCCTGGGGCTCCCAAAGCCTAAGTGCTGGGGCACCCCAGGCCAGGGGCTCCCTAATCCTAAGGGCTGGGGAATCCAAGGCCTAGGGCTCCCTAAGCCTAAAGTCTGGGGCGCCCACCTGGGGCTCCCTTATCCTAAGTGCTGGGGCGCCCAGGCCTGGGGCTCCCGAAGCCTAAGGGCTGGGGCGCCCCAGCCCTGAGACTCCCAAAGCCTAAGGCCTGGGGAGTCCCAGGCCTTGGGCTCCCTAAGCCTAAGGGCTGGGGCGCCCCAGGCCTTGGCTCCATAAGCCTAAGGGCTGGGGCGCCTCAGGCCTGGAGCTCACAAAGCTTAAGGGCTGGGGAGCCCCAGGCCTGGGGTTCCCAAAGCCTAAGGGCATCCGAGCCACAAGCCTGGCGCTTTCAAAGCCTAAAGCTGGGGCGCCACAGGCCTGGGGCCCACTAAGCCAAAGGGCTGGGGCGCCCCAGGCCTCAGGCTCCGAAAGCCTAAGGACTGGGGCGCCCCAGGCCTGGGGCTCCCAAAGCCTAAAGGCTGGGGTGCCCCAGGCCTGGGGATCCCAAAGCCTAAGGGCTGAGGCGCCCAAGGCCTTGGGCTCCCTAAGGCTAAATGCTTTGGCTCCCCACCTGGGGCTCCCTAAGCCTAAGTGCTAGGGCGCCCCTGGCCTTGGTCTCCCTAAGCCTAAGGGCTGGGACGCTCCAGTCCTTGTGCTCCCTAAACCTAAGGGCTGGGGTGCCCCAGGCCTGGGGCTCCCTAAGCCTAAAGGTTGGGGCTCCCTAGGCTGGGGCTCCCAAAGCCTAAGGGCTGAGGCGCCCCAGGTCTGGGGCTCCCTGAGCGTAAGGGCTATGGCTCCCCAGGCATGGGGCTCTCTAAGCCTAAGGGCTGGGGCGCCCCAGGCCTGGGGCTCCCAAAGTCTATGGGCTTGGGCGCCCCAGGTCTGGGGCTCCCTAAACCTGGGCTGTGGTGCTCCAGGCTTTGGGTCCCAAAGCCAAAGGGCTGGGGCACCCCAGGCCTGGGGCTCCCAAGCCCAAGGGCTGAGGTGCCCCTACCCTGGGGCTCCTTAAGCTTAAGGGCTGGGGCGCACAAGGCCCGGGGCTCCCAAAGCCTAAGTGCTGGGGCGCCCCTGGCCTGGGGCTCCCTAAGCCTAAGGGCAGGGGCGACCCAGGCCTGGGGCTCCCTAAGCCTAAGTGCTTGGGCACGCCTGGCCAGGTGATCCCTAAGCCTAAGGGCTGGGGCCCTCCAGGCCTGGGGCTCCCAAAGCCTAAGGGCTGGGGCGTCCCAGGCCTGGGGCTCCTTAAGCCTAAGGGCTGGGCATCCCTAGGCATGAGGCTCCCTAAGCCTAAGGGCTGGGGCGCCCTAGGCTTGGGGCTCACTACTCTAAGGGCTGGGGCGCCGAAGGCTGGGGCTCCCTAAGCCTAAGTGCTGGGGCGCACCATGCCTGGGGCTCCCTAAACCTAAGGGCTGGGGTGCCCGAGGCCTGTGGTTCCCAAAGACTACGGGATGGGGAGCCACAGGCCTGAGGCTCCCAAAGCCTAAGGGCTGTGGCGCCCCAGGCCTCGGGCTCCCAAAGCCTAAGGGATGGGGCGCCCCAGGACTGGGACTCCCTAAGCCTAAGTTCTGGGGCTCCCCAGGCCACGTGCTCCACAAGCCTAAGGGCTGGGGCGCCCCAGGCCTGGGGCTCCCTTTTCCTAAGGACTTGGGCACCCCAGGCCTGGGGCACCCAAACCCTATGGAGTGGGGCGCCCCTGCCCTGGGGCTCCCTAAGCTTAAGAGTTGGGGCACCCAAAGCCTGGGGCTCCCAAAGCCTAAGTGCTGGGGCGCCCCAGGCCTGGGGCTCCCTAAGCCTAAGGGCCGGGGTGCCCCAGGCCTTGGGCTCCCAAATCCAAAGGGCTGTGGGGACACAGGCCAGGTCCTCCCTTATCCCAAGGGTTGGGGTGCCCCAGGCCTTAGGCTCGCAAATCCTAAGGGCTGGGGCGCCCCGGGCCTGGGGCACCCTAAACCTAAGGGCTGGGGCACCCCGGGCCTGGGGCTCCCAAAGCCTAAGGGCTGGGGTGCTACGGGCTTGGGGCTCCCTTAACCTAAGGGCTGGGGCACCCCGGGCCTGGGAGTCCCTAAGCCTAAGGGCTGGGGCGCCCCAGGCCTGGGGCTCCCAAAGCCTAAGGGCTCGGGAGCCATAGGCCTGGCGCTTTTAAAGCCTAAAGCTGGGACGCCACAGGCCTGGGCTCCCTAAGCATAAGGGCTGGGTAACCCAGGCCTGGGATTACCTAAGCCTATGGGCTGGGGCCCCCCGGCCTGGGAGTCCCTAAATTAAGGGCTGGGATGCCCCAGGCCTGGGGCTCCCTAAGCCTAAGGGCTGGGGCGCCCCAGGCCAGGGACTTCCAAAGCGAAGGGCTGTGGAGTCCCAGGCCTGGGGCTCCCAAATTCTAAGGGCTGGGGCGCCCCAATCCTGGGGCTCCATAGCCTAACGGCTGGGGCGCCCCAGGCCTGGGGCTCCAAGACCTACTGGCTGGGGCGCCCGAGGCCTGGGGTTCCCAAAGCCTACGATCTGGGGCAACCCGACCAGATCTTCCCTAAGCCTAAGGATTGGGGCGCCCAGGCCTGGAGCTCCCAAAGCCTAAGGGCTTGGGAGCCCCAGGCCTGGGGCTCCCAAAGCCTAAGGGCATCCGAGCCACAAGCCTGGCGCTTTCAAAGCCTAAAGCTGGGGCGCCACAGGTCTGGGGCTCCCAAAGCCAAAGGGCTGGGGCGCCCCAGGCCTGGGGCTCCCAAAGCCTAAGGGCTGGGGCGCTCCAGTCCTGGGGCTCCCTAAACCTAAGGGCTGGGGTGCCCCAGGCCTGGGGCTCCCTAAGCCTAAGGGTTGGGGCTCCCTAGGCTGGGGCTCCCAAAGCCTAAGGGCTGAGGCGCCCCAGGCCTGAGGTTCCCTGAGCCTAAGGGCTGGGGCTCCCCAGGCATGGGGCTCTCTAAGCCTAAGGGCTGGGGCGCCCCAGGCCTGGGGCTCCCAAAATCTAAGGGCTTGGGCGCCCCAGGTCTGGGGCTCCCTAAACCTACGCTCTGGCGCACCAGGCCTGGGGCTACCAAAGCCTAAGGGCTGGCGCGCCCCAGGCTTTGGCTTCCAAAGCCTAAGGGCATCTGAGCCACAAGCCTGGCGCTTTCAAAGCCTAAAGCTGGGGAGCCACAGGTCTGGGGCTCCCTAAACCTAAGGGCTGGGGTGCCCCAGGCCTGGGGCTCCCTAAGCCTAAGGGTTGGGGATTCCTAGGCTGGGGCTCCCTAAGCCTAAGGGATGGGGCGCCCCAGGCCTTGGGCTCCTAAAGCCTAAGGGATGGGGCACCCCGGGCCTGGGCCTCCCTAAGCGTAAGGGCTGTGTCACCCCAGGCGTGGGGCTCCCAAAGCCTAAGGGCTGGGGACACCCGGGCCTGGGGCTCCCTAAGCCTAAGGGCGGGGGCACCCGGGCCTGGGGCTTCCTAAGCCTAAGGGCTGGTGCGCCCCAGGCCTGGGGCTTCCAAACATAAGGGTTGGGGAGTCCCAGGCAGGGGCTCCCAAGTCCTAAGGGCTGGGGCGCCCCAGGCCTGGGGCTCCCTAAGCCTAAGGGCTCTGGCGCCCCAGGACTGGGGTCCCATATCCTAAGGGCTGGGGCGCCCCAGGCCTGGGGTTCCAAAAGCCTAAGGTCTGGGGCAACCCAGGCCTGGGAGTCCCTAAGCCTAAGGGTTGGGTCGCCCCAGTCATGGGGCTCCCTAAGACTAAGGGCTGGGGCGCCCCAGGCCTGGGGCTACCTAAGCCTAAGTGCTGGGGCGCCCCTGGCCAGGTGCTCCCTAAGCCTAAGGGCTGTGGCGCCCCAGGACTGGGGTCCCAAATCCTAAAGGCTGGGGCACTCCAGGCCTGGGGTTCCCAAAGCCTAACGGCTGGGGCGCGCCAAGCCTGGCGCTCTCAAAGCCTAAAGGCTGGGGCGCCACAGGCCTGGGGCTCCCTAAGCCTAAGGGCTGGGTTGCCCCAGACATGGGGCTGCCAAAGCCTAAGGGCTGGGGCGCCCCAGACCTGGGACTCCCAAAGCCTAAGGGCTGGGCCGCCCGAGGCCTGGGTTCCCAAAGCCTAAGGGCTGGGGCGCCCTACCCTGGGGCTCCCAAAGCCTAAGTGCTGGGGCACCCCAGGCCAGGGGCTCCCTAATCCTAAGGGCTGGGGAATCCAAGGCCTAGGGCTCCCTAAGCCTAAAGTCTGGGGCGCCCACCTGGGGCTCCCTTATCCTAAGTGCTGGGGCGCCCAGGCCTGGGGCTCCCTAAGCCTAAGGGCTGGGGCGCCCCAGGCCTGAGACTCCCAAAGCCTAAGGCCTGGGGCGTCCCAGGCCTTGGGCTCCCTAAGCCTAAGGGCTGGGGCGCCCCAGGCCTTGGCTCCATAAGCCTAAGGGCTGGGGCGCCTCAGGCCTGGAGCTCCCAAAGCTTAAGGGCTGGGGAGCCCCAGGCCTGGGGTTCCCAAAGCCTAAGGGCATCCGAGCCACAAGCCTGGCGCTTTCAAAGCCTAAAGCTGGGGCGCCACAGGCCTAGGGCCCCCTAAGCCAAAGGGCTGGGGCACCCCAGGCCTCGGGCTCCGAAAGCCTAAGGACTGGGGCGCCCCAGGCCTGGGGCTCCCAAAGCCTAAAGGCTGGGGTACCCCAGGCCTGGGGATCCCAAAGCCTAAGGGCTGAGGCGCCCAAGGCCTGGGGCTCCCTAAGGCTAAATGCTTTGGCGCCCCACCTGGGGCTCCCTAAGCCTAAGTGCTAGGGCGCCCCAGGCCTTGGTCTCCCTAAGCCTAAGGGCTGGGGTGCCCCAGGCCTGGGGCTCCCTAAGCCTAAGGGTTGGGGCTCCCTAGGCTGGGGCTCCCAAAGCCTAAGGGCTGAGGCGCCCCAGGCCTGGGGCTCCCTGAGCCTAAGGGCTATGGCTCCCCAGGCATGGGGCTCTCTAAGCCTAAGGGGTGGGGCGCCCAAGGCCTGGGGCTCCCTAAGCCTAAGTGCTGGGGCGCCCCTGGCCAGGTGCTCCATAAGCCTAAGGGCTGTGGCGCCCCAGGACTGGGGTCCCAAATCCTAAAGGCTGGGGCACTCCAGGCCTGGGGCTCCCAAAGCCTAACGGCTACGGCGCGCCAAGCCTGGCGCTCTCAAAGCCTAAAGGCTGGGGCGCCACAGGCCTGGGGCTCCCTAAGCCTAAGGGCTGGGTTGCCCCAGACATGGGGCTCCCAAAGCCTAAGGGCTGGGGCGCCCCAGACCTGGGACTCCCAAAGCCTAAGGGCTGGGGCACCCCAGGTCAGGGGCTCCCTAATCCTAAGGACTGGGGAATCCAAGGCCTAGGGCTCCCTAAGCCTAAAGTCTGGGGCGCCCACGTGGGGCTCCATTATCCTAAGTGCTGGGGCGCCCAGGCCTGGGGCTCCCTAAGCCTAAGGACTGGGGCGTCCCAGGCCTTGGGCTCCCTAAGCCTAAGGGCTGGGGCGCCCCAGGCCTTGGCTCCATAAGCCTAAGTGCTGGGCCGCCTCAGGCCTGGGGCTCCCTAAGCCTAAGGGCTGGGGCGCCCCAGGCCTGAGACTCCCTAAGCCTAAGGGCTCGGGCGCCCCAAGCCTGAGGCTCCCAAATCCTAAGGACTGGGACGCCCCGGGTCTGGGACCCCCTAAGCCTAAGGGCTGGGGCGCCCCAGGCCTGGGGCTCCCAAAGTCTATGGGCTTGGGCGCCCCAGGTCTGGGGCTCCCTAAACCTGGGCTGGCGCGCCCCAGGCTTTGAGTCCCAAAGCCAAAGGGCTGGGGCGCCCCAGGCCTGGGGTTCCAAAAGCCTAAGGTCTGGGGCAACCCAGGCCTGTGAGTCCCTAAGCCTAAAGGCTGGGGCGCCCCAGGCCTGGGGCTCCCTAAGCCTAAGGGGTGGGGCGCCCAAGGCCTGGGGCTCCCTAAGCCTAAGTGCTGGGGCGCCCCTGGCCAGGTGCTCCATAAGCCTAAGGGCTGTGGCGCCCCAGGACTGGGGTCCCAAATCCTAAAGGCTGGGGCACTCCAGGCCTGGGGCTCCCAAAGCCTAACGGCTACGGCGCGCCAAGCCTGGCCCTCTCAAAGCCTAAAGGCTGGGGCGCCACAGGCCTGGGGCTCCCTAAGCCTAAGGGCTGGGTTGCCCCAGACATGGGGCTCCCAAAGCCTAAGGGCTGGGGCGCCCCAGACCTGGGACTCCCAAAGCCTAAGGGCTGGGGCACCCCAGGCCAGGGGCTCCCTAATCCTAAGGACTGGGGAATCCAAGGCCTAGGGCTCCCTAAGCCTAAAGTCTGGGGCGCCCACGTGGGGCTCCATTATCCTAAGTGCTGGGGCGCCCAGGCCTGGGGCTCCCTAAGCCTAAGGGCTGGGGTGCCCCAGGCCTGAGACTCCCAAAGCCTAAGGACTGGGGCGTCCCAGGCCTTGGGCTCCCTAAGCCTAAGGGCTGGGGCGCCCCAGGCCTTGGCTCCATAAGCCTAAGTGCTGGGCCGCCTCAGGCCTGGGGCTCCCTAAGCCTAAGGGCTGGGGCGCCCCAGGCCTGAGACTCCCTAAGCCTAAGGGCTCGGGCGCCCCAAGCCTGAGGCTCCCAAATCCTAAGGACTGGGACGCCCCGGGTCTGGGACCCCCTAAGCCTAAGGGCTGGGGCGCCCCAGCCTGGGGCTACCAAAGCCTACGGGCTGGGGAGCTCCAGGACAGGGGTTCCAAAGCCTAAGGGCTGGGGCGACCCAGGCCTGGGGCTCCCAAAACCGAAGGGAAAGGTGGGCCCAGACCAAGGGCTCAAAAAGCCTAAGGCCTGGGGCGCCCCAGACCTGGGGCTCCCAAAGCCTAAAGGCTGGGGTGCCCCAGGCCTGGGGCTCCCAAATCCAAAGGGCTGGGGCAACACAGGCCAGGTCCTCCCTTATCCTAAGGGTTGGGGCGCCCCAGGCCTGGGGCTCCCAAAACCTAAGGGAAAGCGGCCTCCAGACCTGCGGCTCCAAAGCCTAAGGGTTCGGGCGCCCCAGGCCTGAGGCTCCCAAATCCTAAGGGCTGGGGCGCCCCGGGCCTGGGGCTCCCTAAACCTAAGTGCTGGGGCACCCCAGGCCTGGGGCTCCCAAAGCCTAAGGGCTGGGGTACCACGGGCTTGGGGCTCCCTTAAACTAAGGGCCGGGGCGCCCCGGGCTGGGACTCCCTAAGCCTAAGGGCTGGGGCGCCCCAGCCTGTGGCTACCAAAGCCTACGGGCTGCGGCGCCCCAGGACTGGGATTCCAAAGCCTAAGGGCTGGGGCACCCCAGGCCTTAGGTCCCTAAGCCCAAGGGCTGGGGCGACCCAGGCCTGGGCCTCCCTAAGCCTAAGGGCTGTGGCGCCCCAGGATTGGGGCTCCCAAAATCGAAGGGAAAAGGGCGCCCCACCTGAGGCTCAAAAAGCCTAAGGGCTCGGGCGCCCGAGGCCTGGGGCTCCCAAATCCTAAGGGCCTGAGCGCCCCAGGCCTAGGGCTCCCAATGCCTATGGGCTGGGGAGCCCCTGGCCTAGGGCTCCATAAGCCTAAGGGCTGGGGCGCCCCAGGCCTGGGTCTCCCAAAGCCTAAGGGCTGGGGTTCCCGAGGCCTGGGCTCCCTAAGCCTAAGGGCTGGGTTCCCCGGGCTTGGGGCTTCCTAAGCCTAAAGGATGGGGCTCCCCAGGCCTGGAGCTCGCTAAGCCTAAGGGCTGGGTCGCCCCAGGCCTGGGGTTCCCAAATGCAAAGGGCTGGGGCGACACAGGCCAGGTGCTCCCTTATCCTAAGGGTTGGGGCGCCCCAGGCCTGGGGCTCCCAAAACCTAAGGGAAATGGGCCCCCAGACCTGCGGCTCCCAAAGCCTAAGGGCTCGGGCGCCCCAGGCCTGAGGCTCCCAAATCCTAAGGGCTGGGGCCCCCCGGGTCTGGGACTCCCTAAGACTAAGGGCTGGGGCGCCCCAACACAGGGGTTCCAAAACCTAAGGGCTGGGGCACCCCATGCCTTATTTCCCAAAGCCTAAGGGCTGGGGCGCCCCAGGCCTGGGGCTCCCAAAGCCTAAGGGCTGAGGATCCCCGGACCTGGGGCTCCCTAAGCCTAAGGGCTGGGGCACCCGGGCCTGGGGCTTCCTAAGCCTAAGGGCTGGGGCGCCCGAAGCCTGGGGCTTCCAAACCTAAGGGTTGGGGAGTCACAGGCCTGGGGCTCCCAATTCCAAAGGGATGGGCGCCCCAATCCTGGGGCTCCTTAGCCTATCGGCTGGGATGCCCCAGGCCTGGGGCTCCCAAGACCTAATGGCTGGGGCGCCCCAGGCCTGGGGCTCCCAAAGCCTAAGCTCTGGGGCAACCCAGGCCTGGGGCTCCCTAAGCCTAAGGGCTGGGGCCCACCAGCCTGGGAGTCCCTAAGCCTAAGGGCTGGGGCGCCCCAGGCCTGGGGCTCCCGAAGCCTAAGGGCTGGGGCGCCCCAGGCCTGGGGCTTCCAAAGTTAAGGCCTGGGGAGTCCCAGGCCTGGGGCTGCCAAATTCTAAGTGCTGGGGCGCTCCATTCCTGGGGCTCCTTAGCCTAACGGCTGGGGCGCCACATGCCTGGGGCTACCAAGACCTAATGGCTGGGGCGCCCGAGGCCTGGGGCTCCCAAAGATTAAGGTCTGGGGCAACACAGGCCTGGGAGTCCCTAAGCCTAAGGGCTGGGGCGCCCCAGGAATGGGGTCCCAAATCCTAAGGCCTGGGGCACTCCAGGCCTGGGGCTCCTAAAGCCTAACGGCTGGGGCGCGCCAGGCCTGGCGCTCTCAAAGCCTAAAGGCTGGGGCGCCACAGGCCTGGGGCTCCCTAAGCCTAAGGGCTGGGTTGCCCCAGACCTGGGGCTCCCAAAGCCTAAAGGCTGGGGCGCCCCAGACCTGAGACTCCCAAAGCCTAAGGGCTGGTCCCCCCGAGGCCTGGGTTCCCAAAGCCTAAGGGCTGGGGCGCCCTACCCTGGGACTCCCAAAGCCTAAGTGCTGGGGCTCCCCAGGCCTGGGGCTACCTAATCCTAAGGGATGGGGAGTCCAAGGCCTAGGGCTCCCTAAGCCTAAAGTCTGGGGCGCCCACCTGGGGCTCCCTTATCCTAAGTGCTGGGGCGCCCAGGCCTGGGGCTCCCTAAGCCTAAGTGCTGGGGCGTCCAAGGCCTGGGACTCCCAAAGCCTAAGGCCTCGGGCGTCCCAGGCCTGGGGCTCCCTAAGCCTAAGGGGTGGGGCTCCCCAGTCCTGGGGCTCCCTAAGCCTAAGTGCTGGGGCGCCCCAGGACTGGGGTCCCAAATCCTAAGGCCTGGGGAACTCCAGGCCTGGGGCTCCTAAAGCCTAACGGCTGGGGCGTGCCAGGCCTGGCGCTCTCAAAGCCTAAAGGCTGGGGCGCCACAGGCCTGGGGCTCCCTAAGCCTAAGGGGTGGGTTGCCCCAGACCTGGGGCTCCCAAAGCCTAAAGGCTGGGGCGCCCCAGGCCTAGGGTTCCCAAAGCCTAAGGCCTGGTGCTCGCTAAGCCTAAGGGCTGGGGGGCCCCAGGCCTGGGGCTCCCAAAGCCTAAGGGCTGGGGCGCACCAGGACTGGGGTTCCAAAGCCCAAGGGCTGGGACGACACAGGCCTGGGCCAACCTAAGACTAAGGGCTGTGGCGCCCCAGGATTGGGCCTCCCGAAACCGAAGGGAAAGGGGCGCCCCAGACCTGGGGCTCAAAATGCCTAAGGGCTCGGGCGCCCGAGGCCTGGGGCTCCCAAATCCTATGGGCCTGAGCGCCCCAGGACTAGGGCTCCCAATGTCTAAGGGCTGGGGCGCCCCAGGCCTGGGCTCCCAAAGCCTAAGGGCTGGGGCGTCCCAGGCCTGGGCCTCCCTAAGCTTAAGGGCTGGGGCACCCCAGGCCTGGGGCTCCCTTAGCCTAAGGGCTGGGGTGCTCCAGTCCGGGGGCTCCCTAAGCCTAAGGGCTGGGGCTTCCCAGGCCGGGGGCTCCTTAAGGCTAAGGGCTGGGGCGCCCCAGGCCTGGGGCTCCCTAGCCTATGGGCAGGGGCGCCACAGACCTGGGGCTCCCTAAGACTAAGGTCTGGGGCGCCCTAGGCCTTGAGCTCCCTAAGCCTAAGGGCTGAGGCGCCCCAGACCTGGGGTTCCAAAGCCTAAGGGATGGGGCAACCCAGGCCTAGGGCTCCCTAAGCCTAAGGGCTGGGTCTCCCCATGCCTACGGCTCCCAAAGCCTAAGGGCTGGGGCACCCCAGGCCTGAGGCTCCCAAATCCTAACGACTAGGTCGCCCCAAGCCTTAGGCTCCCTAAGCCTAAGGGCAGGGGCGCCCCAGGCCTGGGGCTCCCAAGGCCTAAGGGCTGGGGCACCCCATGCCTGGGGCACCCTAAGCCTAAGGGCTGGGGCACCCCAGGTATGGGGCTCCCAAAGCCTAAGTGCTGGGGCGCTTCAGGGCTGGAATCCCAAAGACTAAGGGCTGGGGCGCTCCAGGCCTGGGGCTGCCAAAGCCTAACGGCTGGGGTGTCCCAGGCCTGGGCTCCCTAAGACTAAGGGCAGGGGCGCCCCGAGCCTTGAGCTCCCTACGCCTAAGGGATGAGGCGCCCCAGGCCTTGGTCTCCTAAAGCCTAAGGGATGGGGCGCCCCGGGCCTGGGGCTCCCAAATCCAAACGGCTGGGGCGACACAGGCCAGGTCCTCCCTTATCCTAAGGATTGGGGCGCCCCAGGCCTGGGGCTCCCAAAACCTAAGGGAAAGAGGCCCCCAGACCTGCGGCTCCTAAATCCTAAGGGCTGGGGCGCCCCAGGCCTGAGGCTCCCAAATCCTAAGGGCTGGGGCGCCCCGGGCCTGGGGCTCCCTAAGCCTAAGGAATGGGTCACCCCGGGCCTGGGGCTCCCAAAGCCTAAGGGCTGGGGTGCCACGAGCTTGGGGCTCCCTTACCTAAGGGCCGGGGCATCCTGAGCCTGGGACTCCCTAAGCCTAAGGGCTGGGGCGCCCCAGCTTGGGGCTACCAAAGGCTACGGGCTGGGGCGCCCCAGGACGGGGTTTCCAAAGTCTAACGGCTGGGGCACCCCAGGCCTTAGGTCCCAAAGCCCAAGGGCTGGGGCGACCCAGGCCTGGGCCTCCCTAAGACTAAGGGCTGTGGCGCCCCAGGATTGGGGCACCCAAAACCGAAGGGAAAGGGGCGCCCCAGACCTGGGGCTCAAAAACCCTAAGGGCTCGGGCGCCCGAGGCCTGGGGCTCCCAAATCCTAAGGGCCTGAGCGCCCCAGGCCTAGGGCTCCCAATGCCTAAGGGCTGGGGTTCCCCAAGCCTGGGGCTCCCTAAGCCCAAGGGCTGGGGCTCCCCGGGCCTGGGGCTTCCTAAGCCTAATGGCTGGGGCTCCCCAGGCCTAGAGCTCACTAAGCCTAAGGGCTGGGTCGCCGCAGGCCTGGAGCTCACTAAGCCTAAGGGCTGGGTTGCCCCAGGCCTAGGGTTCCCAAGCCTAATGGCTGGGGCACCCCAGGCCTGGGGCACCCTAAGCCTAAGGGTTGGGGCGCCCCAGTCCTGGGGCTTCCAAAGCTTAAGGGCTGGGGCATCCCAGGCCTGGGCCTCCCTAAGCCTAAGGGCTGGGGCACCCCAGGCCTGTGGCTCCCTTAGCCTAAGGGCTGGGGTGCCCCAGGCCTTGGGCTCCCTAAGCCTAAGGGCTCAGGTGCCCCAGGCCTGGGGTTCCAAAGCCTAAGGGCTGGGGCACCCCAGGCCTAGGGCTCCCTAAGCCTAAGGGCTGGCGCTCCCCATGCCTTCGGCTCCCAAATCCTAAGGGCTGGGGCGCCCCAAGCCTGGTGTTCCAAAGCCTAAGTGATGGGGCGCCCCAGGAATGGGGCTCCCAAAACCTAAGGGAAAGGGGCCCCCAGACCTGCGGCTCCCAAAGCCTAAGGGCTCGGGCGCCCCAGGCATGAGGCTCCCAAATCCTGAGGACTAGGTCGCCCCAGGCCTGGGTCTCCCAAGGCCTAAGGGCTGGGGTGCCCCATGCCTGGGGCACCCTTAGCCTAAGAGCTGGGGCACCCAAGGTATGGGGCTCCCAAAGCCTAAGTGCTTGGGCGCTCCTGGCCTGGGACTCCCAAAGACTAAGGCTGGGGTGCTCCAGGCCTGGGGCTGCCAAAGCCTAAGGGCTGGTGTGTCCCAGGCCTGGGGCTACCTAATCCTAAGGGGAGGGGCGCCCCAAGCCTTGGGCACCCTAAGCCTAAGGGATGGGGCGCCCCAGGCCTTGGGCTCCTAAAGCCTAAGGGATGGGGCGCCCCGGGCCAGGGGCTCCCTAAGCCTAAGGGCTGTGGCGCCCCAGGCGTGGGGCTCCCAAAGCCTAAGGGCTGGGGATAACCGAGCTTGGGGCTCCCTAAGCCTAAGGGCTGGGGCAGCCCTGGCCTGGGGCTCCAAATCCTAAGGGCTGGGGAGCCCCGGTCCAGGGGCTCCCTTCGCCTAATGGCTGGGGCGTCCCGGGCTTGGGGCTTCCTAAGCCTAAGGGCTGGGGCGCCCCAAGCCTAGGGCTTCCAAACATAAGGGTTGGGGAGTCCCAATCCTGGGGCTCCCAAATCCTTAGGGCTGGAACGCCCCAGTCAGGAGCTCCTTAGCCTAAAGGCTGGGACGCCCCAGGCCTGGGGCTCCCAAGACCAAATGGCTGGGGCACCCCATGCTTGGAGCTCCCAAAGCCTAAGGTCTGGGGCAACCCAGGCCTGGGATTCCCAAAGCCTAAGGGCTTGGGCACCCCAGGCCTGGTAGTGCCTAAGCCTAAGGGCTGGGGCGCCCCAGGCCTGGGGCTCCCTAAGCCTAAGTGCTGGGTGCCCCTGGCCAGGTGCTCCCTAAGGCTAAGGGCTGTGGCGCCCCAGGACTAGGGTCCCAAATCCTAAGGGCTGGGGCGCCCCAGGCCTGGCGCTCTCAAAGCCTAAAGGCTGGGGCGCCACAGGCCTGGGGCCCCCTAAGACTAAGGGCTGGGGCGCCCCAGGCCTGGGGCTTAAAAAGCTAAGGCCTGGGGCGCCACAGGCCTAGGGTTCCCAAAGCCTAAGACCTGGGGCTCGCTAAGCCTAAGGGATGGGGCGCCCCAGGCCTGGGGCTCCCAAAGCCTAAGGGCTGGGTCGCCCCAGGCCTGGAGCTACCAAAGCCTAAGGGCTGGGGCGCCACGGGCCTGGGACGCCCTAAGCCTAAGGGCTGGGGCACCCCAGGCCTAAGTTCCCAAACCCTAAGGGAAGGGGCAACCCAGGCCTGGGCCTGCCTAAGACTAAGGGCTGGGGTTTCCCCGGCTTGGGGCTCCCTAAGCCTAAGGGCTGGGGTGCTCCAGGCCGGGGGCTGCCTAAGCCTAAGGGCTGGGGCTCCCCGGGCCTGGGACTTCCTAAGCATAAAGGCTGGGGCTCCCCAGGCCTGGAGCTCGCTAAGCCTAAGGGCTGGGGTGCCCCAGGCCTAGGGTTCCCTAGCCTAAGGGCTGGGGCACCCCAGGCCTGGGGCTCCCTAAGCCTAAGGGTTGGGGCGCCCCAGGCCTGGGGCTCCCTTAGCCTAAGGGCTGGGGCGCCCCCGAATTGGGGCTCCCTAAGCCTAAGGGCTGGGGTGCTCCAGGCCGGGGGTTGCCTAAGCCTAAGGGTGGGGCGTCCCAGGCCGGGGCTCCTTAATGCTAAGGGCTGGGGCGCCACAGGCCTGGGGCTCCCTAGCCTATGGGCTGGGGCACCACAGGCCTGGGGCTCCCTAAGATTAAGGGCTGGGGCGCCCCTGGCCTTGGGCTCCCTAAGACTAAGGGCTGAGGCGCTGCAGGCTTGGGGTTCCAAAGCCTAATGGCTGGGGCAACCCAGGCCTAGGGCTCCCTAAGCCTAAGGGCTGGGGCTCCCCATGCCTTCGGCTCCCAAAGCCTAAGGGCTGGGGCCCCCCAAGCCTGGTGTTCCAAATCCTAAGAGATGGGGCGCCCCAGGCCGGGGGTACCAAACCTATGGGAAAGGGGCCCGCAGACCTGCGGCTCCCAAAGCCTAAGGGTTCGGGGGCCCCAGGCATGAGGCTCCCAAATCCTAAGGACTAGGTCGCCCCAGGCCTGGGGCTCCCTAAGACTAAGGGCTGGGGCGCCCCATGCCTGGGGCACCCTAAGCCTAAGGGCTGGGTCGCCCCAGGTATGGGGCTCCCAAAGCCTAAGTGCTGGGGCGCTCCAGGCCTGGGGCTCCCTAAGCCTAAGGGATGGGGCGCCCCAGGATTTGGGCTACTAAAGCCTAAGGGATGGGGCGCCCCGGGCCTGGGGCTCCCAAAGCCTAAGGGCTGGAGAGCCACGAGCCTGGGGCTCCCTAAACCTAAGGGCTGGGCAGCCCAGGCCTGGGGCTCCAAAGCCTAAGGGCTGGGGAGCCCCGGGCCTGGGGTTCCCATCGCCTAAGGGCTGGGACGCCCGGGCCTGGGGCTCCCTAAGCCTAAGTGCTGGGGGCCCCTGGCCAGGTGCTCCCTAAGCCTAAGGGCTATGGCGCCCCAGGACTAGGGTCCCAAATCCTAATGCTGGGGCTCCCCAGGCCTGGCGCTCTCAAAGCCTAAAGGCTGGGGCACCACAGGCCTGGGGCTCTCTAAGACTAAGGGCTAGGGCGCCCCAGGTCTGGGGCTCCAGAAGCCTAAGGGCTGGGGCGCCCCAGGACAGGGGTCCCAAATCCTAAGGGCTGGGGCACTCCAGGCCTGGGGCTCTCAAAGCCTAAGGGCTGGGGCGCCCCAGGCCTAGGGTTCCCAAAGCCTAAGGCCTGGGGCTCGCTAAACCTAAGGGCTGGAGCGCCCCAGGTCTAGGGTTCCCAAAGCCTAAGGCCTGGGGCTCGCTAAACCTAAGGGCTGGAGCGCCCCAGGCCTGGGGCTCCCAAAGCATAAGGGCTGGGGCGCCCCAGGCCTGGGGCTCCCTAAGCCTAAGGGCTGGGGCGCCCCAGGCCTGGGACTCCCAAAGCCTAAGGCCAGGGGCGCCCCAGGCCTGGGGCTCCCTAAGCCTATGGGCTGGGCCGCCCCAGGCCTTGGTTCCCTAAGCCTAAGGGCTGGGTTGCCCCAGACATGGGGCTCCCAAAGCCTAAGGGCTGGGGCGCCCCAACCTGGGACTCCCAAAGCCTAAGGACTGGGCAGCCCCAGGCTTGGGTTCCCAAAGCCTAAGGGTTGGGGCGCCCTAGGCCTGGGGCTCTCAAAGCCTAAGGGCTGGGGCAGCCCAGGCCTAGGTCTCCCTAATCCTAAGGGCTGGGGAGTCCACGGCCTAGGGCTCTCTAAGCCTAAAGGCTGGGGCGCCCACCTGGGGCTCCCTTATCCTAAGTGCTGGGGCGCCCAGGCCTGTGGCTCCCTAAGCCTAAGGACTGGGGCGCCCCAAGCCTGGGGCTCCCTAAGCCTAAGTGTTGGGGCGCCCCGGGCCTGGGGCTTCCTAAGTCTAAGGACTGGGGCGCAACAAGCCTGGGGCTCCCAAAGCCAAAGGGCAGGGGCGCCCCAGGCACGGGGCTACCAAACCCTACGGGCTGCGGCGCCCCAGGCACGGGGCTACCAAAGCCTACGGGCTGGGGCGCCCCAGGACTGGGGTTCCAAAGCCTAAGGGCTGGGGCACCCCAGGCCTTACGTCCCAAAGCCTAAATGATGGGGCGACCAAGGCCTGGGCCTCCCTAAGACTAAGGGCTGTGGCGCCCCAGGACTGGGGCTCCCTAAGACTAAAGTCTGGGGCACTCCAGGCCTGGGCTCCCTAAGCCTAAGGGCTGGGGTGTCCCAGGCCCAGGGGCTCCCAAAGCCCAAGGGCTGGGAAGCCCTGGGCCTAGGGCTCCCTAAGCCTAAGTGTTGGGGCGCCCCGGGCCTGGGGCTTCCTAAGCCTAAGGACTGGGGCGCCACAAGCCTGGGGCTCCCAAAGCCTAAGGGCTGGGGCGCCCCAGGCCTAGGGTTCCCAAAGCCTAAGGCCTGGGGCTCGCTAAACCTAACGGCTGGAGCGCCCCAGGCCTAGGGTTCCCAAAGCCTAAGGCCTGGGGCTCGCTAAACCTAAGGGCTGGAGCGCCCCAGGCCTGGGGCTCCCAAAGCATAAGGGCTGGGGCGCCCCAGGCCTGGGGCTCCCTAAGCCTAAGGGCTGGGGCGCCCCAGGCCTGGGACTCCCAAAGCCTAAGGCCAGGGGCGCCCCAGGCCTGGGGCTCCCTAAGCCTATGGGCTGGGCCGCCCCAGGCCTTGGCTCCCTAAGCCTAAGGGCTAGGGCGCCCCAGGCCTGGGGCTCCCTAAGCCTAAAGGCTGGGGCGCCCCAAGACTGGGCCTCCCTAAGCCTAAGTGTTGGGGCGCCCCGGGCCTGGGCCTTCCTAAGCCTAAGAACTGGGGCGCAACAAGCCTGGGGCTCCCAAAGCCAAAGGGCTGGGGCACCCCAGGCACGGGGCTGCCAAAGCCTAAGGGCTGGGGCGACCCAGCCTGGGGCTACCAAAGCCTACGGGCTGGGGCGCCCCAGGACTGGGGTTCCAAAGCCTAAGGGCTGGGGCACCCCAGGCCTTAGGTCCCAAAGCCTAAGGCATGGGGCAACCAAGGCCTGGGCCTCCCTAAGACTAAGGGATGTGGCGCCCCAGGACTGGGGCTCCATAATACTAAAGTCTGGGGCGCTGCAGGCCTTTTCTCCCTAAGCCTAAGGTCTGGGGCGCCTCAGGCCCAGGGGCTCCCAAAGCCCTAGGGCTTGGAAGCCCTGGGCCTGTGGCTCCCTAAGCCTAAGTGTTGGGGCGCTCCAGGCTTGGGGCTTCCTAAGCCTAAGGACTGGGGCGCCACAAGCCTGGGGCTCCCAAAGCCTAAGAGCTGCGGCAAACCTGGCACGGGGCTCCCAAAGCCTAAGGGCTGGGGCGCCCCAGGCCTGGGGCTCCCAAAACCAAAGGGCTGGGGCGACACAGTCCAGGTCCTCCCTTATCCTAATGGTTGGGGCGCCCCACGCCTGGGGCTCCCAAAACCTAAGGGAAAAGGGCCCCCAGACCGGCGTCTCCCAAATCCTAAGGGCTCTGGCGCCCCAGGCCTGAGGCTCAAAATCCTAATGGTTGGGGCGCCCCGGGCCTGGGGCTCCCAAAACCGAAGGGAAAGGAGCGTCCCAGACCTGGGGCTCAAAAAGCCTAAGGGCTCGGGCGCCCGAGGCCTGGGGCTCCCAAATACTAAGGGCCTGAGCGCCCCAGGCCTAGGGCTCCCAATGAATAAGGGCTGGGGAGCCCCTGGCCTAGGGCTCCATAAGCCTAAGGGCTGGGGCTCCCCAGGCCTGGGGCTCGCAAAGCCTAAGGGCTGGGGTTCCCCAGGCCTGGGGCTCCGTAAGCCTAAAGGCTTGGGCTCCCCAGGCCTGGAGCTCGCTAAGCCTAAGGGCTGGGTCGCCGCAGGCCTAGGGTTCCCAAACCTAAGGGCTGGGGTGCCCCAGGCCTGGGGCTCCCTAAGCCTAAGGGTTGGGGCGCCTCAGGCCTGAGTCTCGCTAAGCCTAAGTGATGGGGCGTCCCCGGCCTCGGCCTCCCTAATCCTAAGGGCTGGGTCTCCCCAGGCCTAGGGCTCCCTTAGCCTAAGGTCTGGGGTGCCCCCGGCTTGGGGCTCCCTAAGCCTAAGGGATGGGGTGCTCCAGGCCGGGCGCTCCCTAAGCCTAAGGGCTGGGGCGTCCCAGGCCGGGGGCTCCCTAAGGCTAAGGGCTGGGGCGCCCCAAGCAGGGGCTCATTAGCCAATGGGCTGGGGCGCCACAGGCCTGGGGTTCTCTAAGAATAAGGGCTGGGGCGCCCCAGGCCTTGTGCGCCCTAAGCCTACGGGCTGGGGCGCCCCAGGCCTGGGGCTCCCTAAGTCTAAGGGCTGAGGCGCCCCAGGCCTGGGGTTCCAAAGCCTAAGGGCTGGGGCAACCCAGGCCAAGGGCTCCCTAAGCCTAAGGGCTGGGGCTCCCCATGCCTTCGGCTCCCTAAGCCTAAGGGCTGGGGCGCCCCAAGCCTGGTGTTCCAAAGCCTAAGTGCTGGGGCGCCCCAGGCCTGGGGTCCCAAACCTAAGTGCTGGGGCGACACAGGCCAGGTCCTCCCTAAGCCTAAGGGCTGGGGCGCCCCAGGCCTAGGGCTCCCAAAACCTAAGGGAAAGCGGCCCCCAGACCTGCGGCTCCCTAAGCATAAGGGCTGGGGCGCCCCAGGCCTGGGGCTCCCAAGGCCTAAGGCCTGGGGCGCCCCATGCCTGGGGCACCCTAAGCCTAAGGGCTGGGGCACCCCAGGCATGGGGCTCCAAAAGCCTAAGTGCTGGGGCGCTCCAGGCCTGGGAATCCCAAAGACTAAGGGCTGATGCTCTCCAGGCCTGGGGCTGCCAAAGCCTAAGGGCTGGGCCGCCCCATGGCTGGGTTCCCAAAGCCTAAGGGCTGGGGGGCCCACCTGGGGCTGCCTTATCCGAAGTGCTGGGGTGCCCAGGCCTGGGGCTCCCTAAGCCTAAAGGCTGGGGTGCCCCAGGCCTTGGGCTCCCTAAGTCTAAGGGCTGGGGCACCCCAAGACTTGGCTCCCGAAGCCTAAGGGCTGGGGCGCCCCAGGCCTGGGTCTCCCAAAGACTAAGGACTGGGGCTCCCCAGGCCTCGGTCTCCCACAACCTAAGGGCTGGGGCGCCCCAGGCCTGGGGCTCCCTAAGCCTAAAGTCTCCCAAGCCACGGGCTCCCTAAGCCTACGTGTTGGGGCGCCCCGGGCCTGGGGCTTCCTAAGCCTAAGGACTGGGGCGCAACAAGCCTGGGGCTCCCAAAGCCAAAGGGCTGGGGCGCCCCAGGCCTGGAGCTACCAAAGCCTAAGGGCTGGGAAGCCACGGGCCTGGGACGCCCTAAGCCTAAGGGCTATGGCGCCCCAGCCTGGTTTACCAAAGCCTACGGGCTGGGCCGCCCCAGGACTGGGGTTCCAAAGCCTAAGGGCAGGGGAACCCCAGGCCTTATGTCCCAAAGCTTAAGGGATGGGGCGACCCAGGCCTAGGGTTCCCAAAGCCTAATGCCTGGAGCTCGCTAAGCCTAAGGGCTGGGGCGCCCCAGGCCTGGGGCTCCCAAAGCCTAAGGGCTGGGGCGCCCCAGGCCTAGGGTTCCCAAAGCCTAAGGCCTGGGGCTCGCTAAGCCTAAGGGCTGGGGCGCCCCAGGTATGGGGCCCCAAAGCCTAAGGGCTGGGGCGAAACAGGCCAGGTCCTCCCTTATCCTAAGGGTTGGGGCGCCCCAGGCCTGGGGCTCCCAAAACCAAAGGGAAAGGGGCCCCCACACCTGCGGCTCCCAAAGCCTAAGGGCTCTGGCGCCCCAGGCCTGAGGCTCCCAAATCATAAGGACTAGGTCGCCCCAGGCCTGGGTTTCCCAAGGCCTAAGGGCTGGGGTGCCCCATGCCTGGGGCACCCTTAGCCTAAGAGCTAGGGCACCTCAGGCCTGGGGCTCCCAAAGCCTAAGGGCTGGGGTGCCACGGGCTTGGGCACCCTAAGCCTAAGGCTGGGGCACCCCGGGCCTGGGGCTCCCAAAGCCTAAGGGCCGAGACGCCCCGGGCCTGGGGCTCCCAAAGCCTAAGGGCTGGGGCAGCCCAGGCCTGGGGCTCCAAAGCCTAAGGGCTGGGGAGCCCCGGGCCTGGGGCTCCCTTCGCCTAAGGGCTGGGACGCCCGGGCCTGGGGCTCCCTAAGCCTAAGTGCTGGGGGCCCCTGGCCAGGTGCTCCCTAAGCCTAAGGGCTATGGCGCCCCAGGACTAGGGTCCCAAATCCTAATGCTGGGGCTCCCCAGGCCTGGCGCTCTCAAAGCCTAAAGGCTGGGGCACCACAGGCCTGGGGCTCTCTAAGACTAAGGGCTAGGGCGCCCCAGGTCTGGGCTCCCGAAGCCTAAGGGCTGGGGCGCCCCAGGACAGGGGTCCCAAATCCTAAGGGCTGGGGCACTCCAGGCCTGGGGCTCCCAAAGCCTATGGGCTGGGGCGCGCCAGGCCTGGCGCTCTCAAAACCTAAAGGCTGGGGCGCCACAGGCCTGGGGCTCCCTAAGCCTAAGGGCTGGGTTGCCCCAGACTTGGGGCTCCCAAAGCCTAAGGGCTGGGGCGCCCCAACCTGGGACTCCCAAAGCCGAAGGACTGGGCAGCCCCAGGCTTTGGTTCCCAAAACCTAAGGGCTGGGGCGCCCTAGGCCTGGGGCTCTCAAAGCCTAAGGGCTGGGGAAGCCCAGGCCTGGGTCTCCCTAATCCTAAGGGCTGGGGAGTCCACGGCCTAGGGCTCTCTAAGACTAAAGGCTGGGGCGCCCACCTGGGGCTCCCTTATCCTAAGTGCTGGGGCGCCCAGGCCTGTGGCTCCCTAAGCCTAAGGGCTGGAGCGCCCCAAGCCTGGGGCTCCCTAAGCCTAAGTGTTGGGGCGCCCCGGGCCTGGGGCTTCCTAAGTCTAAGGACTGGGGCGCAACAAGCCTGGGGCTCCCAAAGCCAAAGGGCTGGGGCGCCCCAGGCACGGGGCTACCAAAGCCTACGGGCTGCGGCGCCCCAGGCACGGGGCTACCAAAGCCTACGGGCTGCGGCGCCCCAGGACTGGGGTTCCAAAGCCTAAGGGCTGGGGCACCCCAGGCCTTAGGTCCCAAAGCCTAAATGATGGGGCGACCAAGGCCTGGGCCTCCCTAAGACTAAGGGCTGGGCGCCCCAGGACTGGGGCTCCATAAGACTAAATTCTGGGGTACTCCAGGCCTGGGCTCCCTAAGCCTAAGGGCTGGGGTGCCCCAGGCCCAGGGGCTCCCAAACCCCAAGGGCTGGGAAGCCCTGGGCCTGGGGCTCCCTAAGCCTAAGTGTTGGGGCGCCCCGGGCCTGGGGCTTCCTAAGCCTAAGGACTGGGGCGCCACAAGCCTGGGGCTCCCAAAGCCTAAGGGCTGGGGCGCCCCAGGCCTAGGGTTCCCAAAGCCTAAGGCCTGGGGCTCGCTAAGCCTAAGGGCTGGGGCGCAACAGGTATGGGGCCCCCAAAGCCTAAGGGCTGGGGCGCCCCATGCCTGGGGCTCCCAAATCCAAAGGGCTGGGGCGACACAGGCCAGGTCCTCCCTTATCCTAAGGGTTGGGGCACCCCTGGCCTGGGGCTCCCAAAGCCTAAGGGCCGAGACGCCCCGGGCCTGGGGCTCCCAAAGCCTAAGGGCTGGAGAGCCACGAGCCTGGGGCTCCCTAAGCCTAAGGGCTGGGGCAGCCCAGGCCTGGGGCTCCAAAGCCTAAGGGCTGGGGAGCCCCGGGCCTGGGGCTCCGTTCGCCTAAGGGCTGGGACGCCCGGGCCTGGGGCTCCCTAAGCCTAAGTGCTGGGGGCCCCTGGCCAGGTGCTCCCTAAGCCTAAGGGCTATGGCGCCCCAGGACTAGGGTCCCAAATCCTAATGCTGGGGCTCCCCAGGCCTGGCGCTCTCAAAGCCTAAAGGCTGGGGCACCACAGGCCTGGGGCTCTCTAAGACTAAGGGCTAGGGCGCCCCAGGTCTGGGCTCCCGAAGCCTAAGGGCTGGGGCGCCCCAGGACAGGGGTCCCAAATCCTAAGGGCTGGGGCACTCCAGGCCTGGGGCTCCCAAAGCCTATGGGCTGGGGCGCGCCAGGCCTGGCACTCTCAAAACCTAAAGGCTGGGGCGCCACAGGCCTGGGGCTCCCTAAGCCTAAGGGTTGGGTTGCCCCAGACTTGGGGCTCCCAAAGCCTAAGGGCTGGGGCGCCCCAACCTGGGACTCCCAAAGCCTAAGGACTTGGCAGCCCCAGGCTTGGGTTCCCAAAGCCTAAGGGCTGGGGCGCCCTAGGCCTGGGGCTCTCAAAGCCTAAGGGCTGGGGAAGCCCAGGCCTGGGTCTCCCTAATCCTAAGGGCTGGGGAGTCCACGGCCTAGGGCTCTCTAAGACTAAAGGCTGGGGCGCCCACCTGGGGCTCCCTTATCCTAAGTGCTGGGGTGCCCAGGCCTGTGGCTCCTTAAGCCTAAGGGCTGGAGCGCCCCAAGCCTGGGGCTCCCTAAGCCTAAGTGTTGGGGCGCCCCGGGCCTGGGGCTTCCTAAGTCTAAGGACTGGGGCGCAACAAGCCTGGGGCTCCCAAAGCCAAAGGGCTGGGGCGCCCCAGGCACGGGGCTACCAAAGCCTACGGGCTGCGGCGCCCCAGGCACGGGGCTACCAAAGCCTACGGGCTGCGGCGCCCCAGGACTGGGGTTCCAAAGCCTAAGGGCTGGGGCACCCCAGGCCTTAGGTCCCAAAGCCTAAATGATGGGGCGACCAAGGCCTGGGCCTCCCTAAGACTAAGGGCTGGGCGCCCCAGGACTGGGGCTCCCTAAGATTAAAGTCTGGGGCACTCCAGGCCTGGGCTCCCTAAGCCTAAGGGCTGGGGTGCCCCAGGCCCAGGGGCTCCCAAAGCCCAAGGGCTGGGAAGCCCTGGGCCTGGGGCTCCCTAAGCCTAAGTGCTGGGGCGCCCAGGCCTGTGGCTCCCTAAGCCTAAGGGCTGGGGCGCCCCAAGCCTGGGGCTCCCTAAGCCTAAGTGTTGGGGCGCCCCGGGCCTGGGGCTTCCTAAGTCTAAGGACTGGGGCGCAACAAGCCTGGGGCTCCCAAAGCCAAAGGGCAGGGGCGCCCCAGGCACGGGGCTACCAAAGCCTACGGGCTGCGGCGCCCCAGGCACGGGGCTACCAAAGCCTACGGGCTGCGGCGCCCCAGGACTGGGGTTCCAAAGCCTAAGGGCTGGGGCACCCCAGGCCTTAGGTCCCAAAGCCTAAATGATGGGGCGACCAAGGCCTGGGCCTCCCTAAGACTAAGGGCTGTGGCGCCCCAGGACTGGGGCTCCCTAAGACTAAAGTCTGGGGCACCCCAGGCCTCGGCTCCCTAAGCCTAAGGGCTGGGGTTCCCCAGGCCCAGGGGCTCCCAAAGCCCAAGGGCTGGGAAGCCCTGGGCCTAGGGCTCCCTAAGCCTAAGTGTTGGGGCGCCTCAGGCCTGGGGCTTCCTAAGCCTAAGGACTGGGGCGCCACAAGCCTGGGGCTCCCAAAGCCTAAGGGCAGGGGCGCCCCAGGCACGGGGCTACCAAAGCCTACGGGCTGCGGCGCCCCAGGCACGGGGCTACCAAAGCCTACGGGCTGCGGCGCCCCAGGCCTAGGGTTCCCAAAGCCTAAGGCCTGGGGCTCGCTAAACCTAAGGGCTGGAGCGCCCCAGGCCTAGGGTTCACAAAGCCTAAGGCCTGGGGCTCGCTAAACCTAAGGGCTGGAGCGCCCCAGGCCTGGGGCTCCCAAAGCATAAGGGCTGGGGCGCCCCAGGCACGGGGCTGCCAAAGCCTAAGGGCTGGGGCGACCCAGCCTGGGACTCCCAAAGACTAAGGCCAGGGGCGCCCCAGGCCTGGGGCTCCCTAAGCCGATGGGCTGGGCCGCCCCAGGCCTTGGCTCCCTAAGCCTAAGGGCTAGGGCGCCCCAGGCCTGGGGCTCCCTAAGCCTAAAGACAGGGGCGCCCCAAGACTGGGCCTCCCTAAGCCTAAGTGTTGGGGCGCCCCGGGCCTGGGCCTTCCTAAGTCTAAGAACTGGGGCGCAAAAAGCCTGGGGCTCTCAAAGCCAAAGGGCTGGGGCACCCCAGGCACGGGGCTGCCAAAGCCTAAGGGCTGGGGCGACCCAGCCTGGGGCTACCAAAGCCTACGGGCTGGGGCGCCCCAGGACTGGGGTTCCAAAGCCTAAGGGCTGGGGCACCCCAGGCCTTAGGTCCCAAAGCCTAAGGCATGGGGCAACCAAGGCCTAGGCCTCCCTAAGACTAAGGGATGTGGCGCCCCAGGACTGGGGCTCCCTAAGACTAAAGTCTGGGGCGCTGCAGGCCTTGGCTCCCTAAGCCTAAGGTCTGGGGCGCCTCAGGCCCAGGGGCTCCCAAAGCCCAAGGGCTGGAAAGCCCTGGGCCTGTGCCTCCCTAAGCCTAAGTGTTGGGGCGCTCCAGGCTTGGGGCTTCCTAAGCCTAAGGGCTGGGGCGCCCCAGGCCTGGGGATCCCAAAACCAAAGGCTGGGGCGACACAGTCCAGGTCCTCCCTTATCTTAATGGTTGGGGCGCCCCAGGCCTGGGTCTCCCAAAACCTAAGGGAAAAGGGCCCCCAGACTGGCGTCTCCCAAATCCTAAGGGCTCTGGCGCCCCAGGCCTGAGGCTCAAAATCCTAATGGTTGGGGCGCCCCGGGCCTGGGGCTCCCAAAACCGAAGGGAAAGGAGCGTCCCAGAGCTGGGGCTCAAAAAGCCTAAGGGCTCGGGCGCCCGAGGCCTGGGGCTCCCAAATCCTAAGGGCCTGAGCGCCCCAGGCCTAGGGCTCCCAATGAATAAGGGCTGGGGAGCCCCTGGCCTAGGGCTCCATAAGCCTAAGGGCTGGGGCTCCCCAGGCCTGGGGCTCCCAAAGCCTAAGGGCTGGGGTTCCCCAGGCCTGGGGCTCCCTAAGCCTAAAGGCTTGGGCTCCCCAGGCGTGGAGCTCGCTAAGCCTAAGGGCTGGGTCGCCGCAGGCCTAGGGTTCCCAAACCTAAGGGCTGGGGTGCCCCAGGCCTGGGGCTCCCTAAGCCTAAGGGTTGGGGCGCCCCAGGCCTGAGTCTCGCTAAGCCTAAGTGATGGGGCGTCCCCGGCCTCGGCCTCCCTAATCCTAAGGGCTGGGTCTCCCCAGGCCTAGGGCTCCCTTAGCCTAAGGTCTGGGGAGCCCCCGGCTTGGGGCTCCCTAAGCCTAAGGGATGGGGTGCTCCAGGCCGGGCGCTCCCTAAGCCTAAGGGCTGGGGCGTCCCAGGCCGGGGGCTCCCTAAGGCTAAGGGCTGGGGCGCCACAAGCAGGGGCTCATTAGTCAATGGGCTGGGGCGCCACAGGCCTGGGGTTCTCTAAGAATAAGGGCTGGGGCGCCCCAGGCCTTATGCGCCCTAAGCCTACGGGCTGGGGCGCCCCAGGCCTGGGGCTCCCTAAGTCTAAGGGATGAGGCGCCCCAGGCCTGGGGTTCCAAAGCCTAAGGGCTGGGGCAACCCAGGCCAAGGGCTCCCTAAGCCTAAGGGCTGGGGCTCCCCATGCCTTCGGCTCCCTAAGCCTAAGGGCTGGGGCGCCCCAAGCCTGGTGTTCCAAAGCCTAAGTGCTGGGGCGCCCCAGGCCTGGGGTCCCAAACCTAAGTGCTGGGGCGACACAGGCCAGGTCCTCCCTAAGCCTAAGGGCTGGGGCGCCCCAGGCCTAGGGCTCCCAAAACCTAAGGGAAAGCGGCTCCCAGACCTGCGGCTCCCTAAGCATAAGGGCTGGGGCGCCCCAGGCCTGGGGCTCCCAAGGCCTAAGGCCTGGGGCACCCTAAGCCTAAGGTCTGGGGCACCCCAGGCATGGGGCTCCAAAAGCCTAAGTGCTGGGGCGCTCCAGGCCTGGGAATCCCATAGACTAAAGGCTGAGGCTCTCCAGGCCTGGGGCTGCCAAAGCCTAAGGGCTGGGCCGCCCCATGGCTGGGTTCCCAAAGCCTAAGGGCTGGGGCGCCCTAGGCCTGGGGCTCCCAAAGTCTAAGGGCTGGGGCACACCAGGCCTGGGGCTCCTTAATCCTAAGGGCTTGGGAGTCCAAGTACTAGGGCTCCCTAAGCCTAAAGGCTGGGGGGGCCCACCTGGGGCTGCCTTATCCGAAGTGCTGGGGTGCCCAGGCCTGAGGCTCCCTAAGCCTAAAGGCTGGGGCGCCCCAGGCCTTGGGCTCCCTAAGTCTAAGGGCTGGGGCACCGCAAGACTTGGCTCCCGAAGCCTAAGGGCTGGGGCGCCCCAGGCCTGGGTCTCCCAAAGACTAAGGACTGGGGCTCCCCAGGCCTGGGTCTCCCACAGCCTAAGGGCTGTGGCGCCCCAGGCCTGGGGCTCCCTAATCCTAAAGTCTCCCAAGCCAGGGGCTCCCTAAGCCTACGTGTTGGGGCGCCCCGGGCCTGGGGCTTCCTAAGCCTAAGGACTGGGGCGCAACAAGCCTGGGGCTCCCAAAGCCAAAGGGCTGGGGCGCCCCAGGCCTGGGGCTCCCAAATCCTAAGGGCTGGGGCGCCCCAGGCCTGGAGCTACCAAAGCCTAAGGGCTGGGAAGCCACGGGCCTGGGACGCCCTAAGCCTAAGGGCTAGGGCGCCCCAGCCTGGTTTACCAAAGCCTACGGGCTGGGGCGCCCCAGGACTGGGGTTCCAAAGCCTAAGGGCAGGGGAACCCCAGGCCTTATGTCCCAAAGCTTAAGGGATGGGGCGACCCAGGCCTAGGGTTCCCAAAGCCTAATGCCTGGAGCTCGCTAAGCCTAAGGGCTGGGGCGCCCCAGGCACGGGGCTCCCAAAGCCTAAGGGCTGGGGCGCCTCAGGCCTAGGTTTCCCAAAGCCTAAGGCCTGGGGCTCACTAAGCCTAAGGGTTGGGGCGCGCCAGGCCTGGGGCTCCCAAAGCCGAAGGGCTGGGGCGCCCCAGGCCTTGGGCTCCCAAATCCTAAGGTCTGGGGCGCCCCAGGCCTGGAGCTTCCAAATGCTAAGGGCTGGGGTGCCACGGGCCTGGGACGCCCTAAGCCTAAGGGCTGGGGCGCCCCAGCCTGGGGCTACCAAAGCCTACGGGCTGGGGCGCCCCAGGACTGGGGTTCCAAAGCCTAAGGGATGGGGCACCCCAGGCCTTATGTCCCAAAGATTAAGGGATGGCGCGACCCCGGCCTGGGCCTCCCTAAGACTAAGGGCTATGGCGCCCCAGGACTGGGGCTCCCTAAGACTAAAGTCTGGGGCGCTCCAAGCCTGGGCTCCCTAAGCCTAAGTGTTGGGGCGCCCCGGGCCTGGGGCTCCCAAAGCCTAAGGCCTGGGGCTCGCTAAGCCTAAGGGCTGGGGCGCCCCAGGTATGGGGCCCCCAAAGCCTAACGGCTGGGGCGCCCCATGCCTGGGGCTCCCAAATCCAAAGGGCTGGGGCGACACAGGCCAGGTCCTCCCTTATCCTAAGGGTTGGGGCGACCCAGGCCTGGGGCTCCCAAAACCAAAGGGAAAGGGGCCCCCACACCTGCGGCTCCCAAAGCCTAAGGGCTCTGGCGCCCCAGGCCTGAGGCTCCCAAATCCTAAGGGCTGGGGCGCCCCGGGCCTGGGGCTCCCTAAGCCTAAGAGCTAGGGCACCTCAGGGCTGGGGCTCCCAAAGCCTAAGGGCTGGGGTGCCACGGGCTTGGGCACCCTAAGCCTAAGGCTGGGGCACCCCGGGCCTGGGGCTCCCAAAGCCTAAGGGCTGGAGAGCCACGAGCCTGGGGCTCCCTAAGCCTAAGGGCTGGGGCAGCCCAGGCCTAGGGCTCCAAAGCCTAAGGGCTGGGGAGCCCCGGGCCTGGGGCTCCCTTCGCCTAAGGGCTGGGACGCCCGGGCCTGGGGCTCCCTAAGCCTAAGTGCTGGGGGCCCCTGACCAGGTGCTCCCTAAGCCTAAGGGCTATGGCGCCCCAGGACTAGGGTCCCAAATCCTAATGCTGGGGCTCCCCAGGCCTGGCGCTCTCAAAGCCTAAAGGCTGGGGCACCACAGGCCTGGGGCTCTCTAAGACTAAGGGCTAGGGCGCCCCAGGTCTGGGGCTCCCGAAGCCTAAGGGCTGGGGCGCCCCAGGACAGGGGTCCCAAATCCTAAGGGCTGGGGCACTCCAGGTCTGGGGCTCCCAAAGCCTATGGGCTGGGGCGCGCCAGGCCTGGCGCTCTCAAAACCTAAAGGCTGGGGCGCCACAGGCCTGGGGCTCCCTAAGCCTAAGGGCTGGGTTGCCCCAGACTTGGGGCTCCCAAAGCCTAAGGGCTGGGGCGCCCCAACCTTGGACTCCCAAAGCCTAAGGACTGGGCAGCCCCAGGCTTGGGTTCCCAAAGCCTAAGGGCTGGGGCGCCCTAGGCCTGGGGCTCTCAAAGCCTAAGGGCTGGGGCAGCCCAGGCCTGGGTCTCCCTAATCCTAAGGGCTGGGGAGTCCACGGCCTAGGGCTCTCTAAGCCTAAAGGCTGGGGCGCCCACCTGGGGCTCCCTTATCCTAAGTGCTGGGGCACCCAGGCCTGTGGCTCCCTAAGCCTAAGGCCTGGGGCGCCCCAAGCCTGGGGCTCCCTAAGCCTAAGTGTTGGGGCGCCCCGTGCCTGGGGCTTCCTAAGTCTAAGGACTGGGGCGCAACAAGCCTGGGGCTCCCAAAGCCAAAGGGCTGGGGCGCCCCAGGCACGGGGCTACCAAAGCCTACGGGCTGCGGCGCCCCAGGCACGGGGCTACCAAAGCCTACGGGCTGCGGCGCCCCAGGACTGGGGTTCCAAAGCCTAAGGGCTGGGGCACCCCAGGCCTTAGGTCCCAAAGCCTAAATGATGGGGCGACCAAGGCCTGGGCCTCCCTAAGACTAAGGGCTGTGGCGCCCCAGGACTGGGGCTCCCTAAGACTAAAGTCTGGGGCACTCCAGGCTTGGGCTCCCTAAGCCTAAGGGCTGGGGTGCCCCAGGCCCAGGGGCTCCCAAAGCCCAAGGGCTGGGAAGCCCTGGGCCTGGGGCTCCCTAAGCCTAAGTGTTGGGGCGCCCCGGGCCTGGGGCTTCCTAAGCCTAAGGACTGGGGCGCCACAAGCCTGGGGCTCCCAAAGCATAAGGGCTGGGGCGCCCCAGGCCTAGGGTTCCCAAAGCCTAAGGCCTGGGGCTCGCTAAACCTAAGGGCTGGAGCGCCCCAGGCCTAGGGTTCCCAAAGCCTAAGGCCTGGGGCTCGCTAAACCTAACTGCTGGAGCGCCCCAGGCCTGGGGCTCCCAAAGCATAAGGGCTGGGGCGCCCCAGGCCTGGGACTCCAAAAGCCTAAGGCCAGGGGCGCCCCAGGCCTGGGGCTCCCTAAGCCTATGGGCTGGGCCGCCCCAGGCCTTGTCTCCCTAAGCCTAAGGGCTGGGTTGCCCCAGACTTGGGGCTCCCAAAGCCTAAGGGCTGGGGCGCCCCAACCTGGGACTCCCAAAGCCTAAGGACTGGGCAGCCCCTGGTTGGGTTCCCAAAGCCTAAGGGCTGGGGCGCCCTAGGCCTGGGGCTCTCAAAGCCTAAGGGCTGGGGCAGCCCAGGCCTGGGTCTCCCTAATCCTAAGGGCTGGGGAGTCCACGGCCTAGGGCTCTCTAAGCCTAAAGGCTGGGGCGCCCACCAGGGGCTCCCTAAGCCTAAGGGCTGGGGCGCCCCAAGCCTGGGGCTCCCTAAGCCTAAGTGTTGGGGCGCCCCGGGCCTGGGGCTTCCTAAGTCTAAGGACTGGGGCGCAACAAGCCTGGGGCTCCCAAATCCAAAGGGCAGGGGCGCCCCAGGCACGGGGCTACCAAAGCCTACGGGCTGCGGCGCCCCAGGCACGGGGCTACCAAAGCCTACGGGCTGCGGCGCCCCAGGACTGGGGTTCAAAAGCCTAAGGGCTGGGGCACCCCAGGCCTTAGGTCCCAAAGCCTAAATGATGGGGCGACCAAGGCCTGGGCCTCCCTAAGACTAAGGGCTGTTTCGCCCCAGGACTGGGGCTCCCTAAGACTAAAGTCTGGGGAACTCCAGGCCTCGGCTCCCTAAGCCTAAGGGCTGGGGTTCCCCAGGCCCAGGGGCTCCCAAAGCCCAAGGGCTGGGAAGCCCTGGGCCTAGGGCTCCCTAAGCCTAAGTGTTGGGGCGCCCCGGGCCTGGGGCTTCCTAAGCCTAAGGACTGGGGCGCCACAAGCCTGGGGCTCCCAAAGCCTAAGGGCTGGGGCGTCCCAGGCCTAGGGTTCCCAAAGCCTAAGGCCTGGGGCTCGCTAAACCTAAGGGCTGGAGCGCCCCAGGCCTAGGGTTCCCAAAGCCTAAGGCCTGGGGCTCGCTAAACCTAAGGGCTGGAGCGCCCCAGGCCTGCGGCTCCCAAAGCATAAGGGCTGGGGCGCCCCAGGCCTGGGGCTCCCTAAGCCTAAGGGCTGGGGCGCCCCAGGCCTGGGACTCCCAAAACCTAAGGCCAGGGGCGCCCCAGTCCTGGGGCTCCCTAAGCCTATGGGCTGGGCCGCCCCAGGCCTTGGGTCCCTAAGCCTAAGGGCTAGGGCGCCCCAGGCTTGGGGCTCCCTAAGCCTAAAGGCTGGGGCGCCCCAAGACTGGGCCTCCCTAAGCCTAAGTGTTGGGGCGCCCCGGGCCTGGGCCTTCCTAAGCCTAAGAACTGGGGCGCAACAAGCCTGGGGCTCCCAAAGCCAAAGGGCTGGAGCACCCCAGGCACGGGGCTGCCAAAGCCTAAGGGCTGGGGCGACCCAGCCTGGGGCTACCAAAGCCTACGGGCTGGGGCGCCCCAGGACTGGGGTTCCAAAGCCTAAGGGCTGGGGCACCCCAGGCCTTAGGTCCCAAAGCCTAAGGCATGGGGCAACCAAGGCCTGGGCCTCCCTAAGACTAAGGGATGTGGCGCCCCAGGACTGGGGCTCCCTAAGACTAAAGTCTGGGGCGCTGCAGGCCTTGGCTCCCTAAGCCTAAGGTCTGGGGCGCCTCAGGCCCAGGGGCTCCCAAAGCCAAAGGGCTGGGAAGCCCTGGGCCTGTGGCTCCCTAAGCCTAAGTGTTGGGGCGCTCCAGGCCTGGGGCTTCCTAAGCCTAAGGGCTGGGGCGCCCCAGGCCTGGGGCTCCCAAAACCAAAGGGCTGGGGCGACACAGTCCAGGTCCTCCCTTATCCTAATGGTTGGGGCGCCCCACGCCTGGGGCTCCCAAAACCTAAGGGAAAAGGGCCCCCAGACCGGCGTCTCCCAAATCCTAAGGGCTCTGGTGCCCCAGGCCTGAGGCTCAAAATACTTATGGTTGGGGCGCCCCGGGCCTGGGGCTCCCAAAACCGAAGGGAAAGGAGCGCCCCAGACCTGGGGCTCAAAACGCCTAAGGGCTCGGGCGCCCGAGGCCTGGGGCTCCCAAATCCTAAGGGCCTGAGCGCCCCAGGCCTAGGGCTCCCAATGAATAAGGGCTGGGGAGCCCCTGCCCTGGGCTCCATAAGCCTAAGGGCTGGGGCTCCCCAGGCCTGGGGCTCCCAAAGCCTAAGGGCTGGGGTTCCCCAGGCCTGGGGCTCCCTAAGCCTAAAGGCTTGGGCTCCCCAGGCGTGGAGCTCGCTAAGCCTAAGGGCTGGGTCGCCGCAGGCCTAGGGTTCCCAAACCTAAGGGCTGGGGTGCCCCAGGCTTGGGGCTCCCTAAGCCTAAGGGTTGGGGCGCCCCAGGCCTGAGTCTCGCTAAGCCTAAGTGATGGGGCGTCCCCGGCCTCGGCCTCCCTAATCCTAAGGGCTGGGTCTCCCCAGGCCTAGGGCTCCCTTAGCCTAAGGTCTGGGGTGCCCCCGGCTTGGGGCTCCCTAAGCCTAAGGGATGGGGTGCTCCAGGCCGGCCGCTCCCTAAGCCTAAGGGCTGGGGCGTCCCTAGCCGGGGGCTCCCTAAGGCTAAGGGCTGGGGCGCCACAAGCAGGGGCTCATTAGCCAATGGGCTGGGGCGCCACAGGCCTGGGGTTCTCTAAGAATAAGGGCTGGGGCGCCCCAGGCCTCGTGCGCCCTAAGCCTACGGGCTGGGGCGCCCCAGGCCTGGGGCTCCCGAAGTCTAAGGGCTGAGGCGCCACAGGCCTGGGGTTCCAAAGCCTAAGGGCTGGGGCAACCCAGGCCAAGGGCTCCCTAAGCCTAAGGGCTGGGGCTCCCCATGCCTTCGGCTCCCTAAGCCTAAGGGCTGGGGCGCCCCAAGCCTGGTGTTCCAAAGCCTAAGTGCTGGGGCGCCCCAGGCCTGGGGTCCCAAACCTAAGTGCTGGGGCGACACAGGCCAGGTCCTCCCTAAGCCTAAGGGCTGGGGCGCCCCAGGCCTAGGGCTCCCAAAACCTAAGGGAAAGCGGCCCCCAGACCTGCGGCTCTCTAAGCCTAAGGGCTGGGGCGCCCCAGGCCTGGGGCTCCCAAGGCCTAAGGCCTGGGGCGCCCCATGCCTGGGGCACCCTAAGCCTAAGGGCTGGGGCACCCCAGGCATGTGGCTCCAAAAGCCTAAGTGCTGGGGCGCTCCAAGCCTGGGAATCCCAAAGAATAAGGGCTGAGGCTCTCCAGGCCTGGGGCTGCCAAAGCCTAAGGGCTGGGCCGCCCCATGGGTGGGTTCCCAAAGCCTAAGGGCTGGGGCGCCCTAGGCCTGGGGCTCCCAAAGCCTAAGGGCTGGGGCACACCAGGCCTGGGGCTCCTTAATCCTAAGGGCTGGGGAGTCGAAATCCTAGGGCTCCCTAAGCCTAAAGGCTGGGGGGCCCACCTGGGGCTGCCTTATCCGAAGTGCTGGGGTGCCCAGGCCTGGGGCTCCCTAAGCCTAAAGGCTGGGGCGCCCCAGGCCTTGGGCTCCCTAAGTCTAAGGGCTGGGGCACCCAAAGACTTGGCTCCTGAAGCCTAAGGGCTGGGGCGCCCCAGGCCTGGGGCTCCCAAATCCTAAGGGCTGGGGCGCCCCAGGCCTGGAGCTACCAAAGCCTAAGGGCTGGGAAGCCACGGGCCTGGGACGCCCTAAACCTAAGGGCTAGGGCGCCCCAGCCTTGTTTACCAAAGCCTACGGGCTGGGGCGCCACAGGACTGGGGTTCCAAAGCCTAAGGGCAGGGGAACCCCAGGACTTATGTCCCAAAGATTAAGGGATGGGGCGACCCAGGCCTAGGGTTCCCAAAGCCTAATGCCTGGAGCTCGCTAAGCCTAAGGGCTGGGGCGCCCCAGGCCTGGGGCTCCCAAAGCCTAAGGGCTGGGGCGCCCCAGGCACGGGGCTCCCAAAGCCTAAGGGCTGGGGCGCCCCAGGCCTAGGGTTCCCAGAGCCTAAGGCCTGGGGCTCCCAAATCCTAAGGTCTGGGGCAACCCAGGCCTGGAGCTACCAAATGCTAAGGGCTGGGGCGCAACGGGCCTGGGACGCCCTAAGCCTAAGGGCTGGGGCGCCCCAGCCTGGGGCTACCAAAGCCTACGGGCTGGGGCGCCCCAGGACTGGGGTTCCAAAGCCTAAGGGATGGGGCACCACAGGCCTTATGTCCCAAAGATTAAGGGATGGGGCGACCCCGGCCTGGGCCTCCCTAAGACTAAGGGCTATGGCGCCCCAGGACTGGGACTCCCTAAGACTAAAGTCTGGGGCGCTCCAAGCCTGGGCTCCCTAAGCCTAAGTGTTGGGGCGCCCCGGGCCTGGGGCTCCCAAAGCCTAAGAGCTGCGGGGCCCCAGGCACGCGGCTCCCAAAGCCTAAGGGCTGGGGCGCCCCAGGCCTAGGGTTCCCAAAGCCTAAGGCATGGGGCTCGCTAAGCCTAAGGGCTGGGGCGCCCCAGGCATGGGGCCCCCAAAGCCTAAGGGCTGGGGCGCCCCATGCCTGGGGCTCCCAAATCCAAAGGGCTGGGACGACACAGGCCAGGTCCTCCCTTATCCTAAGGGTTGGGGCGCCCCAGGCCTGGGGCTCCCAAAACCAAAGGGAAAGGGGCCCCCACACCTGCGGCTCCCAAATCCTAAGGGCTCTGGCGCCCCAGGCCTGAGGCTCCCAAATCCTAAGGGCTGGGGCGCCCCGGGCCTGGGGCTCACTAAGCCTAAGAGCTAGGGCACCTCAGGCCTGGGGCTCCCAAAGCCTAAGGGCTGGGGTGCCACGGGCTTGGGCACCCTAAGCCTAAGGCTGGGGCACCCCGGGCCTGGGGCTCCCAAAGCCTAAGGGCCGAGACGCCCCAGGCCTGGGACTCCCTAAGCCTAAGGGCTGGGGCGCCCCAGCCTTCGGCCACAAAAGCCTACGGGCTGGGGCGCCCCAGGACTGGGGTTCCAAAGCCTAAGTGCTGGGGCGCCCCAGGCCTGGGCCACCCTAAGACTAAGGGCTGTGGCGCCCCAGGACTTGGGCTCCCAAAACCGAAGGGAAAGGGGCGCCCCAGACCTGGGGCTCAAAAAGCCTAAGGGCTCGGGCGCCCGAGGCCTGGGGCTACCAAATCCTAAGGGCCTGAGCACCCCAGGCCTAGGGCTCCCAATGCCTAAGGGCTGGGGAGGCCCTGGCCTAGGGCTCCATAAGCCTGAGGGCTGGGGCGCCCCAGGCCTGGGGCTCCCAAAGCCTAAGGGCTGGGGTTCCCCAGGCCTGGGGCTCCCTAAGCCTAAAGGCTGGGGCTCCCCAGGCCTGGAGTTCGCTAAGCCTAAGGGCTGGGTCGCTCCAGGCCTAGGGTTCCCATGCCTAAGGGCTGGGGCGCCCCAGGCCTGGGGCTCCCTAAGCCTAAGGGTTGGGGCGCCCCAGGCCTTAGGTCCCAAAGCCTAAGGGATGGGGCGACCAAGGCCTGGGCCTCCCTAAGACTAAGGGCTGTGGCGCCCCAGGACTGGGGCTCCCTAATACTAAAGTCTGGGGCACTCCAGGCCTGGGCTCGCTAAGCCTAAGGACTGGGGCGCCCCGGGACTGGGGCTTCCTAAGCCTAAGGACTGGGGCGCCACAAGCCTGGGGATCCCAAAGCCTAAGGCCTGGGGCGCCCCAGGCCTAGGGTTCCCAAAGCCTAAGGCCTGGGGCTCACTAAACCTAAGGGCTGGGGTGCCCCAGGCCTGGGGCTCCCAAAGCATAAGGGCTGGGGCGCCCCAGGCCTAGGGTTCCCAAAGCCTAAGGCCTGGGGCTCGCTGCCCTAGGCCTGGGGCTCCCAAAGCATAAGGGCTGGAGCGCCCCAGGCCTGGGGCTCCCTAAGCCTAAGGGCTGGGGCGCCCCAGGCCTGGGGCTCCCTAAGCCTATGGGCTGGGCCGCCCCAGGCCTTGGCTCCCTAAGCCTAAGGGCTAGGGCGCCCCAGGCCTGGGGCTCCCTAAGCCTAAAGGCTGGGGCGCCCCAAGACTGGGCTCCCTAAGCCTAAGTGTTGGGGCGCCCCGGGCCTGGGCCTTCCTATGCCTCAGAACTGGGGCGCAACAAACCTGGGTCTCCCAAAGCCAAAGAGCTGGGGCGCCCCAGGCACGGGGCTGCCAAAGCCTAAGGGCTGTGGCGACCCAGCCTGGGGCTACCAAAGCCTACGGGCTGGGGCGCCCCAGGACTGGCGTTCCAAAGCCTAAGGGCTGGGGCACCCCAGGCCTTAGGTCCCAAAGCCTAAGGCATGGGGCAACCAAGGCCTGGGCCTCCCTAAGACTAAGGGCTGTGGCGCCCAGGACTGGGGCTCCCTAAGACTAAAGTCTGGGGCGCTGCAGGCCTTGGCTCCCTAAGCCTAAGGAATGGGGCGCCTCAGGCCCAGGGGCTCCCAAAGCCCAAGGGCTGGGAAGCCCTGGGCCTGTGGCTCCCTAAGACTAAGTGTTGGGGCGCCCCAGGCTTGGGGCTTCCTAAGCCTAAGGACCGGGGCGCCACAAGCCTGGGGCTCCCAAAGCTTAACAGCTGCGGCACCCATGGCACGGGGCTCCCAAAGCCTAAGGGCTGGGGCGCCCCAGGCCTGGGGCTCCCAAAACCAAAGGGCTGGGGCGACACAGGCCAAGTCCTCCCTTATCATAATGGTTGGGGCACCCCAGGCCTGGGGCTCCCAAAACCTAAGGGAAAAGGGCCCCCAGACCGGCATCTCCCAAATCCTAAGGGCTCGGGTGCCCCAGGCCTGAGGCTAAAAATCCTAATGGTTGGGGCGCCCCGGGCCTGGGGCTCCCAAAGCCTAAGGGCTGGGGAACCCCGGACCTGGGACTCCCAAACCTAAGGGCTGGGGCGCCCCAGCCTGGGGCTACCAAAGCCTAAGTGCCGGGGCGCCCCGAGCCTGGGACTCCCTAAGCCTATGGGCTGGGGTGCCCCAGCCTGTGGCTACCAAAGCCTACGGGCTGGGGCGCCCCAGGACTGGGGTTCCAAAGCCTAAGGGCTGGGGCGCCCCAGGCCTGGGCCTCCCTAAGACTAAGGGCTGTGGCGCCCCAGGACTGGGGCTCCCAAAACCGAAGGGAAAGGGGCGCCCCAGACCTGGGGCTCAAAAAGCCTAAGGGCTCGGGCGCCCGAGGCCTGGGGCTCCCAAATCCTAAGGGCCTGAGCGCCCGAGGCTTAGGGGTCCCAATGAATAAGGGCTGGGGAGCCCCTGGCCTAGGGCTCCATAAGCCTAAGGGCTGGGGCTCCCCAGGCCTGGGGCTCCCAAAGCCTAAGGGCTGGGGTTCCCCAGGCCTGGGGCTCCCTAAGCCTAAAGGCTTGGGCTCCCCAGGCGTGGAGCTCGCTAAGCCTAAGGGCTGGGTCGCCGCAGGCCTAGGGTTCCCAAACCTAAGGGCTGGGGTGCCCCAGGCCTGGGGCTCCCTAAGCCTAAGGGTTGGGGCGCCCCAGGCCTGAGTCTCGCTAAGCCTAAGTGATGGGGCGTCCCCGGCCTCGGCCTCCCTAAGCCTAAGGGCTGGGTCACCCCAGGCCTAGGGCTCCCTTAGCCTAAGGTCTGGGGTGCCCCCGGCTTGGGGCTCCCTAAGCCTAAGGGATGGGGTGCTCCAGGGCGGGCGCTCCCTAAGCCTAAGGGCTGGGCGTCCCAGACCAGGGGCTCCCTAAGGCTAAGGGCTGGGGCGCCCCAAGCAGGGGCTCATTAGCCAATGGGCTGGGGCGCCACAGGCCTGGGGTTCTCTAAGAATAAGGGCTGGGGCGCCCCAGGCCATTTGCGCCCTAAGCCTACGGGCTGGGGTGCCCCAGGCCTGGGGCTCCCTAAGTCTAAGGGCTGAGGCGCCCCAGGCCTGGGGTTCCAAAGCCTAAGGGCTGGGGCAACCCAGGCCAAGGGCTCCCTAAGCCTAAGGGCTGGTGCTCCCCATGCCTTCGGCTCCCTAAGCCTAAGGGCTGTGGCGCCCCAAGCCTGGTGTTCCAAAGCCTAAGTACTGGGGCGCCCCAGGCCTGGGGTCCCAAACCTAAGTGCTGGGGCGACACAGGCCAGGTCCTCACTAAGCCTAAGGGCTGGGGCGCCCCAGGCCTAGGGCTCCCAAAACCTAAGGGAAAGCGGCCCCCAGACCTGCGGCTCCCTAAGCATAAGGGCTGGGGCGCCCCAGGCCTGGGGCTCCCAAGGCCTAAGGCCTGGGGCGCCCCATGCGAGGGGCACCCTAAGCCTAAGGGCTGGGGCACCCCAGGCATGGGGCTCTAAAAGCCTAAGTGCTGGGGTGCTCCAGGCCTGGGAATCCCAAAGACTAAGGGCTGAGGCTCTCCAGGCCTGGGGCTGCCAAAGCCTAAGGGCTGGGGTGTCCCAGACCTGGGGCTCCCAAAGCCTAAGGGTTGGGGCGCCTCAGACCTGGGACTCCCAAAGCCTAAGGGCTGGGCCGCCCCATGGCTGGGTTCCCAAAGCCTAAGGGCTGGGGCGCCCTAGGCCTGGGGCTCCCTAATCCTAAGGGCTGGGGAGTCCAAGGCCTAGGGCTCCCTAAGCCTAAAGGCTGGGGGACCCACCTGGGGCTGCCTTATCCGAAGTGCTGGGGTGCCCAGGCCTGGGGCTCCCTAAGCCTAAAGGCTGGGGCGCCCAAGGACTTGGGCTCCCTAAGTCTAAGGGCTGGGGCACCCCAAGACTTGGCTCCCAAAGCCTAAGGGCTGGGGCGCCCCAGGCCTGGGTCTCCCAAAGACTAAGGACTGGGGCTCCCTAGGCCTGGGTCTCCCACAGCCTAAGGGCTGTGGCGCCCCAGGCCTGGGGCTCCCTAAGCCTAAAGTCTCCCAAGCCATGGGCTCCCTAAGCCTACGTGTTGGGGCACCCCGGGCCTGGGGCTTCCTAAGCCTAAGGACTGGGGCGCAACAAGCCTGGGGCTCCCAAAGCCAAAAGGCTGGGGCGCCCCAGGCCTAGGGTTCCCAAAGCCTAAGGCCTGGGGCTCGCTAAGCCTGAGGGTTGGGGCGCCCCAGGCCTGGGGCTCCCAAAGCCTAAGGGCTGGGGTGCCCCAGGCCTGGGGCTCCCAAATCCTAAGGGCTGGGGCGCCCCAAGCCTGGAGCTACCAAAGCCTAAGGGCTGGGGCGCCACGGGCCTGGGACGCCCTAAGCCTAAGGGCTAGGGCGCCCCAGCCTGGTTTACCAAAGCCTACGGGCTGGGCGCCCCAGGACTGGGGTTCCAAAGCCTAAGGGCAGGGGAACCCCAGGCCTTATGTCCCTAAGCTTAAGGGATGGGGCGACCCAGGCCTAGGGTTCCCAAAGCCTAATGCCTGGAGCTCGCTAAGCCTAAGGGCTGGGGCACCCCAGGCCTGGGGCTCCCAAAGCCTAAGGGCTGGGGCGCCCCAGGCACGGGGTTCCCAAAGCCTAAAGGCTGGGGCGCCCCAGGCCTTGGGTTCCCAAAGCCTAAGGCCTGGGGCTCACTAAGCCTAAGGGCTGGGGCGCGCCAGGCCTGGGGCTCCCAAAGCCTAAGGGCTGGGACGCCCCAGGCCTGGGGCTCCCAAATCCTAAGGTCTGGGGCGCCCCAGGCCTGGAGCTACCAAATGCTAAGGGCTGGGGCGCCACGGGCCTGGGACGCCCTAAGCCTAAGGGCTGGGGCGCCCCAGCCTGGGGCTACCAAAGCCTACGGGCTGGGGCGCCCCAGGACTGGGGTTCCAAAGCCTAAGGGCAGGGGCACCCCAGGCCTTATGTCCCAAAGATTAAGGGAAGGGCAGACCCCGGCCTGGGCCTCCCTAAGACTAAGGGCTATGGCGCCCCAGGACTGGGGCTCCCTAAGACTAAAGTCTGGGGCGCTCCAAGCCTGGGCTCCCTAAGCCTAAGTGTTGGGGCGCCCCGGGCCTGGGGCTCCCAAAGCCTAAGAGCTGCGGCGCCCCAGGCACGTGGCTCCCAAAGCCTAAGGGCTGGGGCGCCCCAGGCCCAGGGTTCCCAAAGCCTAAGGCCTGGGGCTCGCTAAGCCTAAGGGCTGGGGCGCCCCAGGCATGGGGCCCCCAAAGCCTAAGGGCTGGGGCGCCCCATGCCTGGGGCTCCCAAATCCAAAGGGCTGGGGCGACACAGGCCAGGACCTCCCTTATCCTAAGGGTTGGGGCGCCCCAGGCCTGGGGCTCCCTAAGTCTAAGGGCTGAGGCGCCACAGGCCTGGGGTTCCAAAGCCTAAGGGCTGGGGCAACCCAGGCCAAGGGCTCCCTAAGCCTAAGGGCTGGGGCTCCCCATGCCTTCGGCTCCCTAAGCCTAAGGGCTGTGGCGCCCCAAGCCTGGTGTTCCAAAGCCTAAGTGCTGGGGCGCCCCAGGCCTGGGGTCCCAAACCTAAGTGCTGGGGCGACACAGGCCAGGTCCTCCCTAAGCCTAAGGGCTGGGGCGCCCCAGGCCTAGGGCTCCCAAAACCTAAGGGAAAGCGGCCCCCAGACCTGCGGCTCTCTAAGCCTAAGGGCTGGGGCGCCCCAGGCCTGGGGCTCCCAAGGCCTAAGGCCTGGGGCGCCCCATGCCTTGGGGAACCCTAAGCCTAAGGGCTGGGGCACCCCAGGCATGGGGCTCCAAAAGCCTAAGTGCTGGGGCGCTCCAAGCCTGGGAATCCCAAAGACTAAGGGCTGAGGCTCTCCAGGCCTGGGGCTGCCAAAGCCTAAGGGCTGGGGTGTCCCAGACCTGGGGCTCCCAAAGCCTAAAGGCTGGGCCGCCCCATGCCTGGGTTCCCAAAGCCTAAGGGCTGGGGCGCCCTAGGCCTGGGGCTCCCAAAGCCTAAGGGCTGGGGCACACCAGGCTTGGGACTCCCTAATCCTAAGGGCTGGGGAGTCCAAGTCCTAGGGCTCCCTAAGCCTAAAGGCTGGGGGTCCCACCTGGGGCTGCCTTATCCGAAGTGCTGGAGTGCCCAGGCCTGGGGCTCCCTAAGCCTGAAGGCTGGGGCGCCCCAGGCCTTGGGCTCCCTAAGTCTAAGGGCTGGGGCACCCCAAGACTTGGCTTCCGAAGCCTAAGGGCTGGGGCGCCCCAGGCCTGGGTCTCCCAAAGACTAAGGCCTGGGGCTCCCCAGGCCTGGGTCTCCCACAGCCTAAGGGCTGTGGCGCCCCAGGCCTGGGGCTCCCTAAGCCTAAAGTCTCCCAAGCCAGGGGCTCCCTAAGCCTACGTGATGGGGCACCCCGGGCCTAGGGCTTCCTAAGCCTAAGGACTGGGGCGCAACAAGCCTGGGGCTCCCAAAGCCAAAGGGCTGTGGCGCCCCAGGCCTAGGGTTCCCAAAGCCTAAGGCCTGGGGCTCGCTAAGCCTGAGGGTTGGGGCGCCCCAGGCCTGGGTCTCCCAAAGCCTAAGGGCTGGGGCGCCCCAGACCTGAGGTTTCGAAGATAAGTGCTGGGGCGTCCCAGGCTTGTGGCTCCCTAAGGCTAAGCTCTGGGACGCCTCAGCGTGGGGCTCCCTAAGCCTAAGGGCAGGGGCGCCCCAGGCCTGGGGCTCCCTAAGCCTAAGGGCTGGGGCGTCCCAGGCCAGGTGCTCCCTTAGCTTAAGGGCTGGGACGCCCCAGGCGTGGGGCTCCCTAAAACTAAGGGCTGGGGCGCCCCAGGCCTGGGCCTCCCAAAGCCTAAGGGCTGGAGCGCCCCAGGCCTGTGGCCCCCTAAGCCTAAGCGCTGGGGCACCCCAGGCTTGGGGCTACCAAAGCCTAAGGCTGTGGCACCCCTGGACTGGGGCTCCCAAAGCCTAAGGCCTAGGGCCCCACAGACCTGGGGCTCCCAAAGCCTAAGGGTTGGGGCGCCCCAGGCCTGGGGCTCCCAAATCCTAAGGGCTGGGGCGCAACAGACCTGAGGCTTCCAAAGACTAAGGGCTGCGGCGTTCCAGGCCTGGGGCTCCCTAAGCCTAAGGACTGGGCGCCACAGGCTTGGGGCTCCCTAAGACTAAGGGCTGGGGCGCCCCAGGCCTGGGGCTCCCAAAACCTAAGGGCAGGGGCGCCCCAGGCCTTGGGCTCCCTAAGCCTAAGGTCTTGGGCGTCCCAGGCCAGGTGCTCCCTAAGCCTAAATGCTGGTGAGCCCCAGGCCTGGGGCTCCCTAAGCCTACGGGCTGTGGTGCCCCAGGCCTGGGTTTCCCTAAGCCTAAGGGCTGGGGCGCCCCAGGCTTGTGGCTCCCTAAGCCTAAGGGCTGAGGCGCCCCAGGCATGAAGCTAAAAAGCCTAAGGTCTGGGTCGCCACAGGCCTGGGGCTCCCAAAGCCTAAGGACTTGGGCGTCCCAGGCCAGGTGCTCCCTAAGCCTAAGTGCTGGGGAGCCCCAGCCCTGGGGCTCCCTAAGCCTAAGGGCTATTGTGCCCCAGGCCTGGGGCAACCTAAGCCTAAGGGCTGGGGCAGCCCAGGCGTGAGGCTCCCTAAGCCTAAGGGCTGGAGCGCCCCAGGCTTGTGGCTCCCTAAGCCTAAGGGCTGGGGTGCACCATTCCTGGGGCTCCCAAAGCCTAAAGGCTGGGGCGCCCCAGGCCTGGGGCTCCCAAAGCCTAAGCGCTGTGGCACCCCAGGCTTGGGGCTACCAAAGCCTAAGGCTGTGGCGCCCCTGGACTGGGGCTCCCAAAGCCTAATGCCTGGGGCCCCACAGACCTGGGGCTCCCAAAGCCTAAGGGTTGGGGCGCCCCAGTCCTGGGGCTCCCAAATCCTAAGGGCTGGGGTACAACAGACCTGAGGCTTCCAAAGACTAAGGGCTGCGGCATTCCAGGCCTGGGGCTCCCTAAGCCTAAGGACTGGGCGCCACAGGCTTGGGGCTCCCTAAGCGTAAGGGCTGGGGCGCCCCAGGCCTGGGGCTCCCAAAACCTAAGGGCAGGGGCGTCCCAGGCCAGGTGCTCCCTAAGCTTAAATGCTGGTGAGCCCCAGGCCTGGGGCTCCCTAAGCCTACGGGCTGTGGTGCCCCAGGCCTGGGGCTCCCTAAGCCTAAGGGCTGGGGCGCCCCAGGCTTGTGGCTCCCTAAGCCTAAGAGCTGGGGTGCCCCAGGCATGAAGCTAACAAAGCCTAAGGTCTGGGGCGCCACAGGCCTGGGTCTCCCAAAGCCTCAGGGCTGGGGCACTCCAGGTCTGAGGTGCCCTAAGCTTAAGGGCTGGGGCGCACCATTCCTGCGTTCCCAAAGCCTAAGGGCTGGGGCGCCCCAGGCCTGTGGCTCCCTAAGCCTAAGGGCTGGGGCGCCCCACACATGGGGCTACCAAAGCCTAAGGGCTGTGGTGCCCCAGGCCTGGGTCTCCCAAAGCCTAAGGTCTGGGGCGCACCATTCCTGGGCCTCCCAAAGCCTAAAGGCTGGGGCGCCCCAGGCCTGGGGCTCCCAAAGCCTAAGGGCTGGGGCGCCCCAGGCCTGGGGCTCCCTAAGCCTAAGGGCTCGGACGCCCATTCCTGGGGCCCCCTAAGCCTAAGTGCTGATGAGTCCCAGGCCTGGGTCCCCCTAAGCCTAAGGTCTGGGGCGCAACAGACCTGAGGCTTCCAACGACTAAGGGCTGGGGTGTCCCAGGCCTGGGGCTCCCTAAGCCTAAGGGCTGGGGCACCACAGGCCTGGGGCTCCCAAAGCCTAAGGGCTGGGGCGCCCCAGGCCTGGGGCACCCAAAACCTAAGGGCAGGGGCACCCCAGGCCTGCGACTCCCTAAGCCTAAGGCCTTGGGCGTCCCAGGCCAGGTGCTCCCTAAGCCTAAGTGCTGGGGCTTCCCAGGCCTGGGGCTCCCTAACCCTAAGGGCTGTGGTGCCCCTGGCCTGGTGCTCCTTAAGCCTAAGGGCTGGGGCGCCCCAGGCCTGGGGCTCCCTAAGCCTAAGGGCTTGGGCGTCCCAGGCCAGGTGCTCCCTAAGCCTAAGGGTTGTGGTCTCCCAGGCCTGGGGCTCCCTAAGCCTAAGGGCTGTGGTCTCCCAGGCCTGGGGCTCCCTAAGCCTAAGGGCTGGGGCGCCCCAGGCGTGAGGCTCCCTAAGCCTAAGGGCTGGCGCCCCAGGTCTGGGGCTCCATAAGCCAAAGGGCTGGGGCGCCCCGGGCTTGTGGCTCCCTAAGCCTAAGGGCTGGGGCGCCCCAGGCATGAAGCTAAAAAGCCTAAGGTCTGGGGCGCCACAGGCCTGGGGCTCCCAAAGCCTAAGGGCTTGGGCGTCCCAGGCCAGGTGCTCCCTAAGCCTAAGTGCTGGGGAGCCCCAGGCCTGGGGCTCCCTAAGCCTAAGGGCTGTGATGCCCCAGGCCTGTGGCAACCTAAGCCTAAGGGCTGGGGCGGCCCAGGCGTGAGGCTCCCTAAGCCTAAGGGCTGGAGTGCCCCAGGCTTGCTGCTCCCTAAGCCTAAGGGCTGGAGCGCCCCAGGCTTGTGGCTCCCTAAGCCTAAGGGCTGGGGCGCCCCAGGCATGAAGCTAACAAAGCCTAAGGTCTGGGCCCCACAGGCCTGGGGCTCCCAAAGCCTCAGCGCTGGGGCACCCCAGGCCTGGGGTGCCCTAAGCTTAAGGGTTGGTGCGCCCCAGGCCTGGGGCCACCTAAGCCTAAGGGCTGGTACGCCCAGGCCTGGGGCTCCCAAAGCTTAATGGCTGGGGCGCCCCAGGCCTGTGGCTCCATAAGCCTAAGGGCTGGGGCGCCCCAGTCATGGGGCTACCAAAGCCTAAGGGCTGTGGTACCCCAGGCCTGAGGCTCCCAAAGTCTAAGGGCTGGGGCACACCATTCCTGGGGCTCCCAAATCCTAAAGGCTGGGGCGCCCCAGGCCTGGGGCCCCCTAAGCCTAAGCGCTGGGGTGCCCCAGGCATGGGGCTACCAAAGCCTAAGGCTGGGGCGCCCCTGGCCTGGGGCTCCCAAAGCCTAAGGCCTGGGTCCCCACAGACCTGGAGCTCCCAAAGCATAAGGGCTGGGGCGCCCCAGGCATGGGGCTCCCCAAACCTATGTGTTGGGGAGCCCCAGGCCTGGGGCCCCCTAAGCCTAAGGGCTGGGGCGCCCCAGGCTTGTGGCTCCCTAAGCCTAAGGGCTGAGGCGCCGCAGGCATGAAGCTAAAAAGCCTAAGGTCTGGGTCGCCACAGGCCTGGGGCTCCCAAAGCCTAAGGACTTGGGCGTCCCAGGCCAGGTGCTCCCTAAGCCTAAGTGCTGGGGAGCCCCAGCCCTGGGGCTCCCTAAGCCTAAGGGCTGTGGTGCCCCAGGCCTGGGGCAACCTAAGCCTAAGGGCTGGGGCAGCCCAGGCGTGAGGCTCCCTAAGCCTAAGGGCTGGAGCGCCCCAGGCTTGTGGCTCCCTAAGCCTAAGGGCTGGGGCGCACCATTCCTGGGGCTCCCAAAGCCTAAAGGCTGGGGCGCCCCAGGCCTGGGGCTCCCAAAGCCTAAGCGCTGTGGCACCCCAGGCTTGGGGCTACCAAAGCCTAAGGCTGTGGCGCCCCTGGACTGGGGCTCCCAAAGCCTAATGCCTGGGGCCCCACACACCTGGGGCTCCCAAAGCCTAAGGGTTGGGGCGCCCCAGTCCTGGGGCTCCCAAATCCTAAGGGCTGGGGTACAACAGACCTGAGGCTTCCAAAGACTAAGGGCTGCGGCATTCCAGGCCTGGGGCTCCCTAAGCCTAAGGACTGGGCGCCACAGGCTTGGGGCTCCCTAAGCGTAAGGGCTGGGGCGCCCCAGGCCTGGGGCTCCCAAAACCTAAGGGCAGGGGCGTCCCAGGCCAGGTGCTCCCTAAGCTTAAATGCTGGTGAGCCCCAGGCCTGGGGCTCCCTAAGCCTACGGGCTGTGGTGCCCCAGGCCTGGGGCTCCCTAAGCCTAAGGGCTGGGGCGCCCCAGGCTTGTGGCTCCCTAAGCCTAAGAGCTGGGGTGCCCCAGGCATGAAGCTAACAAAGCCTAAGGTCTGGGGCGCCACAGGCCTGGGTCTCCCAAAGCCTCAGGGCTGGGGCACTCCAGGTCTGAGGTGCCCTAAGCTTAAGGGCTGGGGCGCACCATTCCTGCGTTCCCAAAGCCTAAGGGCTGGGGCGCCCCAGGCCTGTGGCTCCCTAAGCCTAAGGGCTGGGGCGCCCCACTCATGGGGCTACCAAAGCCTAAGGGCTGTGGTGCCCCAGGCCTGGGTCTCCCAAAGCCTAAGGTCTGGGGCGCACCATTCCTGGGCCTCCCAAAGCCTAAAGGCTGGGGCGCCCCAGGCCTGGGGCTCCCAAAGCCTAAGGGCTGGGGCGCCCCAGGCCTGGGGCTCCCTAAGCCTAAGGGCTCGGACGCCCATTCCTGGGGCCCCCTAAGCCTAAGTGCTGATGAGTCCCAGGCCTGGGTCCCCCTAAGCCTAAGGTCTGGGGCGCAACAGACCTGAGGCTTCCAACGACTAAGGGCTGGGGTGTCCCAGGCCTGGGGCTCCCTAAGCCTAAGGGCTGGGGCACCACAGGCCTGGGGCTCCCAAAGCCTAAGGGCTGGGGCGCCCCAGGCCTGGGGCACCCAAAACCTAAGGGCAGGGGCACCCCAGGCCTGCGACTCCCTAAGCCTAAGGCCTTGGGCGTCCCAGGCCAGGTGCTCCCTAAGCCTAAGTGCTGGGGCTTCCCAGGCCTGGGGCTCCCTAACCCTAAGGGCTGTGGTGCCCCTGGCCTGGTGCTCCTTAAGCCTAAGGGCTGGGGCGCCCCAGGCCTGGGGCTCCCTAAGCCTAAGGGCTTGGGCGTCCCAGGCCAGGTGCTCCCTAAGCCTAAGGGTTGTGGTCTCCCAGGCCTGGGGCTCCCTAAGCCTAAGGGCTGTGGTCTCCCAGGCCTGGGGCTCCCTAAGCCTAAGGGCTGGGGCGCCCCAGGCGTGAGGCTCCCTAAGCCTAAGGGCTGGCGCCCCAGGTCTGGGGCTCCATAAGCCAAAGGGCTGGGGCGCCCCGGGCTTGTGGCTCCCTAAGCCTAAGGGCTGGGGCGCCCCAGGCATGAAGCTAAAAAGCCTAAGGTCTGGGGCGCCACAGGCCTGGGGCTCCCAAAGCCTAAGGGCTTGGGCGTCCCAGGCCAGGTGCTCCCTAAGCCTAAGTGCTGGGGAGCCCCAGGCCTGGGGCTCCCTAAGCCTAAGGGCTGTGATGCCCCAGGCCTGTGGCAACCTAAGCCTAAGGGCTGGGGCGGCCCAGGCGTGAGGCTCCCTAAGCCTAAGGGCTGGAGTGCCCCAGGCTTGCTGCTCCCTAAGCCTAAGGGCTGGAGCGCCCCAGGCTTGTGGCTCCCTAAGCCTAAGGGCTGGGGCGCCCCAGGCATGAAGCTAACAAAGCCTAAGGTCTGGGCCCCACAGGCCTGGGGCTCCCAAAGCCTCAGCGCTGGGGCACCCCAGGCCTGGGGTGCCCTAAGCTTAAGGGTTGGTGCGCCCCAGGCCTGGGGCCACCTAAGCCTAAGGGCTGGTACGCCCAGGCCTGGGGCTCCCAAAGCTTAATGGCTGGGGCGCCCCAGGCCTGTGGCTCCATAAGCCTAAGGGCTGGGGCGCCCCAGTCATGGGGCTACCAAAGCCTAAGGGCTGTGGTACCCCAGGCCTGAGGCTCCCAAAATCTAAGGGCTGGGGCACACCATTCCTGGGGCTCCCAAATCCTAAAGGCTGGGGCGCCCCAGGCCTGGGGCCCCCTAAGCCTAAGCGCTGGGGTGCCCCAGGCATGGGGCTACCAAAGCCTAAGGCTGGGGCGCCCCTGGCCTGGGGCTCCCAAAGCCTAAGGCCTGGGTCCCCACAGACCTGGAGCTCCCAAAGCATAAGGGCTGGGGCGCCCCAGGCATGGGGCTCCCCAAACCTATGTGTTGGGGAGCCCCAGGCCTGGGGCGCCCTAAGCTTAAGGGCTGGGACGCCCCAGGCCTGGGGCCCCCTAAGCCTAAGGGCTGATGCGTCCCAGGCCTGGGTCTCCCTAAGCCTAAGGGCTGGGGCGCCCCAGACCTGAGGTTTCGAAGATAAGTGCTGGGGCGTCCCAGGCCTGTGGCTCCCTAAGGCTAAGCTCTGGGACGCCTCAGCGTGGGGCTCCCTAAGCCTAAGGGCAGGGGCGCCCCAGGCCTGGGGCTCCCTAAGCCTAAGGGCTGGGGCGTCCCAGGCCAGGTGCTCCCTTAGCTTAAGGGCTGGGACGCCCCAGGCGTGGGGCTCCCTAAAACTAAGGGCTGGGGCCCCCCAGGCCTGGGCCTCCCAAAGCCTAAGGGCTGGAGCGCCCCAGGCCTGTGGCCCCCTAAGCCTAAGCGCTGGGGCACCCCAGGCTTGGGGCTACCAAAGCCTAAGGCTGTGGCACCCCTGGACTGGGGCTCCCAAAGCCTAAGGCCTAGGGCCCCACAGACCTGGGGCTCCCAAAGCCTAAGGGTTGGGGCGCCCCAGGCCTGGGGCTCCCAAATCCTAAGGGCTGGGGCGCAACAGACCTGAGGCTTCCAAAGACTAAGGGCTGCGGCGTTCCAGGCCTGGGGCTCCCTAAGCCTAAGGACTGGGCGCCACAGGCTTGGGGCTCCCTAAGACTAAGGGCTGGGGCGCCCCAGGCCTGGGGCTCCCAAAACCTAAGGGCAGGGGCGCCCCAGGCCTTGGGCTCCCTAAGCCTAAGGTCTTGGGCGTCCCAGGCCAGGTGCTCCCTAAGCCTAAATGCTGGTGAGCCCCAGGCCTGGGGCTCCCTAAGCCTACGGGCTGTGGTGCCCCAGGCCTGGGTTTCCCTAAGCCTAAGGGCTGGGGCACCCCAGGCTTGTGGCTCCCTAAGCCTAAGGGCTGAGGCGCCCCAGGCATGAAGCTAAAAAGCCTAAGGTCTGGGTCGCCACAGGCCTGGGGCTCCCAAAGCCTAAGGACTTGGGCGTCCCAGGCCAGGTGCTCCCTAAGCCTATGTGCTGGGGAGCCCCAGCCCTGGGGCTCCCTAAGCCTAAGGGCTGTGGTGCCCCAGGCCTGGGGCAACCTAAGCCTAAGGGCTGGGGCAGCCCAGGCGTGAGGCTCCCTAAGCCTAAGGGCTGGAGCGCCCCAGGCTTGTGGCTCCCTAAGCCTAAGGGCTGGGGCGCACCATTCCCGGGGCTCCCAAAGCCTAAAGGCTGGGGCGCCCCAGGCCTGGGGCTCCCAAAGCCTAAGCGCTGTGGCACCCCAGGCTTGGGGCTACCAAAGCCTAAGGCTGTGGCGCCCCTGGACTGGGGCTCCCAAAGCCTAATGCCTGGGGCCCCACAGACCTGGGGCTCCCAAAGCCTAAGGGTTGGGGCGCCCCAGTCCTGGGGCTCCCAAATCCTAAGGGCTGGGGTACAACAGACCTGAGGCTTCCAAAGACTAAGGGCTGCGGCATTCCAGGCCTGGGGCTCCCTAAGCCTAAGGACTGGGCGCCACAGGCTTGGGGCTCCCTAAGCGTAAGGCCTGGGGCGCCCCAGGCCTGGGGCTCCCAAAACCTAAGGGCAGGGGCGTCCCAGGCCAGGTGCTCCCTAAGCTTAAATGCTGGTGAGCCCCAGGCCTGGGGCTCCCTAAGCCTACGGGCTGTGGTGCCCCAGGCCTGGGGCTCCCTAAGCCTAAGGGCTGGGGCGCCCCAGGCTTGTGGCTCCCTAAGCCTAAGAGCTGGGGTGCCCCAGGCATGAAGCTAACAAAGCCTAAGGTCTGGGGCGCCACAGGCCTGGGTCTCCCAAAGCCTCAGGGCTGGGGCACTCCAGGTCTGAGGTGCCCTAAGCTTAAGGGCTGGGGCGCACCATTCCTGCGTTCCCAAAGCCTAAGGGCTGGGGCGCCCCAGGCCTGTGGCTCCCTAAGCCTAAGGGCTGGGGCGCCCCACTCATGGGGCTACCAAAGCCTAAGGGCTGTGGTGCCCCAGGCCTGGGTCTCCCAAAGCCTAAGGTCTGGGGCGCACCATTCCTGGGCCTCCCAAAGCCTAAAGGCTGGGGCGCCCCAGGCCTGGGGCTCCCAAAGCCTAAGGGCTGGGGCGCCCCAGGCCTGGGGCTCCCTAAGCCTAAGGGCTCGGACGCCCATTCCTGGGGCCCCCTAAGCCTAAGTGCTGATGAGTCCCAGGCCTGGGTCCCCCTAAGCCTAAGGTCTGGGGTGCAACAGACCTGAGGCTTCCAACGACTAAGGGCTGGGGTGTCCCAGGCCTGGGGCTCCCTAAGCCTAAGGGCTGGGGCACCACAGGCCTGGGGCTCCCAAAGCCTAAGGGCTGGGGCGCCCCAGGCCTGGGGCACCCAAAACCTAAGGGCAGGGGCACCCCAGGCCTGCGACTCCCTAAGCCTAAGGCCTTGGGCGTCCCAGGCCAGGTGCTCCCTAAGCCTAAGTGCTGGGGCTTCCCAGGCCTGGGGCTCCCTAACCCTAAGGGCTGTGGTGCCCCTGGCCTGGTGCTCCTTAAGCCTAAGGGCTGGGGCGCCCCAGGCCTGGGGCTCCCTAAGCCTAAGGGCTTGGGCGTCCCAGGCCAGGTGCTCCCTAAGCCTAAGGGTTGTGGTCTCCCAGGCCTGGGGCTCCCTAAGCCTAAGGGCTGTGGTCTCCCAGGCCTGGGGCTCCCTAAGCCTAAGGGCTGGGGCGCCCCAGGCGTGAGGCTCCCTAAGCCTAAGGGCTGGCGCCCCAGGTCTGGGGCTCCATAAGCCAAAGGGCTGGGGCGCCCCGGGCTTGTGGCTCCCTAAGCCTAAGGGCTGGGGCGCCCCAGGCATGAAGCTAAAAAGCCTAAGGTCTGGGGCGCCACAGGCCTGGGGCTCCCAAAGCCTAAGGGCTTGGGCGTCCCAGGCCAGGTGCTCCCTAAGCCTAAGTGCTGGGGAGCCCCAGGCCTGGGGCTCCCTAAGCCTAAGGGCTGTGATGCCCCAGGCCTGTGGCAACCTAAGCCTAAGGGCTGGGGCGGCCCAGGCGTGAGGCTCCCTAAGCCTAAGGGCTGGAGTGCCCCAGGCTTGCTGCTCCCTAAGCCTAAGGGCTGGAGCGCCCCAGGCTTGTGGCTCCCTAAGCCTAAGGGCTGGGGCGCCCCAGGCATGAAGCTAACAAAGCCTAAGGTCTGGGCCCCACAGGCCTTGGGCTCCCAAAGCCTCAGCGCTGGGGCACCCCAGGCCTGGGGTGCCCTAAGCTTAAGGGTTGGTGCGCCCCAGGCCTGGGGCCACCTAAGCCTAAGGGCTGGTACGCCCAGGCCTGGGGCTCCCAAAGCTTAATGGCTGGGGCGCCCCAGGCCTGTGGCTCCATAAGCCTAAGGGCTGGGGCGCCCCAGTCATGGGGCTACCAAAGCCTAAGGGCTGTGGTACCCCAGGCCTGAGGCTCCCAAAATCTAAGGGCTGGGGCACACCATTCCTGGGGCTCCCAAATCCTAAAGGCTGGGGCGCCCCAGGCCTGGGGCCCCCTAAGCCTAAGCGCTGGGGTGCCCCAGGCATGGGGCTACCAAAGCCTAAGGCTGGGGCGCCCCTGGCCTGGGGCTCCCAAAGCCTAAGGGCTGATGCGTCCCAGGCCTGGGTCTCCCTAAGCCTAAGGGCTGGGGCGCCCCAGAACTGAGGTTTCGAAGATAAGTGCTGGGGCGTCCCAGGCCTGTGGCTCCCTAAGGCTAAGCTCTGGGACGCCTCAGCGTGGGGCTCCCTAAGCCTAAGGGCAGGGGCGCCCCAGGCCTGGGGCTCCCTAAGCCAAAGGGCTGGGGCGTCCCAGGCCAGGTGCTCCCTTAGCTTAAGGGCTGGGACGCCCCAGGCGTGGGGCTCCCTAAAACTAAGGGCTGGGGCGCCCCAGGCCTGGGCCTCCCAAAGCCTAAGGGCTGGAGCGCCCCAGGCCTGTGGCCCCCTAAGCCTAAGCGCTGGGGCACCCCAGGCTTGGGGCTACCAAAGCCTAAGGCTGTGGCACCCCTGGACTGGGGCTCCCAAAGCCTAAGGCCTAGGGCCCCACAGACCTGGGGCTCCCAAAGCCTAAGGGTTGGGGCGCCCCAGGCCTGGGGCTCCCAAATCCTAAGGGCTGGGGCGCAACAGACCTGAGGCTTCCAAAGACTAAGGGCTGCGGCGTTCCAGGCCTGGGGCTCCCTAAGCCTAAGGACTGGGCGCCACAGGCTTGGGGCTCCCTAAGACTAAGGTCTGGGTCGCCACAGGCCTGGGGCTCCCAAAGCCTAAGGACTTGGGCGTCCCAGGCCAGGTGCTCCCTAAGCCTAAGTGCTGGGGAGCCCCAGCCCTGGGGCTCCCTAAGCCTAAGGGCTGTGGTGCCCCAGGCCTGGGGCAACCTAAGCCTAAGGGCTGGGGCAGCCCAGGCGTGAGGCTCCCTAAGCCTAAGGGCTGGAGCGCCCCAGGCTTGTGGCTCCCTAAGCCTAAGGGCTGGGGCGCACCATTCCTGGGGCTCCCAAAGCCTAAAGGCTGGGGCGCCCCAGGCCTGGGGCTCCCAAAGCCTAAGCGCTGTGGCACCCCAGGCTTGGGGCTACCAAAGCCTAAGGCTGTGGTGCCCCTGGACTGGGGCTCCCAAAGCCTAATGCCTGGGGCCCCACAGACCTGGGGCTCCCAAAGCCTAAGGGTTGGGGCGCCCCAGTCCTGGGGCTCCCAAATCCTAAGGGCTGGGGTACAACAGACCTGAGGCTTCCAAAGACTAAGGGCTGCGGCATTCCAGGCCTGGGGCTCCCTAAGCCTAAGGACTGGGCGCCACCGGCTTGGGGCTCCCTAAGCGTAAGGGCTGGGGCGCCCCAGGCCTGGGGCTCCCAAAACCTAAGGGCAGGGGCGTCCCAGGCCAGGTGCTCCCTAAGCTTAAATGCTGGTGAGCCCCAGGCCTGGGGCTCCCTAAGCCTACGGGCTGTGGTGCCCCAGGCCTGGGGCTCCCTAAGCCTAAGGGCTGGGGCGCCCCAGGCTTGTGGCTCCCTAAGCCTAAGAGCTGGGGTGCCCCAGGCATGAAGCTAACAAAGCCTAAGGTCTGGGGCGCCACAGGCCTGGGTCTCCCAAAGCCTCAGGGCTGGGGCACTCCAGGTCTGAGGTGCCCTAAGCTTAAGGGCTGGGGCGCACCATTCCTGCGTTCCCAAAGCCTAAGGGCTGGGGCGCCCCAGGCCTGTGGCTCCCTAAGCCTAAGGGCTGGGGCGCCCCACTCATGGGGCTACCAAAGCCTAAGGGCTGTGGTGCCCCAGGCCTGGGTCTCCCAAAGCCTAAGGTCTGGGGCGCACCATTCCTGGGCCTCCCAAAGCCTAAAGGCTGGGGCGCCCCAGGCCTGGGGCTCCCAAAGCCTAAGGGCTGGGGCGCCCCAGGCCTGGGGCTCCCTAAGCCTAAGTGCTCGGACGCCCATTCTTGGGGCCCCCTAAGCCTAAGTGCTGATGAGTCCCAGGCCTGGGTCCCCCTAAGCCTAAGGTCTGGGGCGCAACAGACCTGAGGCTTCCAACGACTAAGGGCTGGGGTGTCCCAGGCCTGGGGCTCCCTAAGCCTAAGGGCTGGGGCACCACAGGCCTGGGGCTCCCAAAGCCTAAGGGCTGGGGCGCCCCAGGCCTGGGGCACCCAAAACCTAAGGGCAGGGGCACCCCAGGCCTGCGACTCCCTAAGCCTAAGGCCTTGGGCGTCCCAGGCCAGGTGCTCCCTAAGCCTAAGTGCTGGGGCTTCCCAGGCCTGGGGCTCCCTAACCCTAAGGGCTGTGGTGCCCCTGGCCTGGTGCTCCTTAAGCCTAAGGGCTGGGGCGCCCCAGGCCTGGGGCTCCGTAAGCCTAAGGGCTTGGGCGTCCCAGGCCAGGTGCTCCCTAAGCCTAAGGGTTGTGGTCTCCCAGGCCTGGGGCTCCCTAAGCCTAAGGGCTGTGGTCTCCCAGGCCTGGGGCTCCCTAAGCCTAAGGGCTGGGGCGCCCCAGGCGTGAGGCTCCCTAAGCCTAAGGGCTGGCGCCCCAGGTCTGGGGCTCCATAAGCCAAAGGGCTGGGGCGCCCCGGGCTTGTGGCTCCCTAAGCCTAAGGGCTGGGGCGCCCCAGGCATGAAGCTAAAAAGCCTAAGGTCTGGGGCGCCACAGGCCTGGGGCTCCCAAAGCCTAAGGGCTTGGGCGTCCCAGGCCAGGTGCTCCCTAAGCCTAAGTGCTGGGGAGCCCCAGGCCTGGGGCTCCCTAAGCCTAAGGGCTGTGATGCCCCAGGCCTGTGGCAACCTAAGCCTAAGGGCTGGGGCGGCCCAGGCGTGAGGCTCCCTAAGCCTAAGGGCTGGAGTGCCCCAGGCTTGCTGCTCCCTAAGCCTAAGGGCTGGAGCGCCCCAGGCTTGTGGCTCCCTAAGCCTAAGGGCTGGGGCGCCCCAGGCATGAAGCTAACAAAGCCTAAGGTCTGGGCCCCACAGGCCTGGGGCTCCCAAAGCCTCAGCGCTGGGGCACCCCAGGCCTGGGGTGCCCTAAGCTTAAGGGTTGGTGCGCCCCAGGCCTGGGGCCACCTAAGCCTAAGGGCTGGTACGCCCAGGCCTGGGGCTCCCAAAACTTAATGGCTGGGGCGCCCCAGGCCTGTGGCTCCATAAGCCTAAGGGCTGGGGCGCCCCAGTCATGGGGCTACCAAAGCCTAAGGGCTGTGGTACCCCAGGCCTGAGGCTCCCAAAGTCTAAGGGCTGGGGCACACCATACCTGGGGCTCCCAAATCCTAAAGGCTGGGGCGCCCCAGGCCTGGGGCTCCCAAAGCCTAAGGGCTGGGGCGCCCCAGGCCTGGGGCTCCCTTAGCCTAAGGGCTCGGGCACCCCATTCCTGGAGCCCCCTAAGCCTAAGGGCTGATGAGTCCCAGGTCTGGGTCTCCCTAAGCCTAAGGTCTGGGGCGCAAAAGACCTGAGGCTTCCAAAGACTAATGGCTGGGGTGTCCCAGGCCTGGGGCTCCCTAAGTCTAAGGGCTGGGGCTCCCTAAGCCTAAGAGCAGGGGCGCCGCGGGCCTGGGGCACCCTAGGCTTAAGGGCTGGGACGCCCCAGGCCTGGGGCCCCCTAAGCCTAAGGGCTGATGCGTCCCAGGCCTGGGTCTCCCTAAGCCTAAAGGCTGGGGCGGCCCAGACCTGAGGTTACGAATACTAAGTGCTGGGGCGTCCCAGGCCTGGGGCTCCCTAAGACTAAGCGCTGGGGAGCCCCAGGTGTGGGGCACCCTAAGCCTAAGGGCAGGGGCGTCCCAGGCCTGGGGCTCCCAAAGCTTAAAGGCTGGAGCGCCCCAGGCCTTTGGCCCCCTAAGCCTAAGCGCTGGGGTGCCCCAGGCATGGGGCTACCAAAGCCTAAGGCTGGGGCGCCCCTGGCCTGGGGCTCCCAAAGCTTAAGGCCTGGGTCCCCACAGACCTGGGGCTCCCAAAGCATAAGGGCTGGGGCGCCCCAGGCATGGGGCTCCCCAAACCTATGTGTTGGGGAGCCCCAGGCCTGGGGCGCCCTAAGCTTAAGGGCTGGGACGCCCCAGGCCTGGGGCCCCCTAAGCCTAAGGGCTGATGCGTCCCAGGCCTGGGTCTCCCTAAGCCTAAGGGCTGGGGCGCCCCCGACCTGAGGTTTCGAAGATAAGTGCTGGGGCGTCCCAGGCCTGTGGCTCCCTAAGGCTAAGCTCTGGGACGCCTCAGCGTGGGGCTCCCTAACCCTAAGGGCAGGGGCGCCCCAGGCCTGGGGCTCCCTAAGCCTAAGGGCTGGGGCGTCCCAGGCCAGGTGCTCCCTTAGCTTAAGGGCTGGGACGCCCCAGGCGTGGGGCTCCCTAAAACTAAGGGCTGGGGCGCCCCAGGCCTGGGCCTCCCAAAGCCTAAGGGCTGGAGCGCCCCAGGCCTGTGGCCCCCTAAGCCTAAGCGCTGGGGCACCCCAGGCTTGGGGCTACCAAAGCCTAATGCTGTGGCACCCCTGGACTGGGGCTCCCAAAGCCTAAGGCCTGGGGCCCCACAGACCTGGGGCTCCCAAAGCCTAAGGGTTGGGGCGCCCCAGGCCTGGGGCTCCCAAATCCTAAGGGCTGGGGCGCAACAGACCTGAGGCTTCCAAAGACTAAGGGCTGCGGCGTTCCAGGCCTGGGGCTCCCTAAGCCTAAGGACTGGGCGCCACAGGCTTGGGGCTCCCTAAGACTAAGGGCTGGGGCGCCCCAGGCCTGGGGCTCCCAAAATCTAAGGGCAGGGGCGCCCCAGGCCTTGGGCTCCCTAAGCCTAAGGTCTTGGGCGTCCCAGGCCAGGTGCTCCCTAAGCCTAAATGCTGGTGAGCCCCAGGCCTGGGTCTCCTTAAGCCTATGGGCTGTGGTGCCCCAGGCCTGGGTATCCCTAAGCCTAAGGGCTGGGGCGCCCCAGGCTTGTGGCTCCCTAAGCCTAAGGGCTGGGGTGCCCCAGGCATGAAGCTAACAAAGCCTAAGGTCTGGGGCGCCACAGGCCTGGTTCTCCCAAAGCCTCAGGGCTGGGGCACTCCAGGTCTGGGGTGCCCTAAGCTTAAGGGCTGGGGCGCACCATTCCTGCGTTCCCAAAGCCTAAGGGCTGGGGCGCCCCAGGCCTGTGGCTCCCTAAGCCTAAGGGCTGGGGCGCCCCAGTCATGGGGCTACCAAAGCCTAAGTGCTGTGGTGCCCCAGGCCTGGGTCTCCCAAAGCCTAAGGTCTGGGGCGCACCATTCCTGGGCCTCCCAAAGCCTAAAGGCTGGGGCGCCCCAGGCCTGGGGCTCCCAAAGCCTAAGGGCTGGGGCGCCCCAGGCCTGGGGCTCCCTAAGCCTAAGGGCTCAGACGCCCATTCCTGGGGCCCCCTAAGCCTAAGGGCTGATGAGTCCCATGCCTGGATCCCCCTAAGCCTAAGGTCTGAGGCGCAACAGACCTGAGGCTTCCAACGAGTAAGGGCTGGGGTCTCCCAGGCCTGGGGCTCCCTAAACCTAAGGGCTGGGGCACCACAGGCCTGGGGCTCCCAAAGCATAAGGGCTGGGGCGCCCCAGGCCTGGGGCACCCAAAACCTAAGGGCAGGGGAACCCCAGGCCTGCGACTCCCTAAGCCTAAGGCCTTGGGCGTCCCAGGCCAGGTGCTCCCTAAGCCTAAGTGCTGGGGCTTCCCAGGCCTGGGGCTCCCTAACCCTAAGGGCTGTGGTGCCCCTGGCCTGGTGCTCCCTAAGCCTAAGGGCTGGGGCACCCCAGGCATGGGACTCCCAAAGACTAAGGGCTGGGGCACCCCAGGCCTGGGGCTCCCAAAGCCTAAGGGCTGGGGAGTCCGAGGCCTGGGGCTCACTAAGCCTAAGGGCTTGGGCGCCCCAGGCCCGGGGAGCTCAAACCTAAGGGCTGATGCGTCCCAGGCCTGGGTCTCCATAAGCCTAAAGGGTGGGGCGCCCCAGACCTGAGGCTTCCAAAGACTAAGGGCTGGGGCGTCCCAGGCCTGGGGCTCCCAAAGCCTAAGAGCTGGGGCACCCCAGGCCTGGGGCTTCCTAAATTTAAGGGTTGGAGAACCCCAGCCTGGCGCTCCCAAAACTAAAGGCTGGGGCGCCCCAGGCCTGGGGCTCCCAAAGCCTAAGGGCTGGGGCACCCCGGGCCTGGGATTCCCTAAGCCTAAGGGCTGGGGCGTCCCAGGCCAGGTGCTCCCTAAGCCTAAGTGCTGGGGCGCCCCAGTCCTGGGGCTCCCTAACCCTAAGGGCTTTGGTGCTCCCTAAGCTTACGTGCTGGGGAGCCCCAGGCCTGGGGCTCCCTAACCCTAAGGGCTGTGGTGCCACAGGCCTGGGGCTCCCTAAGCCTAAGGGCTGGCAAACCCCAGACCTGGGACTCCCAAGACTAAGGGCTGGGGCGCCCCAGGCCTGGGGCTCCCAAACCTAAGGGTTGGGACGCCGCAAGCCTGGGGCTCCCAAGACTAAGGGCTGGGGCGCAACAGACCTGAGGCTTCCAAAGACTAAGGCTGCGGCGTCCCAGACCTGGGGCTCCCTAAGCCTAAGGGCTGGGGCGCCCCAGGCCTGGGGCTCCCAAAACCTAAGGGCAGGGGCGCCCCAGGCCTGGGGCTCCCTAATCCTAAGGGCTGTGGTGCCCCAGGCCTGGGGCTCCCTAAGCCTAAGGGCTGGGGCGCCCCAGGCGTGAGGTTCCCTAAACCTAAGGGCTGGCGCCCCAGGTCTGGGGCTCCCTAAGCCAAAGGGCTGATGAGTCCCAGGCCTGGGTCTCCCTAAGCCTAAGGTCTGGGGCGCAAAAGACCTGAGGCTTCCAAAGACTAATGGCTGGGGTGTCCCAGGCCTGGGGCTCCCTAAGTCTAAGGGCTGGGGCTCCCTAAGCCTAAGAGCAGGGGCGTCGCGGGCCTGGGGCACCCTACGCTTAAGGGCTGGGACGCCCCAGGCCTGGGGCCCCCTAAGCCTAAGGGCTGATGCGTCCCAGGCCTGGGTCTCCCTAAGCCTAAAGGCTGGGGCGGCCCAGACCTGAGGTTTCGAATACTAAGTGCTGGGGCGTCCCAGGCCTGGGGCTCCCAAAGCTTAAGGGCTGGAGCGCCCCAGGCCTTTGGCCCCCTAAGCCTAAGTGCTGGGGTGCCCCAGGCATGGGGCTACCAAAGCCTAAGGCTGGGGCGCCCCTGGCCTGGGTCTCCCAAAGCCTAAGGCCTGGGTACCCACAGACTTGGGGCTCCCAAAGCATAAGGGCTGGGGCGCCCCAGGCAGGGGGCTACCCAAACTGGGGAGCCCCAGGCCTGGGGCGCCCTAAGCTTAAGGGCTGGGACGCCCCAGGCCTGGGGCCCCCTAAGCCTAAGGGCTGATGCGTCCCAGGCCTGGGTCTCCCTAAGCCTAAGGGCTGGGGCTCCCCAGACCTGAGGTTTCGAAGACTAAGTGCTGGGGCGTCCCAGGCCTGTGGCTCCCTAACCCTAAGCTCTGGGACGCCTCAGCGTGGGGCTCCCTAAGCCTAAGGGCAGGGGCGCCCCAGGCCTGGGGCTCCCTAAGCCTAAGGGCTGCGGCATCCCAGGCCAGGTGCTCCCTTAGCTTAAGGGCTGGGACGCCCCAGGCGTGGGACTCCCTAAGACTAAGGGCGGGGGCGCCCCAGGCCTGGGGCTCCCAAAGCCTAAGGGCTGGAGCACCCCAGGCCTGTGGCCCCCTAAGCCTAAGCGCTGGGGCGCCCCAGGCATGGGGCTACCAAAGCCCAAGGCTGTGGCACCCCTGGACTGGGGCTCCCAAAACCTAAGGCCTGGGGCCCCACAGACCTGGGGCTCCCAAAGCCTCAGGGTTGGGGCGCCCCAGGCCTGGGGCTCCCAAATCCTAAGGGCTGGGGCGCAACAGACCTGAGGCTTCCAAAGACTAAGGGCTGCGGCGTTCCAGGCCTGGGGCTCCCTAAGCCTAAGGACTGGGCGCCACAGGCTTGGGGCTCCCTAAGCCTAAGTGCTGGGGCGCCCCAGGCCTGGGGCTCCCAAACCTAAGGGCACGGGCGCCCCAGACCTGGGGCTCCCTAAGCCTAAGGGCTTGGGCCTCCCAGGCCAAGTGCTCCCTAAGCCTAAGTGCTGGTGAGCCCCAGGCCTGGGGCTCCCTAAGCCTAAGGGCTGTGGTGCCCCAGGCCTGGGGCTCCCTAAGCCTAAGGGCTGGGGCGCCCTAGGCGTGAGGCTCCCTAAGACTAAGAGCTGGGCGCCCCATGCCTGGGGCTCCCTAAGCCTAAGGGCTGGGGAGTCCGAGGCCTGGGGCTCACTAAGCCTAAGGGCTGGGGCGCCCCAGGCCCGGGGCTCCCAAACCTAAGGGCTGATGCGTCCCAGGCCTGGGTCTCCATAAGCCTAAAGGGTGGGGCGTACCAGTCCATGTGCTCCCTAAGCTTAAGTGCTGGGGCGCCCCAGGCCTGGGGCTCCCTAACCCTAAGGACTGTGGTGCTCCCTAAGCCTACGTGATGGGGCGCCCCAGGCCTGGGGCTCCCAAACCCTAAGGGCTGTGGTGCCCCAGGCCTGGGGCTCCCTAAGCCTAAGGGCTGGCAAACCCCAGACCTGGGACTCCCAAAGCCTAAGGGCTGGGGCGCCTCAGACCTGGGGCTCCCAAACCTAAGGGCTGGGACGCCGCAGGCCTGGGGCTCCCAAGACTAAAAGCTGGGGCGCAACAGACCTGTGGCTTCCAAAGACTAAGGGCTGCGGCGTCCCAGACCTGGGGCTCCCTAAGCCTAAGGGCTGGGCGCCACAGGCTTGGGGCTCCCTAAGCCTAAGGGCTGGGGCGCCCCAGGCCTGGGGCTCCCAAAACCTAATGGCAGGGGCGCCCCAGGCCTGGGGCTCCCTAAGCCTAAGGGCTTGGGCGTCCCAGGCCAGGTGCTCCCTAAGCCTAAGTGCTGGGGAGCGCCAGGCCTGGGGCTCCCTAAGCCTAAGGGCTGTGGTCTCCCAGGCCTGGGGCTCTCTAAGCCTATGGGCTGGGGCGCCCTAGCGTGAGGCTCCCTAAGCCTAAGGGCTGGGCGCCCCAGGTCTGGGGCTCCCTAAGCCTAAGGGCTGGGGCGCCCCAGGCTTGTGGCTCCCTAATCCTAAGGGCTGGGGCACCCCAGGCATGAAGCTAACAAAGCCTAAGGTCTGGGACGCCACATGCCTGGGTCTCCCAAAGCCTAAGGGCTTGGGCGTCCCAGGCCAGGTGCTCCCTAAGCCTAAGTGCTGGGGAGCCCCAGACCTGGGGCTCCCTAAGCCTAAGGGCTGTGGTGCCCCAGGCCTGGGGCATCCTAAGCCTAAGGGCTGGGGCGCCCCAGGCGTGAGGCTCCCTAAGCCTAAGGACTTGGGCGTCCCAGGCTTGTGGCTCCCTAATCCTAAGGGCTGGGGCACCCCAGGCATAAAGCTAACAAAGCCTAAGGTCTGGGGCGCTACAGGCTTGTGGCTCCCTAATCCTAAGGGCTGGGGCACCCCAGGCATGAAGTTAACAAAGCCTAAGGTCTGGGGCGCCACAGGCCTGGGTCTCCCAAAGCCTAAGGGCTTGGGCGTCCCAGGCCAGGTGCTCCCTAAGCCTAAGTGCTGGGGAGCCCCAGGCCAGGGGCTCCCTAAGCCTAAGGCCTGTGGTGCCCCAGGCCTGGGGCAACCAAAGCCTAAGGGCTGGGGCGCCCCAGGCGTGAGGCTCCCTAAGCCTAAAGGCTGGGCGTCCCAGGTCTGGGGCTCCTTAAGCCTAAGGGCTGGGGCGCCCCAGGCTTGTGGCTCCCTAAGCCTAAAGGCTGGGGCGCCCCAGGCATGAAGCTAACAAAGCCTAAGTGCTGGGGCGCCACAGGCCTGGAGCTACCAAAACCTAGGGGCAGTGGCGCCCCAGGCCTGGAGCTCCCTAAGCCTAAGGGCTTGGGCGTCCCAGGCCAGGTGCTCCCTAAGCCTAAGTGCTGGGGAGCCCCAGGCCTGGGGCTCCCAAAGCTTAAGAGCTGTGGTGCCCCAGGCCAGGGGATCCCTAAGCCTAAGGGCTGGGGCGCCCCAGGCCTGAGGCTCCCTAAGCCTAAGGGCTGGGCGCCCCAGACCTGGGGCTCCCTAAGCCTAAGGGCTTGGGCGCCCCAGGCATGGAGCTAACAAAGCCTAAGGGCTGGGGCGCCCCAGTCATGGGGCTACCAAAGCCTAAGGGCTGTGGTGCCCCAGGCCTGGGGCTCCCAAAGCCTATGGCTAGGGCGCACCATTCCTGGGGCTCCCAAAGCCTAAATGCTGGGGCGCCCCAGGCCTGGGGCTCCCTAAGCCTAAGGGCCCAGGCGACCCATTCCTGGGGCCCCCTAAGCCTAAGGCCTGATGAGTCCCAGGCCTGGGTCTCCCTAAGCCTAAGGTCTGGGGCGCAACAGACTTGAGGCTTCCAAAGACTAAGGGCTGGGGTGTCCCAGGCCTGGGGCTCCCTAAGCCTGAGGGCTGAGGCCCCACAGGCCTGGGTCTCCCAAAGCCTAAGGGCTGGGGCGCCCCAGGCCTGGGGCTCCCAAAACCAAAGGGCAGAGGCGCCACAGGTCTGGGGCTCCCTAAGCCTAAGGGCTTGGGCGTCCCAGGCCAGGTGCTCCCTAAGCCTAAGTGCTGGTGAGCCCCAGGCCTGGGGCTCCCTAAGCCTAAGGGCTGTGGTGCCCCAGGCCTGGGGCTCCCTAAGCCTAAGGGCTGGGGCACCCCAGGCCGGGACTCCCAAAGACTAAGGGCTGGGGTGCCCCAGGCCTGGGGCTGCCAAAGCCTAAGGGCTGGGGACCCACAGGTCTGGGGCTCCCTAAGCCTAAGGGCTGTGGCGCCCCAGGCCTGGGGCTCCCTAAGCCTAAGGGCTGGGGCGCCCCAGGCGTGGGGCTCTCTAAGCCTATGGGCGGGGGCTCCCCAGGCCTGGGACTCCCAAAGCCTAAGGGCAGGGGCACCCCAGGCCTGGGGCTCCCTAAGCCTATGGGCTGGGGCGACCCACCTGGGGTTCCCAAAGTCTAAGGGCTGTGGCGTGCCAGGCATGGGGCTCCCTAAGGCTAAGGGCTGGGGCGCCCCAGGCTTTGGGCTCCCAAAGCCTAAGGGCTGGGGCGCCCCATGCCTGGTGCTCCCTAAGCCTAAGGGCTGGGGCACCCCAGGCATGGGGCTCCCAAAGCCTAAGTGCTGGGTCTCCCCAGGCCTGGGACTCCCAAAGACTAAGCGCTGGGGCGCCCCAGGCCTGGGGCTGCCAAAGCCTAAGGGCTGGGGTGTCCCAGGCCTGGGTCTCCATAAGCCTAAGGGCTGAGGCGCCCCAGACCTGAGGCATCCAAGACTAAGTGCTGGGGCGTCCCAGGCCTGCGGCTCCCTAAGCCTAAGGGCTGGGCCTCCCCAGGCCTGCAGCTCCATAGCTTAAGGGTTGGAGCACCCCAGCCTTGGGCTCCCTAAGCCTAAGGGATGGTCTGCCACAGGCCTGGGGCTCCCTAAGCCTAGGGCTGGAGCACCCCAGGCCTGGGGCTCCCAAATCCTAAGGGCAGGTGAGCCTCGGGCTGGGGCTCCCAAAACCTAAGGGCAGGGGCGCCCCAGGCCTGCGGCTCCCTAAGCCTAAGGGCTGGGGCATCCCAGGCCAGGTGCTCCCTTAGCTTAAGGGCTGGGGTGCCCCAGGCCTGGGGCTCCCTAAGCCTAAGGGCTGTGGCGCCCGAGGCCAGGGGCTCCTTAAGCCTAAGGGCTGGGGCGCCCCAGGCCTGGGGCTCCCTAAGCCTAAGGGCTGGGCGCTCCAGGCCTGGGGCTCCCAAAGCCTAAGGGCTGGGGCGCCCCAGGCCTGTGGCTCCCTAAGCCTAAGGGGTTGGGCACCCCAGGCATGGGGCTCCCAAAGCCTAAAGCATGGGGCGCCCCAGGCATGGGGCTACCAAAGCCTAACGGCTGGGGCGCCCCAGGTCTGGGTCTCCTAAACCTAAGGGCTGGGGCGCTCCAGGCCTGCGGCGCCCTAAGCTTAAGGGCGGGGACCCCCCACCTGGGGCCCCCTAAGCCTATGGCTGATGCGTCCCAGGCCTGGTTCTCCCTAAGACTAAGGGCTGGGGCGCCCCAGACCTGAGGCTTCCAAGACTAAGTGCTGAGTCGTCCCAGGCCTGCGGCTCCCTAAGCCTAAGGCTGGGGCTCCCCAGGCCTGGGGCTCCCTAAGCTTAAGGGTTGGAGCACCCCAGCCTGGGGCTCCCTAAGCCTAAGGGATTGGCCGCCAAAGGCCTTGGCTCCCTAAGCCTAGGTCTGGAGCGCCCCAGGCCTGGGGCTCCCAAAGCCTAAGGGCTGGTGAGCACTGGGCTGGGGCTCCCAAAACCTAAGGGCAGGGGTGCCCCAGGCCTGGGGCTCCCTAAGCCTAAGGGCTGTGGCGACCGAGGCCAGGGGCTCCCTAAGCCTAAGGGCTGGGGCTCCCCAGGCCTGTGGCTCCCTAAGAGTAAGGGCTGTGGCGCCCCAGGCCAGGGGCTCCCTAAGCCTAAGGGCTGGGGCGCCCCAGGCGTGGGGCTCCCTAAGCCTAAAGGCTGGGGCGCCCCAGGCCTCGGGCTCCCAAAGCCTAAGGGCTTGGGTGCCCCAGGCCTGGGGCTCCCTAAGCCTAAGGGCTGGGGCGCCCCATTCCTGGGGCCCCTTAAACCTAAGGGCTGATGCGTCCCAGGCCTGGGGCTCCCTAAGCCTAAGGGCTGGGTCGCCCCAGACCTGAGGCTTCCAAAACTAAGGGCTGGGGCGTCCCAGGCCTGGGGCTCCTTAAGCCTAAGGGCTGGGGCTCCCCAGGCCTGGGGCTCCCTAAGCTTAAGGGTTGGAGCACCCTAGCCTGGGGCTCCCTAAGCCTAAGGGCTGGGGCACCACAGACCTGGGGCTCCCTAAGCCTAGGGCTGGGGCGCGCCTGGCCCGGGGCTCCCAAAGCCTAAGGGCTGGGGAGGCCCGGGCCTGGGGCTCCCAAAACCTAAGGGCAGGGACGCCCCACGCCTGGGGCTCCGTAAGCCTAAGGGCTGGGGCGCCTCAGGCCACGAGCTCCCTAAGCTTAAGGGCTGGGGCGCCCCAGGCCTGGGGCTCCCTAAGAGTAAGGGCTGTGGCGCCCCAGGCCAGGGGCTTCCTAAGCCTAAGGGCTGGGCCGCCCCAGGCGTGGGGCTCCCTAAGCCTAAGGGCTGTGGTGCCCCAGCCCAGGGGCTCCCTAAGCCTAAGGCTGTTCGGCAAACCAAACTGAGCTCAGGGGGAGCTGGTCTGTGGGTTATTTTAGCCAGAAAGTGAGCAGTTTGAACTCACCAGCCACCACTCCAAGGGAGAAAGAGGAGGTTTTCTGCTCCCATGGACTTACAGTCTTCGAAGTGGCAGGGAGCATTTCTATGCCTCCTATGATTAGGATCTCGGAGGGTGAGGGTGGAGTTGGTTCGGACCTGTCTTCAGGCCATTTCCCATAAGGGCTTCCAGCAGTGGCTCTGCCTTCAGGAATGTCTGATGACCTTGAGGGCAGCAAAGTCCTAAACACACTCTGGCAGTGGTTCTCAACCTTCCTAATACAGGTCCTCTTGTTGTGGTGATGCCCCCCTCCCCCAATCATTAAATGATTTTCTTGCTACTTCATCACTGTAATTTTGCTACAGTTATGAATTGGGTGAGCCCTGTGAAAGGGTCATATGACTCCCAAAGGGGTCGCAACCCACAGGTTGAGAACCACTGCACTAAGTGTTCCCCTCCCAGGCAGCCCTACCAGTGTCTGGTGTGCATAGTTCTGTGAGGTGAGAGAAATGGACTTAGTGTCTGCTTCTGGTGACAGTTGATGTGGGTGGGCTTTCTCCCTATGTCAAATCCCTCTCAGGCCATTTGTCACCACAACAGAGGGAGCCATGCACAAAAAAGCAAGAAGAGGATGCACCACAGCAGGACAGCAAGCAGAACAAAGATTGAATAAGCACAATTCACTTCAATCACGAATCGGGTGCCCTTGAGATGTGAGGAAGACCCCAGTCTAGTGACATTAGATCAGGTTTAGGGATTGAGTGAAGGGACCCCTCTTGGCTCCCCACAGTCCCTATTTTGCTTTCCCATTGACCCTGACCCTTGCATTGTGATTGGTCCTTATTCCAGCATGATGGTTGGTTTCATAACCACGGCATATGGGAATGTATTAGTCCATAGGTTATACAGGCACAGCCTCTTGAATGGGTAAGTGAGGAGGCTATTTGGGCTTGCTCATGCCGACCTCTAGTTGTCCTTGACATGACTGGTAGAATGGATCATGTGAAGTGATTTGAGATTGGCGTTGAGATCTGATAGGTCATGCAGACTTCTAGCTGATCCTGGCAGTACCCTATTTTAAGGAAACAGAATGTTTGGCGTTTAAGTCTTATTTGAGCTTAAATTTTGAGCAATAGGCTGTGGCTCACAGTGAGAGTCTATGTGGAGACCCTACATCCATTTTGAGGGGCCACAGATTCAGCCGCCATTGAGTTCTTTCCTACTGCTGACTGGCAGTGGAAAGCTTGTCCCTCAGGCAGTGTGCTTGCGTCCACTCCCCGGGCCAGACTCAACGATATACGGTAGTGTGCACATCCCAATGAAGGTCCCGCTCATGCTCTCACAGGCCCTCCTGAAACTCCATGAATTGATCTGTCTTCAGTCACAATTTTGTGACAAAGTTGTTTGTTTTCTATGTCTTGTTTAAGTTTTCAGGAGCCCAGGTGGTAATGCTGGATAGTGTTGGACTATTAAGAGCAAGGTCGCTGGTTCAAAGCCACTAGTCATTCCACAGGAGAAAGATGAGGTTATTGCTTCCTGGAAAGGTAGCAACTTCAGGATCTCTACACAGAGTCATTATGAGTCAGAGTCAGCAGGACAGAATGGGTGTCATTTTATTTAAGTCACTGTGGCTGTGGGTCCTTCCGACACCATTTTGGCCTTATGCGGATGCTTTCCTTCATCAAGAACAGCGGTTTGTGCCTTTTTCTTGTGTAAAACTTAGCAAAGGAGTTCCTAATAAAATATAGTTGAATTGGGAGTCTTTTGCCCCTTAAAACAAAGTAATTACATAAATAGAAACGCGACTATGGTGCTAATAACCAGTTGGAGAGTTGAGAGAGCTGAACTCTCAATCCTGATAGAAACCCATTGTGACTGAGCACCTGCTCAAGGTCATCCACAGCCTATGAGGTTGAGCCTATGTGTTTGGGAGTAATTGTGTACATAAAGTTAACAATTTATCTTTCTAAAGATTCTGTCTAAAACTTACTTTAAATAATAAGTTTCCCCCTGGGCTAGGTAAAGTTCAGAGAGTTTAACCCCCTAGTATCCACCCCCTCTCAGCATTCATCATGTTAGGCCAGAGGAGGCAAATCACACCAACTACCCAGGGAGCATTGCTTCCAAAAGCACATTGCCTGTGCCGGGGCAGAGGGGAGGTACCCGGACCAGAAATGCTGACAGAGTGGAACCAGAGAGCTCAGCCCCCAGCTTCCCGAGGGAGCAGCTGTGATGGTTCACTTCTGGATGAATATGTTTAAGCAAAGGCCAAGGGCATGACTTGGGCAGCACGAAAAGCAGATGTGCAGAGGTTGTTCACTACATTCCAGAAATTCACACACTCTCCGGAGGCTCCTTGGCTCAATGGCAGGAAGTCATTGGTGGCTTCCACCTTCAATCCCAAAAGGTCACTGCCGTCCAGTAGATTCCAACCACAGTGACCCTATATGGAGTTTTCAAGATTGTAAATCTTCATGGGAGCCAGCAGTCTCATTGTCCCCCTTGGGACAGGGAGCTAGCAGCCCGTTTTGCCACCAGGGCTCCTTCCTCTGTAATTCTGGATCCAGTCCCTCCGAATATCCTGCCCTGCCCTTGTCTAGGCTTCTTAAATGCGTTCCACGCTGCTTATGTTAGTCTGGGTGCATTTGAGAAACAAATCCACAGAAACACGTATGTATAAGAGAGTTGCATGTAAAGGGTGATTGCACATCAAGAAAACATGCTCGCATGTGCTTATGCACCCGCTTTGTCTTCAGCGATCATGTTGGGGTAGGCTGGTGTGCTTTTTCTATGTGGGCTTTGTTGTTTCTTAGCTAGATGGTCCCCTGTTTATCTTCCAGTCTTTAAGACCCCAGATGCTATATCCTTTGATAGCCGGGCACCATGGTGCTTAACTACTACACCACCAGGGTTCATTAGCATGTGACTTATCTCCTGTCATTCACACTAGATGCTCAAAATAGCAGGAGAACAGGTTTCTCCTTTGTGGCCACACCAGGTACTGACAGAACCAAGAACAGAGACACAGTTATATATCTTGACTATCATTTGCATATTATATGCCAGGAATCCCTAGGAAGTGTCTTGGAATTGTTCTACTCTGGTTCAAATTTCACACACCCTCGCAGTTTCCATACTGACTCTGCCAAACCCCTAGTAACTGATTTGCAGCTCCTATCAACTTGGAGAAAACACCCTATGCCAGATATAGAATTGGACATACTTGGTACCCAGAAAACCTGTTCAGTGTTTTGAGGGCGGCTCAGCAAACAAAATGGGCACAGTGATTAAGCATTCAGCTGCTAACACAACGGTCAACTCTGTAGTGGTTCTGCAAGAGAAGGATATGGTAGTTGACCCCCCAAAAGAGTTACAAACTTGGAAACCCTACGGGTATTTGTATAGGGTCGCTATGTGTTCCAATTGAGATGATTGTCATAGGTTGGGTTTGGTTTAACCCGTCTTACTGAGTATATACATACTCATTCTTTACACGCGATCAGTTACTTTAGAGGAAAAAGACATGCCTGTCCCAGAACAATCCAAGGACTGGTAAAGGCAACACCCACAAAGACACTCCCTCTGCCTGCCTAACTCTAAAATGCTGCCCATAAAACACTCTGCCTGGTAATATGTGGGCAGCACACTGGGGAGGTGCAGCAAATGTGTGTTGAATGTATGAGGCCATTTCATAGTTTGGTTGCACGATCAGGGTGTCTGTTATAAAGCCCATCTCTTTGACTCCACCTCTCAGCAGAGATGAACACAAGCTTCCCGTTTTTTTTCTCGGCAATGTCCTTGTCAAATAAAAGTTCCTTGTAGATCAGTAACTTGCCACAGAGCAAAACATATGGGAAGAGGCTCATCTTTCTCCTGGCTATGAAATAGAATGGCAAGCCCTTCCCTTCAACACACACACACACACACACACACACACACACACACACACATACACATGCGTGCACACACACCCCTGCCTTACAACTACATTCGGTTGATTAGCAAACAAAGCTCTACAACCCAACTATGTGTTTTTCTTCTCCAGAGGAATGACGGACTTATATACCCTGCATTGTCTTTTTTAATGGAATTACCCCAGTTCTCCTCACCTTTTCGTAGATAGTGCAGTGAACTATTAGATAACTGCAGGTATTGAAAACTAGTATTGACTTCCAGTTTGTGTCACCTTTGGCTTTGAGCACCCTCCACTTCTCTAGTAAGCTTTCCATTGCTTTGGGGAAATTTTCTCTCTCTGAATTTATTATGTGAGGGGGGTAGTGTAATAATCAATGTGCCTATGGAGGACTATCCTTCATGACCTAAACTCATTAAGGGGCAGTGCCTGATGGAGCATCAGGTTGGAGGAAGGCTTATTAACAACCTGCATTATACAGATGACACAATTTTGCTGAAAATGAGAAGGACTTGATTCACTTGCTGTTGAAGATGAAGGATTAAAGCCTTCAGTTTGGATTATGACTCAATGTAAAGAAAGCCCAGACCCTCACAACTGGACCTATTGATAACATCATGATAAATGGAGGAAAGATTGAAATTGTCAAGGATTTTGTCTTGCTTGAATCCACAATCAATTCTCATGGAAGCAGCAGAGAAGAGAACAAATGACACATTTCACTAGTCAAATCTGCTACATGAGACCTCTTTAAAGTGTTGAAAAGCAAGAGATTACTTTGAGGACTGGGGCGGGTTGACCCAGGCCATGGTATTTTCAACTGTCTCATATTCATGTGAAAGTTGAACACTGAATAAGGAAGACCAAAGAAGAATAGATATATTTGATTAGTATTGATGTAAAAGAGTAATGAATGTACCATGGACTGCCAAAAGAACAAACCCATCTAACTTGGATGAAGTACAGCCAGAATGTTCCTCATGGCAAGGATAATGAGACTTCGCCTTAACTTTGACATGTTGTCCGGAGAGATCAGTCCCTGGAGCAGGACATCGTGTTCTGGAAAGTAGAGGGGCAATGAAAAAGAGGAAGGCCCTCAACAAATGGGATTGACACAGTGGCTGCAACAATGGGCTCAAACTTAAGAACAACTGTGAGAATGGTACAGGACCGGGCAGTGTATGATTATGTTGTATGTATGGTCACAATGAATCCAAACCCTCCCTATGACACTGAACAACAACAACAACCACCACCTGACTGAATCCTCTGGGAGGACTCTTGAATGTGAGAAAATGGAACGACGCCAGAGGAAGGATTGGAGGATGTCTTAAGTTCTTGTCTTAATCTCCTTAACCAAAAATTATCCAACAAGTCAGTAGCCTTAAAACACTTTTCCCCCTGCTTTGGAGCTTACAGGTTCAAATTTGGGGTGCGACTCTAGGTTAGGGTCCTTCTTTGTGGATACCAGAAAGTTCCTTGGCATTCCTCGCTATTTTTCTCCCCGTACTGTGTGTTACTGGGTCTATCCTGGCCTTTAACTCAGAAGTGTTTAGGTTTAGGCTCAAGCCTATTCTCATATGGCCTCATTTTTTTTAACATTTTATTAGGGACTCATACAACTCTTATCACAATCCATACATATACATACACCAATTGTATAAAGCACATCTGTACATTCTTTGCCCTAATCATTTTCTTTTTTTTACATTTTATTAGGGGCTCATACAACTCTTATCACAATTCATACATATACATACATCAACTGTATAAAGCACATCCGCACATTCCCTGCCCCAATCATTCTCAAAGCATTTGCTCTCCACTTAAGCCCTTTGCATCAGGTCTCCTTTTTTTTCCTCTCCCTCCCCCCTTCGCCTTCCCTCATGTACCCTTGGTAATTTATACTTTGTTATTTTGTCATATCTTGCCCTATCCCGAGTCTTCCTTCCCCCCCTTCTCTGCTGTCAATCTCCCAGGGAGGAGGTCACATGTGGATCCTCTTAATCAGTTCCCCCTTTCCAACCCACTCACCCTCCACTCTCCCAGCATCGCCCCTCACACCTTTGGTCCTGAAGGTATCATCCACCCTGGATTCCCTGTGCCTCCCGCCCCCATATGCACCAGTGTACAACCTCTGCCATATCCAGCCCTGCAAGGTAGAATTTGGATCATGGTAGTTGGGGGCAGGAAGCATCCAGGATCTGGGGGAAAGCTGTGATCTTCATCGGTACTACCTCGCACCCTGACTGACCCATCTCCTCTTCTAAACCCCTCAATGAGGGGATCTCCAGTGGCCATAGGGCCTCATTTATATTACAAAAGAACTCCATTCTTTTCAAACAGGATCATGTCCACCAAGGTTCAAATTTCTCACATATTTTGAGGGGGCTACAGATCAATCCATAATGGTTCTTTTGGGTAGCTGTAACAAATGGCTACCAATTGAGTGACTTAAACAGCAGGCATTTGTTCTCTCACTTTTCTGAAGGGCAAAGGGTTAAAATTAAGGTGTGGGCAAGATTCATTCCTTCTGAGAGCTCTGAAGGAGAATCAAAGTAGCCTCTCTCTGCTTCTGGTCACTGCTGCTAATCCTTGATATTTCTTGGCTTATAGATGCACTGATCCAATCTCTGCCAGTGTCTTCACACGGGGTCTCTGTGTGCCCAGTCCTCTTCTTATAAGAACACACCAATCAGTGCATGTAGCATCCATCTGAAATCTAAACCCAGAAAGATGGAGCTCTTGAAATCCTTAACTAAGCACATCTGCCAAGACCTCCTCTCCAAGTAAGGCCATAGCCTCAGGTTCCATGTGAACATGAATGGGTGTGTGTGAATGTGATTTAATGTACTACAGAGGGCACGCTTTGGCCTCAGGAGGAGTGTTTCGCCAGTACCTGCTTCACAGCCCTGAGATTGCCCAGGCATTTGCCACATGTTCTTGTCTTCCCACCATTTATCCACCAATAGGCCTTTTTCCCTAAGTTAGTCAAGCGTCAGTTTCTGTCACTTGTGATCATGACCCTCCCTCCCCCCCAGGTCACAAATTTAAACTGATACAGGCGGTTTCTTTAATGGGCACTATGTTATTCTGACTAGCAAGCAATCCTAAGGAGGGAGGATGAATCAGCAAGAACCCACTTGCTTCATCTAGCTTCAGGGCAGTCCACAGAGGATTGATCCCTGAGCCACTAACGAATTTTGCAACTGTCACAGAACAATGCAAATAAGTAAGATCCACATCTGCTGAACACCATCATGAGGTCAAACTGTGTGTAAATAAATGCCTGTTTCAAGGAGTGAGTAAATCCTTAGGTAAGGAGTGACAGGGCTTTGTTGGCAGAAACACAGCAAGGCATTATGGGTCGGATATTAATGAACTCATGCTCCTGGGCCTCACAGAGCCCCAGCTCAACTGCTTCAGCTTGTTCACAAACTGAACTCAGGGTACCCGGAGAGAGCACTACCATTTTGATGAACAGGGTTGGTTGGGGATGATGCTTCCTAACTTGCATTTTAATATAAATTTGATGCTTCATTTGAGCAATGTGGAAAGAGCATTCAGATAAAAGAGAGGGACAAACATCAAGTGACCAGAGGATGAAACTTCTATCTAATCTGTGCCCACTGGAATTGCTTCGTGGGAAGGTATTTTTTGGGGGTGTGGGGTTGTTCCCCTACCCTGCTCCAAGCCTTCCTCCTCATGCCCACCCCCACCCCAGCATACATCCTACTGGGAGAATGTCTCTGAAGAATGAAGTTTTAATAAATGAAGCTTTAATGAGCCTGATAGTCTGCCTAAGACCCCTTCAAATTGTAGTCTTTCATTTGTATTCTTCCATCCTTTTTGAAGAAATGAACCTGATGGCAGGTAGTATGTTTCCTTTCCAGGATGAGCTGATAGAGCCTCACGCTGCTGCAGTGGGAGGTGAAACATTAAAAGGCCCTCTGTGGCTATGAGACATGCCCACTCTCCAAGAGACACTGGGCAGGTTTGCTGAAGCTCCTCAGAATTGACTAGTGGCCCTGGTCCACCCATCTCAACCAACCCAGTCTTCATTTGCACTGCATGCCCTCTCTGAGCTCCAACTGAATGCTTCATTTGAGGATGACAAAGCCTCTATTGTCTGAGAAGATGCGCAGACATATAAACTAATAAATGCTCCCCCTGTCCCCGGGGAGTGTGAAATTCTCCCATCATGACCCAACAGCTTCCCTGGAAATTCCTGTCTTAACTCAGGCACTTAATATCAATGGTGTCTCTGCTTCCTTCCTTCTTGCACACCCCACCCCCAGGCATTAACTCTCATCCTTCCTCTCCCTAAAATATACTTTGAATCTATTCACTTCATGCCATCCCTACTGCCCCAAGGTGTGTCTTGCATTGACTATGAAACTAGATTCTGTATCCATTTTCCAGGGCTGTCAAAACAAAGCATCGTAACTCAGGTGGCTTTTAAGAACAGTCCACCACCTGTCTATCAGTTCGTGGTGCAGTGGTAGCTAGAGTGTTGCTGTGAAATTGGAAGCCGTGCCACCGATATGACAAACCCCAGAAGGGTCAGCAATGATGGGCAGGCTTCAGTGGAACCTCGAGCCCTGTGGTGCTCAACCTTCCTTTAATACAATTCTTCATGTTGTAGTGACCCCCAACCATAAAATCATTTTCCTTGCTACTTCATAACTGTAATTTTGATACTGCCATGAATCGGGTGACTCGTGTTAAAATGTCGCTGGACCCCAAAATGGGTCACAACCCACAGATTGAGAACCACTGCTCTAGCCTAAGGCAGACTAGGAAGAAAGACCTGGTGATCTACTTCCAAATATTAACAAATGAAAGTCTTATGGGTCACAACAAAATATGGTCCTATAGAGTGCTGGAAGATGAGCCACTGACCTGCACACAACAGCTACAAAAATAGACTCAAACACACCAACAAAGGCCTGCTGAACTCCAAAGCCCTAACAAACCCACTGCCCTCAAGTCCATGCCAACTCATAGCCGCCCTATAGGACAGGGGCGAACTGTGTATTAGTCTGGGTATGCTAGAGAAAATCGAGGGAGACTCATGTGTATGAGAGAGAGTTGGTGGTTTTTAAAAATCATTTCCCTATTATTTAATCATTATATTAGGGATTCATACAACTCTTATCACAATCCATCCATCCATCCATTATAAAGCACATTTATACATTCATTGCCCTCATCATTGTCAAAGCATTTGCTCTCCACATAAGCCCCTGGCACCTGCTCCTCATTTTTCTCCTCCCTCCCCACTCCCCCCTCCTTATGAACCCTTGATAATTTTATTGGGGGCTCATACAATTCTTATCACAGTCATTCCATCCATCCATCCATCCATCCATCCACCCATTGTGTGTCAAGTGCATTTGTACATGTGTTGCCCTCATCCTTCTCAAAATATTTGCTTTCTACTTGAGCCCTTGGTATCAGCTCCTCATTTCCCCACTTCCATCCTCCTCCCCCTCCCTCATAAATCCTTGATAATATATAAATTATTTTGTCATATCTTACACGTCAAACATCTCACTTCCCCCACTTTTCTGTTGTCCGTCCCCCAGGGCAGAGGTTTTATGTAGATCCTTGTAATTGGTTCACTCTTTCTACCCCACCTTCCCTCCACCCTCCTGGTATTGCCACTCTCCCCACTGGTCCTGAAGGGATCATCTGTCGTGGATTCCCTGTGTTTCCAGCTCCTGTCTGTACCAGAGTACATGTTCTGGTCTAATTCTACCTTATAAGTCCAGAGAGAGAGTTTTATATCAATCAGAAATTGTACATTAAGCAAACGTCCCAGCCCAGTGCAGATCAAATCCATAAATCTGATATTAGCCCATATGTCTGATACCAATCTATAAATTCCTTTCAGACCCATAAAACCTGTGCAGTGATGCAGAATGCAGGATAATCACAGGCCAATGGGTGGAAAGTCTTGTGGATCCAGTGGCATTGTAAGCATCTCAGTGCTGGCAGCGATCTCTCTGAGGCTTCTTTGGCTTCAGAGGTCTGATCGCATCCATTTGGCTTGCCTTCTGCAATGTCTCCCAAGGAGTAGCAGAGAGAGAGAGAGAGAGAGGGAGAGAGAGAGAGAGAGAGAGAGAGAGAGAGAGAGAGAGAGAGAGAGAGAGAGAGAGAGAGAGAGAGAGGTCTTCCACCTCCAAGGAGGAAGTACCAGATTTCTCAGAGTTCTCAGGAGAAGGCTATGCCCACATAAAAATCTAACTGACTATCTCCAGATTGGCAGCCTACACTCCACGCCTACACTCCTAATCCTTAACTCGACACAAGATTAGGTGACTACCACAGGCTCCTAATCCATAACAAGCCCATTTATTTTTTCCCTGCATACCGACACCAATCCATTACCCAAAGCTTTACCCAATGGGTGGAGATCTACTTCTAAAACATGAATATAGAAAATTCGCTTTTGCTTGAAGGCTCTCAAGGAAATGCTCACTGAAAACTCCATCCTATTATCTCACCTCCCCCAAATTAGTCTTCTTCTGGGCTTTCAGTCATACCAAGATCTCTCCTGCCCCAAGGCCTTTACATGCACTGTCATCTCTTCCAAGCCCTGAAATGCCAAGTTCAAAGTTCCAGTTAATCTCCCTGATGCTGAATTTTAAGAACTGTGTGTGTGGGAGGGAAGGGGTTGGGCTGTGTGTTGAACTGCTGGGTTTTGGAGCCATTTGTTATGCAACCTCATTTTGTCAGTGACTGGTTAATTAATGCAGCATTCATTTGCCCTTCTTCCACTCACAGCACATGGCTTGTATCTTTGGGATCACTCTTCCACCATGCTCCATCTCCATGCTTATGCTGGCATTGACCCAATCTGCCAGCTCCAGGCCTGCCTTGTTAGGGCATGACTTTCCTCTGTCCAAAGTGACTGGGTCAGACTCACTATGTGACTCATGCTAGGTTAATGGTATCTAACCCTAAAAATGCCCCAGAAACAATTACCTCATTGCCAATGAGTCCATTTTGAATCATAGAAGGCCCCTGTGGGGTTTCTCAGACTGTAAATATTTATGTGAGCAGAAAGTTCCATCTTTTTCCCTATGAGGTAGCTGGTAGGGTAGCACTGCCAACCTTGCAGTTAGCAATCCAATGCTTACCTGATAGTACCACCAATGATTAGAAAGGAAAAGAGCCTCTATCTAATAGAATTCCTGAACTTCTAGATAAAACTACAGCTGTCATCAGGAAGCCTGCGTGAAACTCAAAAGGAAACAGCATTGAAAGGAAAAGGTTCAAACTCTGATGGTATCAACTGAGTGCCAGAACCCAGCTATTCCTGATGCTCTGTCCCCAGACTTACATATTCCATAGACCTACCCATTAATTCCTTCTCCTGTTCCTTCCCTTCTCACGCCCCAAGGTACTTTGACTTAGCTTTGAAGGCACTCACAACTTCACGGGTTCTGACTTGCACAGGTGTCTCCTTGCTTCCAGTTCAGTCCTGACATTGTCCCTATCTTTAGCCATGTTAGGCTTGCGTCCTAGAGCTTTCCTTTGCTTGTCTCCCTATTGCTCTTGTCCTATGAAGTCTGTGGCTTTATCTTTAAGTCTAAGTCCTGCCCTTCCGCTTTCGTAGAAATCTGTCTCTGTATCTTGGCTCGTGGCAGGTTGTGTCCTTCAAAGATGACTGTCCTAATGTTGCACATCGCACATTCTCTTGTTACAAGATGAGTTTGTGTTCATTTTTCCAGAAACAGGGCCTGCTTTCCCACTTCCTTGCATCTTGGCAGGCTTTTGACTATGGCAGAAGTGTTGCTCTGTGACTTCCACCTGGTCGTATTGGGTTGTTCACCATTTGGACCCTGTCAGGATATTGCAAGGAAGACCAAGCCAAATGAAAATGTCACATATAGGGTTCTTCTTGAGCTCCAACCAATAGAAGTATCAGTCGTGTGAGGGAGTGAGTCTTAAGAGAGCTGCAGCCTCTGTCTTTGAGCTACCCCAGCTAATGCTTGATGAAGCCAATACTAGTGTCCTCACTGAGCTCTGCCCAGATTGCAGATTTGTGAGCAAAATTGATATTATCATTACTTTAAGATGTTAATTGTGGGGATACTTTCTGTTAGCAGCAGATCATCAGAATACTGCCTAATCAGACTGCATTGCCAGTTTTACTCTCTCCCTCCATCTATCTATCTATAGATATAGATATAGATATAGATATAGATATAGATGTAGATGTAGATGTAGATGTAGATGTAGATGTAGATGTAGATGTAGATGTAGATGTAGATGTAGATGTAGATGTAGATGTAGATATAATATAGATTTAGATATAGATTTAGATATAGATTTAGATTTAGATATAGATTTAGATATAGATATCCTCCACTCATCTGACAGTTGGTTGTACTATAATGGTTTGTGTATTGTTATGATGCTGGAAGCTCTGTTCCCAGAATTTCAAATACCAGCAGGATTGCCCATGGTGGACAGGTTTCAGTGAAGCTTCTAGACTAAGACAGACAAGGAAGAGGGGCCTGACAGTCCACTTCCAAAAATTACTGAAAGAAAACCTTATGGATGACAAGAGAACACTGACTGACTAATGTGTTTTGGACACACTATCAGTGGACAATTGCTAGAGGAAGACAACATATTTGATGAAATAGAGGGACAGGGAAGATCCTTGTTGAGGCAGATTGACCTAATCGCTGCAACAATGGACTTCAACATTCAGGAATGTGTGACAATGGTGCCAGATAAGACAGCACTCCATTCCATTTCATATAAGGTCTCCATGGATCACAGTAGACTTGATGGCACTCTCTATATGTTTGTATTCAGTGACTTCCCAGAGGGCTGCTCTGCCTGGCAGCCTCTATTCTTCATGCTTCCAAATGGGGAGCACAACAGGTCCATAGCACTGATATTCCCCTCAATCCCCAGGTAAAGTAAGGAGGCATGAAACTAACTATGTTGTTCTCTTTGCCTTGTCTCTCTTCCTTTTCCCCTCCTCCAACAGGGCTAGAGGGGGTAAATACTTACCTTGCAGTCTAGAAGAGAATTTCTTCCACACCAAAATCTTCTCCTTCCTCAAAAGGCACATACATGCCTTTCTCCTTGTTTTGAATTAAAATGGCAGATGGGATGGTAGGAAAGAAAATGAACTAGTCTAACAGAATGGCCAAACAGATTTACCTTCCACATAAGAATGCAAATAACTCCTCAATCTTGTTATAGAGTCATGATATGATGAGCTCCATCAAAGCACAGTAGAACACCACGGAAGTCAGACCAGAAAGACAATATTGAGTTGATTTTGTATGAGAGATTCTAGTTGCTAATTATACTTTTCATAACAGACAGATGGCAGGTATAGAAGCCCAGACTTAAAATGTCTTTATCTAATTGCCTGCCTAAATATATATTTGCAATATGGTCTTCAAAGGGAATACTTTCTTTACCTTAAATTCCATTTCTTTTTCCGCTCTTTTATGTAATTTTATTTAAGTATCATTGATGTACAATAAACCGTAGTGTGTTTTGCTCTTTGAGGTTTTTAAAAAGAATCATTTTATTGGGGGTTCCTACAACTCTTAGTACAATCTATACATAAATCCACTGTGTACATTTGTTGCCATCATCATTCTCAAAACATTTGCTTTCTACTTGAGCCCTTGGTATTAGCTCCTCATTTCCCCTCCTTCCCCCTCCCCCTCCCTCATGGACCCTTGATAATTTATAAATTATTATTCTGTCCTATCTTACACTATCCGACATCTACCTTCACCCACTTTTTTGTTGTCCCTCCCTCATGGAGGAGGTTATATGGAGATCCTTGTAATCAGATCCCTCTTTCTACCCCACCTTTCCTCCACCCTCCTGTTATTGCTACTCTCAGCACCGGTCCTGAAGGGGTCATCTGTCCTGGTTTCCCTGTGTTTCCAGTTCCTATATGGACCAGTGTATATTCTCTGGTCTAGCCAGGTTTGTAAGGTAGAATTGGGATCATGATAGTGGGCGCGGTAGCATTTAGGAACGAGAGGAAAGTTATATGTTTCATCGTTGCTACACTGCATCCTGACTGGCTCATCTCCTCCCAGCGACCCTTCTGTAAGGGGTTGTCCAGTTGCCTACAGATAGATCTTGGATCCCCTAACTGTACCCCCCCTCATTCACAATGATATGATTCTTTTTGTTCTTTATGCCTGATACCTGATCCCTTCTACATCTTGTGATCACACAGGCTGGTGTGCTTCTTTCATGTACGCTTTATTGCTTCTGAGTTAGATGGCCACTTGTGAACCTTCTAGTCTTTAAAACCATAGACTATCTTTTGATAGATAGGCTCCATAAGCTTTCTTCACCTCATTTGTTTATACACCCACTTTTTGTCTTGAGTGATTGTGTCGGGAAGGTGACCATCATGGAATACCAGTTCCTTAAATTCCATATCTATAGGCTTAAGTCTTACCCACAGGAAGCCTATTTTTATTTTATCCCTGGAACAAAATCTTGCAATAATTTTCTCTTTTTGGGTAAGTCCATCCTGAATGACTTATCCTTTAACATTTACAAGAATTTATCTGTAACCAACCCCATTTACATAGTCTCATTCATGCTATTTCCACAATAATTGCTAATAACCCTATTTTTTAGAATCGGAAGAAAGCATCAGCATCAATATCCCATTGCCACTGAGTTGATTTCAACTCATGGGTACCCTATAGGACAGAATAGTATTGCCTCATAGGTTTCCAAGGCTGAAAAAAAATCTCTTTATTGTGAGATGGGTGAAGGTTTACAGAATACATCCGTTTTCCATGTGACAGTTCACACATATTTTGCTTCATGATATTGACTGCAGTCTGCTCAACGTAATATCACTTATCGCACTTCCTCCTTGTATTTCCTGTCTCCATTCCCCCTTCTTTCCTGACCCTTCTGAACTTTATCTTTGAATAAATTATATCCTTTTGATTCAAATAGTTGATTAGTGTTACTTTTTACCTTATAGATCTACCTATTGCTTGGCTGAAGATTGAGCCAAGGGAGTGAGTTCAGTTCCAGATCTGAAGGTGCCTAAGGACAACAGTCTTGTAGGTTCCAAGAATCTCTCTCTGAGCAATACCCCTAAACTTTTAAAATAAGTTTAAACTTTGTTGCACATATTTCTCCTATTCTATCCCAAAATTCCAAAGCAAATTCATTATCATTGTGTTGAAGCTGACTCATAGAGACCCTACAAGATAGAATAGAACTTCACCCTTTCATTTTCCAAGGCTTAAATCTTTACCAGAGCAGACAAACTCATATTTCTCACATGGACCAACTGATAGGTTAGAACCACTTACTTTGTGGTTAGGAGCTCAATGAGGAGTCCACTCTGCCATTAGAGCTCGTTAAGAATGCTATCCAGGATTCCCTAATGCTATCCCTCTCAGATCAGTTGGTAGTGGCAATAAATGTAGATCTTAAAGGGGTCAGACTGCCACATCATAACTCTTCCTTGGGGAAGATGGTGGGTGTGAACTGCTGATTGATTAGCCCTTAAGTGCTTAATTACTGCCTCACCAGGGTTCTCCATAACATCAGAACAGTGGACACTTATTGGTTTATCTTGCTGGTCTCTGTTCCCTAAAAATTGCACTTCATCCACAGGGTTTTCTTCCACAACACATAGCTGCTAGTGTTTTTGGTTTTTTTCTCCACATGACTTCACCTTCCTGGTCAAAGCTGATTTGTCCAGTGCTAAACACACAATGAAAACATAGCCATATTTGCACACTACAAAATTTGAAGTGAGACAGCAAACTATTTGTTGAGTTTTTTGAATGACAGAAGTCTAAAAGGAAGTGTTATGATACAGGAAACAGTGAGTTTTGATGTCCAGGATCTATGCTGGGGACCCGGTTGGCACTCCGAATGACTATTCAAAGTGATGGTATGAATTCTCCTCTTCCATGACCTACACATATAATAGATATAACCACTAAGTCCGTGATTTGACAAATGTCTTGTGTGATTGAGTTTTGGTTCCCCATAGGATTAGATCCTGAGACAAAGGTTTTAATTAAGCCATTTTTGGGGGAGATATCAATAAGGAAATGGGAAACAGAAAAGGGAAAGAAGGCAGCCAATGAAAAGTACATTATCAAACAATTTAAAATTGTGAGCAACTGGAGGTTAATCTACTGGAGACACTGTAGAAAATCCACTAGTTATTCTGCCCAGAATGTGAGGGAGTGTGGCTATTTGTCCAACAACTCCTATGGGTCATTGGTTAAGGGTTACTGCAGGAAGCAAGAATTAACTCCACAACCTCCTAAGCCATGCATGCTCAGGTACAGTGGTCTACAGAAACTAGAGAAAGCAGGAAGAGAGATGTGCTGGCCATTCAGAATTAGGCTAGCATGCCAAGTTGTCAGACATGTCAGGTTCTTGCACTATCATAACTTGTGAGATATACCACTGGTATTTCAAACACAAGCATAGTTACCCGTGGTGGAAAATTTTCAGAAAAGCTTACAAGCTAAATAGACTAGAAAGAATAACCTGCCAATCTACATCTGAAAAAAATAGTGGTGTTTGTGGAGCGCATTGATAGCAGTGGAATATTGTTTCATATAGTGCAGGATGATGAACCCCTCAAGTTGGAAGACACTCAAAATATAATTGGGGAAGAGCTGTCTCCTCAAAGTAGTGTTGACCTTAGTGATATAAAGTTTCCAGGACCTATATTTGTTGATGTGGCAATGACTCAAAATGAGAAGAAACAGCAGTACTGCAATAACCACTAACAAGAAGATGGGATGCATGAAATATGGATCTAGAAAAATTGGAAGCCATGAAAAAATGGAACACATAAAGATCAAACACTCTAGGTGTTATTGAACTGAAATAGACTGGTATTGGCCATTTTGAATGTCATAATAATATGGTTTACATACCAGAGTAAAAAATTTGAAAGGAATGGATGACTTTCATGTTAAAAAAGAGAATGTTTCAACATCGATTCCAATGTTCACCATTGTTAGGTGTAGGATATATTACACCTACAAGGATGAATAATTAATAAAGTTATTATTCAAATTGACACACCAACCACTAATGCTAACAATAAAGCCATTGAGGATTTTTACCAACCTTTTCAGTCTGAAATTGATGAAACATGCAATCAAGATTACTGATGACTTGAATGCAAAAATTGGAAACTAAGGAGGAGGATCACTAGTTAGAAAATATGGCCATGGGGATGGAAGCCACATGGGAGATCTCATGACAGAATATTCCAATAAGGATGGCTTATTGATTGAACATTTATTTTTCAGTGATGTAAACAGTAACCATAGACATGGATCATGTATATTGGATAGAAATACACAGGAATTAAATCAACTACATCTGTTGAAATAAACTACTATATATACTCGAGTATAACCCAAGGCAACTAATTTTACCCCCCAAAGCTGGGGTGCTTTTTCAGCACAAAAAATTGTGCTGAAAAAAACTCGGCTTATACTCAAGTATTTACGGTATAAAGAAGTTCAATATCATCAGTCACGAGACTGGAGACCAACTGTGGAACAAACCATCAATGGCAAATTCAACTCGAATTCAAATAAAATTAAAACAAGTCCCCAAGAGTCAAAGTATGAATTTGAGTATATCTCATCTAAATTAGAGGATACTTCAAGAAGAAAGTTGACACATTGAACACAAATCACCTGAGATGATACAAGTTCTGCAATAATATCAAGAACATCATAAATAAAGAAATTCAAAGATAATTAAAAAGATAGAAACTAAAGAAAAGACAAAATGGATGTCACGTTGAATGTGGAGTAGCTGAAGCCAATGAAAGAAATGATGAAGTACGAAAAAGAGAGAGAGAGAAATATAGAAATAATTGATGAAGTAAAGACGCTGAATAAAGAAGCTGAACATAAAATTTCAAAGGGGAATTCAAAAAGATGGAATGAAGAATTATATGAAAAGGTGCAAAGACCTGGAATTAGGACAGCAAAAATGAAAAGCATGTGCATTTCACTAGCTGAAAAAATTGAAGAGAAATTCAAAATACAGAATTACACAGATAGCATCAAAAGAAGATGAAAGGGATTCACTGACCACATGAAGCCCAGGCTCCACAGCGCTGAGTCCAGAAGACCAAGATAGCATAGGGTTCTCACTGCAGATTGCTCTGAGAGTACTCACAGTAGTAGGCCCTGGATCAACTTGGGAAAATGTAGAACTCAAAATAAGAAGACTAACCTTAGGATATGATAGGCACTAGTGGAATTCCCATTTGACACCTGACCTCACCTCCATGGCTCAACTTTCAGCCCCCAAATAGGAGACCTATACTGTCAACGATGTACAATTCAGAGCCCAGCATTTGTCAGGGAGTTACTCAGAAGGCAGGAAGGAATGGGAACGAAAGACCAATGGAAACGGCAAACAAAGGGAGGGAATAGGAAAAGTAGTATTGCATTGTAGGTATTGCAATCTATATCATAAAACATTGCATGAATTGTAAGGAAAATCAATTTACTCTGTAGATTTTCCCTCACATCACAATCAAAACAGTGTAAAAAGAAAATAAGTCATATGACCGAGTACACTGGTAGATCTTGCTGAAGACCAATTTCCAGTGTTAAAAGATGTCACTTTGAAGAATAAGGCACAGCTGAGCCCTAGTGGTATAGTGGTTACAAACATAATGCATCAGAACCAACCCAGTTGGGTTGCTCAACACAAGATCAGCAATTCTGCTCCCATACAAAGTTCCAGTATTGGAAACCCACAGGGATATCTCTCCCCTGTCCTATAGAGTTGCTAAGGGTTGGAATCAACTTGATGGCAGTGAACTGGATGTAAGCCAGGCTGACTAGAGGCACAAATCAAGTGCCACTCATATATGTGCAATAAATAGTTTTCTATCAAGAAGTCATTATAATATTTCTATTTCAAGGAAATATCCCAGGCCAGTCCAACTCAAGTCCATAAGTCCAACACTAGCCCATAAGTTCCTTTCCAACTTACGCAGTTACATGCAATGATGCAGAATGCAGGGATGTCAAAGGCCAGTGATTGCAATGTCTTGTGGACCCAAGGTCGATGGAAGTATGGCAAGACTCTGGCAGCTCTCAACGTGGGCAGGAAGCAGTCAGGTGAATGCAAAAAGAAGGGGAAGTTCCCAGGGCCCTCCTTATGAGAAGGCCATGGCCACAAAGAGGCACCATCAGGCTATGGTGTGATTGACAGATTGGATACCAACCTTACACTTTGACATATCTTCAAACTGACATAAAATTATATAACTATCATACTATGGCATTTTCAATCACCTCATATGTACTTGAAAATGGACAATAATTATGAAAGGTAAAATAAAAGTTGATGTCTTTGAATTATGATGCTGGTGAAGAATATTGAATATTCCATGGACTTTCAGAAGAAGGAACAAATCTTTCTTGGCGGAAGTAGAGCCAGAATGCTTCCTAGACGTGAGAATGGCAAGACTTCATATCACATACTTTGGACATGTTAACAGCTGAGCATAGTCCCTAGAGAAGGATATCATACTTGATAAATTGGAGTGGTGAAAAAAAGAAGAAGGTCCTCAATGGGATGAATTGGCATACTGGCTGCAAAAACGGACTCCAACATTAACTGTGAGGAAACAGGATGTGGGTGCTATGAGTTAGAGCCAAATTAACAGTGTCTAACAATGACAACTCCCCTCCCCCGCCCCGTCTGTCAATTTGCTGCACTGTGGTAGCTTGTGCTTTGCTGTAATGCTGGGAGTTAGTCCACTAGTACTTCAAATACCAGGCAGGATCACCCACGGTGAACAGATTTCAACACAGCTTCCAGACTAAGAACTGACAGGACGACAAAACAATCAGTCCACTTCTGAGGGATTCACCATTGAAAACTTTCTGCATAGCAGTAAAATATTGTCTGATATAATGCCAGAAAATGAGCCCCTCAGATTGCAAAACAATCAAAATATCACCGAGAAAGAGAGCTTCCTCAAAGTAGAGTCCACCTTAATGATAACTCAAAACCTCACAACAGGAGCTGTAGATAACATCATAATAAATGGAGAAAATATTGAGGTTATCAAGGATTTCGTGTTGCTTAGATTCACAACTAATGATCATGGAAACAACAATCAAGAAACCAAATAACATATTGCATTAGGCAAATCTACTGCACATAACCACTTTAAAGTACTGAAGATCAAGAATTTCACTTAGGATTAAGTTGCGCCTGGCCCAAGGCATGGTATTTTCCGCCACATCTTATGCATGTGAAATTTGAACATTGAATGAGAACGACTGAAGGAGAACTGGTGCATTTGAATTAAGGTACTGACAAAAAAATACTGAAAGTACCATGGGTGGAGAGAAGAACAAACAAATCTGTCTGAGAAGAAGTGCAGCTAAATGTTCCTTGACAGATAGGATGGCGAGACTTCATCTCCTGTACTTTGCAGATGTTATCAGGACAGACCAGTCCCTGGAGGACATCATACACATTACAGTGGAGGGGTTGCAAAAAGAGGAAGACACCCGATCAAATGGATCGAGACAATTCCTACAACAATGGGCTCAAACATAACAAAATTTTTGAGTATGGAGCAGGACCAGGCAATGTTTCATTCTGTTGTGTAGGCATTATTATGAGACAGAACTGACTTGAAGGCATCTAGCAACAAAGTGTACTAAAGCTTTCTGGCACCTTCATTTGCTGATGGATTATAATTCAAAATGAGAAAAATCATTGCAACCATTCATTAATAATCAGAACATGAATCGTGCAAAGTAAGAATCTAGGAAAGTTGGAAATCATAAAAAACGGAATCTGACCTATAAAGATCAGTATCCTAGGCATTGGTGAGTTGAAATAGTCCCTTTGAATCTTAAAATGATAAGAATGACTATGCTGACAATGACAAATTCAAAAGAATGTCTCTTTCATCCTCAAAAAGAGCATTTCTAGATCTATCTTGAAATGCAATGCTGCCTGTGACAGAATAATATCTATCTTCACACACAAGGAAGGCCGGTTAATAGAACCATTATTGAAATTTTCTCACAAACCACTAAAGCCAATGAAGAATTGTACCAACTTCTTTAGTCTGAAATTGATCACACATGTACTGAAAATGCATTAATAATTGCTGACAATTGGAATGCACACATGGAAACAAAAAGGAAGAAAGAGTAATTAGAAACTATGGCTTTGGGGATCGAAAAGAAGCTGAAGAATGCATGAAAGAATTCTGCAAGAGCAATAACTTCCTCATTGCAAACATCTTTATTCAACAACAGGAGCGGCATATATACATGTGGAATACACAGGAATGGAACTGATTAAATCTGTGGGAAGACAGGATAGAGAAGCTCCATATCATTGAGACAAAATAAGACCAGGGGCCAACTATGTAACAGACTATCAATTACTAATATGCAAGTTCAAGTCATACCTGAAGAAAATTAAAATAAGAACGCAAAAGAGCCCAAATACAGCCTACATTATATCTGTGGTCGGCTGGGGTTTCTAGAGAAACAAACCAGTGATACTGATACATGTAGAAGAAGGAAATTTATATCAATAAAGAATTTTACATTAAGAAGTCCACACAACAAGAAACCCCAGTCCAACTCCAGCCCATAAATCAGATGCAAACTAGAGGCCCTTCCAGACTCATGAAGCTGTTGGAGGAATAGCCCAAGAAACAGGAAAACCACAGGTTGGTGGAGGCAGAGTTGGGAGAATCCAAAGTCAACAGGCAGTTGGCAGGCCACAGACAGCTCTTAGGGTCAGCAGGTCTCATGGTGATTGCCATCCCAAGAAGCCAGACGTAGGGTCCAGGGTCTTTTCATCAGGAAGAAAAAGAGTGAGCCCATTCTCCACAGTCTACTTATAGCTATGAAATAGGTCACACCCCCAAGGAGACTGTGACCTGCACCTTCTGAAGATCCTGGTCAAGCTAAATTGACACCAAACCTTACTCTCACAATATTTCACCTGAATTTAGAGCCTATCTCAAGAATGGTTTGGACATATTGAACATTAATGATCAGCTACCAGAAGACTTGTGAAATAGCATCAAGGTCATCAATCTTTTTTTTTTTTTTGTCATGTCAACTGGGGCTATTTATTTATTTATCATAAATTATTTTATTGGGGGCTCCTCAAAAAGATCATTAATAATACAGGAAAGAAAGAAAATACTACAGTGCATATCAGAGGAGACTGTGAAACTTGCTCTTGAACCTAAAGCAGCTAAAACAAATGGAAGAAATGATGAAATAAAAGAGTTGAACAGAAAAATTTGAAAGGCCAGCTTGAGAAGATAAAGTAAAGAATTATATTGTAACGTGTAAAGACCTGGAATTAGGAAAGCAAAAGGAATGAGTACAGTCAGCATATCTAAAATTGAAAGAACAGAAGAAAAAATCCAAGCCTTGGATTAAAATGTTGAAGGATTATTTATCAAACTATTGAATGATGCAGGGAGAATCCAAAGACTATGGAAGGAGTATACAGAGTCTCTGTACCCAAGAATTAGTTGAGGTTCTACTAGTTCAAAAGGCCAAGATGAAGTTGAAGCTGCAATGTAAGCATTAGTGAAAAGCAAGGAAGGATAGGAATGGAAATATTTCAACACGCTCATGCAGTGATAGTCCATGTCAAGAAATTTGGAAGATAGCTATCTGGCCAACCAACTGGAAGTGATTAATATTTGTGTCCATTCTAAAGAAATATGATGCAACAAAATCTGCAAATTAATGTAAAATAACATTAATATGACATGCAAGTACAATTTTATTGAAGATAACTTTAAAAGTAGTTATAGCAATATGTCAACAGGAAGCTGCCAGAAATCCAGGCTGTATTAAAAGAGGGCATGAGGCAAGGTATATCAATGCTGATTTCAGATGGACCTTGGCTGAAAACAGAGGATACAAGGAAAATGTTTACTTATGTACTATTGACTATGCAGAGGATTTTACTGTGTATCATAACAAACTTTGGGTAGCATATGAATACATATGAGAACAATGGGAATTCCCGTACATTTAATTGTGCTCCTGTGGTACCTGTACATAAAGCAACAGGAAGTGGTTCGAATAGAACAAGGGGATACTGCGTGGTTTAAAATCAGGAGAGTGTGTGTTGTGGTTATATCCTTTCACCATATGTGTTAGACAGGGTTCTCTAGAGAAACAAAACCAGGACATTTATGATTTGATAGATAGATAGAACACGAAGGAATATAACAGCTAATTAGTCCACATAGCAGTACAGAGGACTCAGTTTAACTCACTTCCATGCAACAGTAAATATGGCAGTACAGCCAGGCAGCAAACTGCAGAACTAGGTAAGGCAGCCACACACTGGTCTGATCACCAGAGAGCAACTGAGAGATAGGTGTGGCTTGCTGAGCCATTTATCTCTTTGCCCACGAATCAAACTGCGAACTTATTAATCCCACATGTTCTTATTGGCCAGGTTGGCACTATAAACCTACCTATCTATCACACTATACTTATTCAAATAATCTGAGAAGCTGCTCTGTATGAGGAAGTTGAGGCATCTGAATTGGAGGAAGAATCATTAACAACCTGTGTTATGCAGATGACCCAATCTTGCTGGCTGAAAGTCAATAGGCCTTGAAGTACTTAATGATAAAGCTCATATAAATTAGTCTTCAACACTAAGAATACAAATGTCTTCTCAACTTGACAAATATAAACCCACAACATCATTACAAATAGAGAAACGTAGCTAAACTCTATTTTACTTGGACCCACAATCAATACTCACAGAAGCAGCAGTCAATAAATCAACGTATTTCATTGGAAAAATCTGTTGTAAAAGACCTCTTTAAAATGTGAAAGAGCAAATGTTTTACTCTGGGGATTAGCAAGTTATGCCTGCTTTTAGCCTTGATATTTTTAATCACCTTAGATGCATGTGAAAGGAGTCTTAATTTCAGTGTCTGGTATGGGTTGAATGACTCACAGCAAGGTTGGTGGTTCAACCCACTTGCTGCTCCACAGAAGAAAGAGGAAGCTATTTGACCCTGTAAAGATTTACAGCCTTGGAAACCCTATATGGTCACTATGAATAACAATAGACTTGATGGTAATGTTTGGCATATGCATGTGAAAGATGGACCATAATTAAGGAAGACTGAAGAAAATATGATGCCTTTAAAATATGATGTTGCAAATAATATTGAATATACCACGAATGCCCAGCAGAACAAAGAGGTCTGTCCCAGAAGAAGTACAGCCAGAATGTGTTTTAGAAGTGAGGATGGTAAAACTTCATTTCATATACTTTGAACATGGTATCAGGAGAAATTAGTCCCTAGAAAAGGACAAAATACTTGGTAGAGCATCATCAAAAAACAGGTAATCCCGGAATGAGATGGATCAACACAGTGGCTGTAACAATAGGCTAAAATATGACCATTGTGAGGATGTCACAGGACTAGAAAGGCTTTTATTCTATTGTGCATAGGGTCACTATAAGTGGCAGTGCGTGAGTTTTTGTTGATTAACAACACTGGGATATGAGCAATGTCCCCATGGCATATGCTAAACTGTCACCATGCTGGACACAGTTGATCTTTGTGGCTTTAGAGGGTAATTATTTGGAGGGTTATGATTCCACTGAATTTTTTTCTGTGTATTCAAACTATTCCATCCTAAGATTCCACAGATCTATCCAAACCAAGCTCACTGCCATTGAATCAATGATAACTCATATCGACCCTACAGGACATGGGTAAAATTGTACCTGTGAGGTTCTGAGACTGTACCTCTTTACAGAGTAGAATCCCATCTTTCTCCCGAAGAACAGCCGGTGATTTCAAAATACCGACCGTGCAATTAGCAGCCCAATGTGTAACCAAGACCTATTCAGGGAAGCTAGAGGGAGAGCATGAAAAGAAATGAGTAGTTGAGGTGGTTGGATGCACATCCATCCCTTTGTTCTACTCTCTATGACTTTTTCTGAGTTCATTCAAAATGTAAATTAAGACACAAAATAGAATTCTACCCAACCCTGCTATATGCCTAAACAGTATCCATTTTCTCATTCTTACTACTAATAGAAGCTCAATTTTGTTTAGGGTGATAATGTACCTACTTAAATTGCTCACTCCTAGGCTGCCTTGCAGCTATGCATAAGCATTTGACCCAGTTTGGGCCAAATATGTGTAGGTGAAAGATACTGAGTAGGACTCCCAAGAAAGTTTTTGTTGTTGTTTAAGGCAAAACACTTGTCTGGCATAACCCATTTCATTTTTGTCCTTGGCTCTTCTGCTGTCATGCTCCCTAGTCAGAATATTGAAAGATGGGAGAGTCACATAGGTTACATGAGTTTGGCAGACCAAAAAGCATGCATTCTCCTATATCCAAGATGAGTCCCTGAGCAAATACGCCAGACCTAGGCTACCTATTTCAAGACTTACTATTGTATAAGACAAACCCCTGTGTGGTGCAAAGGGTTAACACAATTCACTGCTAAGCCAAAGATGCCTTGGAAGAAAAACCTGGCAATCTACATTTAAAAATTCAGCCCTTGAAAACTTCATGGAGCACAGTTCTACCCTGAATCATATGGGGTAACTGTAAATCAGAATCAATTCAGTGGCAACTGGTTTGGTATTTTTGGTGTTAATATAAGAAAAATGAAGCTTTTGTGATTAGACCACTAGAGTCGGTTTGTTTTTTTTCCCATGTAGCCAGATACAATTTGGACTGATAGAGAAATAATTAAAAGAATGTAGAGTTAAGTAAGCGTAATGATTATGGAACTAATCATTTAGCAATGGGCTGCTAACCACAAGGTCAGTAGTTCAAATGCACCAGTCACTCAGGGGGAGAAAAGTGAAGCTCTCTGCTTCTGTAAAGATTTACAGTCTTGGAAGCCCTATATGGGGTTGCTATAAGTTGTAATCAACTTGATAGCATTTTATTTGTTTGAGTTTGGTGACTAGTATGTAAGCTTTGAGGGGGTAGTAATAGATACTTTGAATACTATTCTTAGCACTATAAGTATTATGTCTTTTGCAAATGGGTAAACGAACAAAAGCGATATTCATTTTGTGTTTTCTGTAGTTTGCCTTATTCTTCCAAGAAGATTGCTCAAGTGTTAAGACCCAGTCTTCTCAGGCATACTTGAATAAAAGAATAACTGATAGACACAGACTTGAACCCTTGCCTGTGTGATCATTGGTGTGTCACTGTTTTTCAATCCATTTCTCATCTGTGAACTGGGGATTACACACGTAGGCCACAGGGTTCTTTTGGAGATTCAGAGTAATATGTGTGTCTTTGATTGAGTGCCCGTGCATGCCGAGCTTATTCCTCAGGCCTGGGTGCAGGGAGGCTATTTGAGATCTGATGGCAGGGAGTGGGAATAGGAAAGCGGACGCAAGACTGAGTTAGGGGGAGAAGCAATCACAATGGGAACGGGGTGTTGAGGCTTTTAATGTAGGATACAGGGGCTTGATTCCCCCAGGACTTCTGAGCAACATGGGTTCTGTCCTAGAATTGTCTACCAGAAACAGGAGGCTGGGCTCTTCTTCGCCTGTAGTGGTGTTGAGCATTCCTCCTAGTAAGGTGACCTCTCCTACCTTCCTGGGTTTGGCTTTCCATGCCTTTGAAAAGGCTTCGAGGCAGAAGGACATGGAGAGCTGCGTGCTGCACAGTTGTGATAAGACACCATTTCAGCAGGAGCCTGCACTTACATAGAGCCGTTCGCCACTGCTATGATGGATATCAGGAGGAGCCCTGGAAGTGCAGTGGTTACAAGTTGGTTTGCTAACTTCAAGGTCAGCAGTTCAAAACTACTAGCTCCAAGGAAGAAAGATGGGGTTTTCTACTCCAATAAAGAGTTGTAGTGTTTGAAACTCGCAGGGGGCAATTGTACACTGCCCCACAGGATCGCTATGAGTCGGTATTGACTGGAAGGCAGTGAGATGGTGTCTGAGATGGGTCAAAGGAATGTGGCATGGCAACCCTAAGAATCTGCTACAGAACCAGAAAGTGCCTGGGATAGATGAGTTTATTGTGCTTGGCCTTTTAAAACCATCAAACGGGCAACAGTTAGAAAGTCTAACATACCAAGTGTCATTGGAGATCCGGGGAAAGCAGAGAAACACTGCTAATGATGCAGGTTTGCTGCACAGCAATCTGGCAGAGCTTAGTGAAAGTCCATTGAATGGAGCCTAGGACCTAGTGAGCCCCTCCTGGGCGTACAACCAAAGAAGCGCAGTCACTGAGTTGACTTTCATTCCTCGTGACCCTATCAAACAAAGCTGAATGGTCCCATGATGTTTTCAAGGCTTCTATTGGGAAGTAGACAGCCATGCCTTTATCCCACAGTGTGTGGAAGACGGCTTCAAACTACTGACCTTTGGGTTAGCAGCCTAGCACTTAATATCTCCCCCATCAAAGCTCTCTCCTGGATGTATAAAAACAAACAAAACCCCAGTTGATTCTTCCTCATTAGCAACCCTACAAGGCACAGTAGAATTGCTGCTTTAGGTTAACAAAACTAAATTTTTACGACAGCAGACAGCCTCTCTTTGCTCCATGGAATAGCTGGTGGTTGGAACTGCTCACCTTGGGGTTAGCAGCCCAACACATAATTCCTGGGTATATAGGCCAAGCTATTTATCCAATTCAAAGGGCCCTTGGGACATTTTTACAAGAAGGGTCACCACACTGATACCTGCAGTAGAGAAGAGTTGGAGCCGAATTGGATGCCAATCAACAGACAACTGAAGAAGGAAACAAAAGAAAGATGATGATTGCTCATGACCAAGTGGCACGCAGCAGCACATACAATTGATATGCAGCATGGCAATAACTCTTAAGGACATTGCAAGGAGTTGAAAAGGTCAAAAACGGAATGAGATTTATATTGCAGTACCATTCATGGAAGCTGAAAGCCCATTCACCAAGCAGGATGGTCTAGTGCACATGGCTGTATGCCTATAAGGACACACACACACCAAGCACCCAGCAGGGGGTATTAATCTGAAGAGGGGAATGGAAGTGATGTGAATGTGGAAAAGGAGGGACAAAACACAAGCAGGGCCTGACATTGATCAGGGTTCACAGTGTGCTATAAAGTAGGCACGATTAATCACTTCCCTGTACCAGAAGACTGAGCTAGATTTTTAAAGCAAATCGAGTGGCTGGAACACAATGGTTGTTAGTTGCTGTTGAGTCAGCCTCCATTCCAACTCACTGTGACAACCAGCTCCCAGTGACTCCATGGGCAATATTCTCCCTGGTCCTGCACCATCTCTTTGGTTGTGCATCAGATTGTGATTCACAGGGGTTTTCGTTAACTGGTTTTCAGAAGAAGAAAGCCACGCTCTTCTTCATCGCTCATCTTAGTCTGGACACATCACAGAAACAGGTTCAGTCTCAAAGCCGCACCCAACCAAGCTTCCCCATTTCAGTGTCATAGCAACACAGAATCAGTTCAGTACCTCAGCAATAACCAAGCATCCCCCTGACAAATGAGTGTTGGATGCACATGAGTTTCACTGTCTTGGACTCAAACCCAGATCTCCCACATGAAAAAGGAGAATTCTACAACTGAACCACCAATTTACCCTCAGAATATAATATGTATCCAGTAAATGGTTATTAAGAATGTGGCTGCCAGGAAAATCCAGCAATTTCCTGCCAAGGCTTAACACTAATATCTTCCCCCACACACTAGAAGGCTGCAGAGGAATGACTTTCTCCATGCCAGCCCTGGTATCTAGACAAGGGACCCTAACACTGAGCCACTGAGCCCCAGCAGGCTGGGGAGCAATGTCAAATTGGATGAGGGACAATCCTGGTTGAGTTAATTTCCCTAAGCTCGCAGGGCAGTTTAGCATGTCCACAGCTGTGTTCAGAATAGCCATGCGATTACCACCGAGAGAAATTCTACATGCTTTCACACCCCATGCTAGTCGTTGCAGCCATCGTTGAGTACAGTTCATGCTCATCACTATCTAGAACTCACGGTGACGCTGTGGGTGAGCCATTGGGCAGGTAACCTCAAGGTTGGCAGTTCAAAGGCACCAGTTGTTCACTGAGAGGAAGGTGAGATGATCTGCTCCTGTAAAGATTTAGCCTGAGGAATTTTATATAGGGTCACAGTGAGTCAGGATCAACTCAATGGTGTTGGTTTGGTTTATTAGACCCACTATCAGATCATATTTAATGTTTTTATTAACATGTATATTTGCCACAAATCCAATGTCTTTTATTTTTATCACTGCAGTTCAATACAATTTGTGCCTTTGTGATTCTGTATTTCATTGGAGGTATTTGGAAATATTATTCTGGGGAGTGGGCAGGTGTTCCATAGCCTTTCCTAAATGCCAAAAGGATCCATGGGGTTGCAATGGTTAAGACCCTCTAATAGAGTTTATCAAAGAGCCCTGGAGGCACAATGGTTAAGTGCTCAGCTGCTATCCAAAAGGTTGAAGGTTTGAACCCACCAGTGGCTCTGTTCCTGGAAGAAAAACCAGGCAACTCATTCTTGTAAAGATTACAGCATAGAAAAGCCTAGAGCAGTGGTTCTCAAACTTCCTAATGCCACAACCCTTTCATACAGTTCCTCATGTTGTGGTGACCTCCACAACCATAAAAATATTCTCATTGCTACTTCATAACTGTAATTTTGTTATAGTCACACTGTGCAAGGGTCCCACAGGTGGAGAACCATTGGTCTAGAGAGCTCTGCACTGATGCATTGAGTCACTATGAGTTGGACTGGACTAGAAGGTTCCTAACAAAAACACCAACAATCATTTTTTACCATACCTTGTTAACTCAAAAAGATTAATAAGCAATTTCACAAATGAGGACATCCAGTTGCCTCTCCAAACTGGACAAGCATGAGTTAATGGTGACCTTGACCCCACGGTGTCCTCCAGTTGGTGCCATGCTGCCTTTATTCCCTCTGCCTCTCAGTTCTGTGGAGAAGAAGGGGAAAGGGAGGGAAAGAAAAAGAAAGAAATGAAAACATAATTTTCCCAGCTTCTTCACATCACTGAATTGAACTTTACTTTTAATAAAAGTATTATGAAATGGAAATGGTGCTTTCACTATTTTGCTTTTAGGTGATATTCAGAGACATGGTGCTGGTAATTATTTGAGCCGGGGAGGTTAGTGTGCAGACTTTCTGAACATGGTTGAGCCAGCATGCCCCCTTCCAGGCCTAGCATTTCCCTGGACTATGAGAAGTTATAGACAGTCTACCCTCTTCTTCCTCTGACTTCGCTGCAAACCATGGACACACTGGTTCTGACTTGACCTGGCTCCAGTACAGAAAAAAATATCCTCCTTGCATAATTGTAGTGCTTGCATTGGAAGGCACCCAGAGACAAATCTCTCATCTGGTGGCATAATGGGTTATGTGTTGGGCTATTAACTGCAAGGTCAGCAGTTGGAATTCACCAGTCGCTCCTTTGGAGAAAGATGAGGCTTTCTTCTCCCATAAAGAGTTATAGCCTTAGATGAGTATAAGAACTCAAAATGCATTGGCAGAGATTCCACAGAGAATAAGCCTCCATTAAATCCCCTGAGACCATTCACCAGGGATGGGATTAAACCCTGCTCACCGTCAGTACATCAGAAAGTGTATTGTTGCAGATATGATTAGGTTAAACATTAACATCTTATCATTTGTCTTTACTCTTAACACGTTTTTCATTTGTTCTTATTTTAATATTCTGCTTTCCTTTTTATTGAAAAAAGTAACTAATGTCACTAAACAAGTAGAGAATTTGTTAAATGAGAATCTAATCGGTTATGTAAACTTTCACTGTAAACATAACACAATTTTATTTTTACAAAGAGTTATAGCCTTGGAAACCCAGGAGGCCGGAGTATTTTCTCTCGATAGGATTGTTATGCACCCAATGGCAATGAGTGTTGTTGGATTTTGTTTCTTTATTGTTTCTGTAGCTATGGTGGGGTATAGGGGTTATGTGTTGGGCTGCTAAACGCAATGTCTGAAATGGCAAATTTGAAATCCCCAGCCACTCCAAGGGAGAAAGATGAGGCTTTCTACTCCCCTAAAGAGTTCCAGTCTCAGAGCAGCCAGTCCACAAAGAGAACAACATGGCTGGCCCCACTATGAGACATGATGCCCCTCAGTGACCAAGGGTGATACAGGGGACAGCACTGGAGACACAGTGTGCGAATTGCACCTAACCTGATTCCACCACACCGAGGCAAAGTGTGGTGGAGTGCAGTGGAACAGCAAGGGAATGGAGGGACAAGGTCCCCAGGGAATGCTGAAAGTGGACTTTGGGGCCAGGTTGTGGTGCCTCAACAGACTGGATTGGAAAACACTCCTAAGGTCCAACAAATGATCCTTGAACTAACTATAAGCTCTTCTTTCTTGATGTGTTTTGTTTTGTTCTTTGTCAGTGGTTTGTTTTGTTGTTTTGTTGTCTGGTTGTATACTGTTGCTCTGTTTTCCTCTGTCTTGTTTTCGTGCATGTTAGTGTCTCCACAGGTCTGTCTCAATAAGACAGGCTGGATGAACTATCTGGAGGAAAAACAACAGGACCAACAGTTCCGGGGGCACTTGGGATAGGGGAAGGTGTGTGGGGGGGTAAGGAAGTGGTGTTAACAAACACAGTGACAAGGGAACAACATGGGACTCAAAATGGTAGTGAGGGGGAAGTGGCAGGCATGGTAGGGAATGATCAAGGGTAAGATTACAAAAAGAAGAGGTATAGCTGTAACCCAGTTTGGGACGGAGCATGGTAGTGGGACAGGAGGAAAGTCAAGGGAGATGGAGGAGAGAGCTAGGAGTCAAAGTGCATTTATAGAGGTCTAGACAAAGACATGTACATGCAAATATATATATATATGTATATATGTATGTATATATATATATATATATGTATATATATATATGTATAGGGAAATAGATCTATGTGTCTATATTTATAGGTTTAGTATTAAGGTTGTGGCAGGACCTTGGGCCTTAACTCAAGCACTCCCTCAATGCATGAATACTTTCTTTTATTAAATTGGCACTCTACAGTGCTCATCCTCCCGACACAACTGCTGAAGCCAAAGCTGGTGAACAAGTAAATGTGGTGAAGAAAGCTGATGGTGCCCGGCTATCAAAAGAGATAGTGTCTGGGGTCTTAAAGACTTGAAGATAAACAAGCGGCCATCTAGCTCAGAAGAAACAAAGCCCACATGGAAGAGCGCACCAGCCTGTGTGATCACGAGGTCCCGAAGGGATCAGTTATCAGGCATCAAAGAACAAAAAAATCACAGTATTAGCTGCACACCTCCATGATACGATTGGCGAAGACAAACGGGTGCATAAGCAAATGTGGCGAAGAAAGCTGATGGTGCCTGGCTATCAAAAGAGATAGTGTCTGGGGTCTTAAAGGCTTGAAGGTGAACAAGCGGCCATCTAGCTCAGAAGCAAAAAAGCCCACATGGAAGAAGCACAACAGCCTGTGCGATCACATGGTGCCAAAGGGACCAGGTATAAGGTATTATGCAAAAAATATATATATACCATATATATGGTATATATATGGTAATATATATATATATATATATATATATATATATATATATATATATATATATATATATATATATATATATATATATATATATAGTGAATGAAGGGGGAAGTGCAGAGTGGAGACCCAAAGCCCATTTGCTGGCCACTGGAGATCCCCTCACAAAGGGGTTTAGGAGAGGAGATGGGTCAGTCAGGGTGCGATGTAGTACTGATGAAAAACACAGCTTTCCCTAGATCCTGGATGCTTCCTCCCCACAACTACCATGTTCCGTATTCTACCTTGCAGGACTGGATAGGGCAGAGGTTGTACACTGGTACATATAGGAGCTGGAGGCATAGGGAATCCAGGGTGGATGATACCTTCAGGACCAGGAGTGTGAGGGGCGATACTGTGAGAGTAGAGCGTGAGTGGGTTGGAAACGGGGAACAGATTACAAGGATCCACATGTAACCTCCTCCCTGGGAGACAGACGGCAGAGAAGGGGGGGAGGGAGGCTCCGGATAGGGCAAGATATGACAAAATAACAATCTGTGGATTATCAAAGGCTCATGATGGAGTGGGGCGCGGGGAGGGAGGTTAAAAAAAAGAGGACCTGATGCAAAGGGCTTAAGTGGAGAGCAAATGCTTTGAGAGTGATTAGGGCAAAGAATGTACGGATATGCTTTATACAATTGATGTATGTATATGTATGGATTGTAATAAGAGTTGTATGAGCCCCTAATAAAATGTTTAAAAAAAAAAAGTTCCAGTCTCAGAAACTCACAGGTGCAGTTCTACCCCATCCTATAGAGTTGCCATGAGTTGGCATCAAATGGATGGCAGGAAGTACACATAACAATTCAGACCTGGGCTTAGTTTGGGTTCTCACTGAAGCAGACCCTGGCCAAAGACTTAAAGGCAATGAGCTTATTTAGGAAACTCTGAGCATGCAGGTAATGATGTGGGGTAGATTGTGAATCCAATTACAAACCTGGGAACCTGCTGCTTAATCACTTAGGAAGTCTCCAGTGGTAGGGTGTAGCACACGCCTCTCAGAGTTTAGCCATCCAAGGAGTGAGTGGCCTGGTCAGGGCTGTTCCCACTGGCATATGTTCCTCAGCACATTCAGCCAGCACCAGCAAAGTGATCTTCAGAGCTGGCCCTTGGTGACTGAGGCGAGTACATGGAATCAGGAATTTGGGAGTGAAGAGAAGGAGCACCGGGAGTGTCTGCTACAGATTGGAGACTGGAAAGTCAACTCGTTGCTCCTCAAGGGGACAGGCACTCCCCTCTCTGGATCTCACTTTTAACATCGATACACAAAGGTCGATTCTGTGAGGGTCACAGACTGGGGACTCCCATAGCCAAATGAGGACCTGTGTGGACTCTGGTTGGCCTGCTTATTCACTGCCATCTAGAAGATTCCAACTCACCGTGACCCTGTAAGACCGAGCAGAACTGCCTCTGTGGGTTTCCGAGGCTGAAATTCTATATGGACTAGAAAGTCTCATCTCTGCACAACCCCCACCCTATCCCCCACACCCCGCTCCCCAGTGTGACTGGTGGTTTCAAACTACTGACCTTCTAGTTAGCTGCCCAACACATAACCCACTGTGCCACCAGGGCTCTTTGGCCTACCTGGCTTCTATCCAATGTTATTGAATCGCCTTTGAAAAATTCAGGAGCTTTTTAAGAAAACAGGAATTTTGACTTTCTCTAGAAAAATCGATCTGGCATCACTGGAACCTAAACTAGAGGATCCACAATTCCACGTGGCTCTGGGAATCTCAACATTTCTTCCTCCTGCTCAAAGTAAAATGGTTTAAGGGGACCTTTCACAGCTGGTGGGCTGGTCTCCTTTCTAGAAAGTTGCCTCTGTAAAGAAAATGCATCTTTCTTCCCTTTTACCTAGTTGGGGGTGGTGAGGGTAGCGGGAGCCATTGGGTTAAGAAAAAACAGTCGAGGTAGCTTCAGTTGCCCTGCCAGGGCTTTAGAGTCCAAGCCTTTTTTGCTCCACCTGACTGGCCTGCTGTTTCCAGGGCAGCCCCACCATCTGTTCCCAGATGCAGGGAGGGAGCCGACTTTCCTTCATCACACCTGCCCCAAACTCAGGCCCAGAACTACTGTCTAAACACAGAACAACTTTTGTCTGTGGCCAAATGTGGGACCCCAAATTTCTTCCCTCTTTCCCAATACTCCTTCAGTGACTTGATGACCTGGGCCAGGCTGAGATGAATTAGCTTGCTCCTCACAGCTGGCTGCTGGTTTCCAGTCAACTCCCAGAGGCCACTGGCTGTGCCCATCAGTAGAAGTGGGAGTTGAGAACCCTCAGCTCTTGGCTGAGCAGCTCTGTCAGTCTGTAGCTGTTGACTGTAGCTGCTTCTGACAGCCAGTCTAGCTGGTGCTTTAAGTCATTTCAGTCGCTCCACCTCAGCTGTGATTAGTCTAGTCTCTGTAGCCTCAGAGGGAGGGGAAAACAAAACACCTCAATTACTTTGAATCAGAGTGGGTTATCCTCTTTTAAAAGGCAGAAAGTCTGAATTGGAGGATATTTTGGGGGGTCTCTTTTATGCATTTCACATTTACAAAATAAGAACTAACAGTATTTGTTCCAGTAAGTGGATCAGAACCAACTAAGGGCCCACTCCTCCCACCAGGCCACGTCTCACTAAGAATAGAGGTCCATCACTTGTCTGGCATTTTGTGGTACTGTGGTGACTTTTGTTTTGTGTGATACTGGGAGCTATGTGATTGGCATTTCATATACCAGCAGGGTCACCCAAAGAGCTTCCAGACAAAGAACAGACAATGAAGAAGGAATTGGCTGCCCGCATGGGAAGAATGAGCCATTGAAAACCCTATGGATAGCAGCAACACTGTCAGTTACTAGACCCCCCATGAACAACAGAAGAACATTGTCAGAACGTGTGCCAGATGATGAGCTCTTCAACTTGGAAAGTATTCAAAATACGGCTGAGGAAGAGGAAGAGCTGGCTTTTCATAGGCAAGTCGACCATAATGATGCAAATCGAGTATAGCTATCAGGACCTTCATTTGCTGATGGGGCACAACTCAAAATGAGGAGAAACAGTTCAAATCGTCATTAATAATTGAAACTTGGGATGTATGAAATATGAATCTAGGGACATTGGAAGTCATTAAAAATGAAATGGAATACATAAAGATTGATATTGTAAGCATTAGTTAGCTGAAATGGACTGATATTGACCATTTTGAAACAGAAAATCTTATGGTTTACTCTGCTGGAAATGACACAATCAAGAGAAACAACATTGCATTCATCATCAAAAGGACATTTTAAGATCTATTTTAATGTACAATGCTATCTTTGATAGGATGCTATGTAGCCCCCTTCAAGGAGAACCAATCAATACAACTATTGTTCAAATTTATGCACCAACCACCCAAAGCTGGTGACACAGAAATTGAATAATTCTACCACCATATTCAGTCCCAAATTTGTCAGACTTGCTATCAAAATGCTATTGGAATGCAAAAGTTGAAAACAAAGAGGAAGGATCAGTAGTTGAAAAATATGGTCTTGGTGATAGAAACCAAGCTGGAGATCGCATGACAGAGTTTGCAAGACCAATAAATTGCTGATAGCATATACTATGTTTTCCAACTTCTGTTCTTTCCTCTTTGGTTCCTACATTTGCACTCCAATCACCAATAATTACCAATTTATCTTGATTGTATGTTAGAATTTTGCATGATTAATGATTTCTTCAAACATATGATCAACAACAAAAAAGGTGACCATAAATGTGGACTTCTCCAGATGGAATACACAGAAATCAAATTGACTACACCTGTGGGAAGAGACAATAAAAGAAGCTCAATATCAGCAACTGAAACCAGTCCAGGGGCTGATTGTGGAACAGATCAGCAATTGTTCATATGTGAGCTCAAGTTGAAGTTAAAGAAAATGCAAACAAGTACACGAGAGTCAATATACAACCTTGATAATAACCCACCAAATTTTGAGAACATCTCTGAATAAAGCACAGTGTCATTTAAAAAAAAAAGGAAAGAAAAGATACAAGTGCATGTCAGAAGAGACTCTGAAACTTACTCTTAATCAGAGAGTAGCTAAGGCAAATGGAAGAAATGATGAAGTAAAGAGCTAAAAAGAAAATTTCAAAGGACAACTCAAGAATACAAAGTAAAATATTATCACAAAATGTGCAAAGGCCTAGAGTTAGAAAACCAAAACAGATCATATTCAGCATATCTTAAACTGAAAGAACTGAAGAAAAATGTCAAGTCTCGAGGTGCAATATTAAAAAATTCTATGGGAAAAATATTGAATGATGAAGGAAACATCTGAGGAAGATGGAAACAATATGGAGTCACTGTATCAAAAAGAATAGACCAACATTCAACCATTTCAGGAGGTAACATATGAGCAAGAACCAATGGTCAGGAAAGAAGAAATCCAAGATGCATGGAAAGCACTAGACCAAAACAAGATGCCAGGAATTGCTGGGATATCTATTGAAATGTTTCCACAAGCCGATAAAGCACTGGCAGCACTCACTCATCTATGTCAGGAAATTTGGAATACAGCTACTTGGCTAACGGACTGGAAGAGATCCATATGTGTATACATACCAAAGAAGGGAGACAAACGGAATGGTCGAATTATGTACCCCTATCATTGGCATCACATGTGAGTCAAATTGCACTGAAGCTAATACAACAACAGTTGCATTAATTCATTGACAGAAAGTTACCATAATCAGCATTCAAGAGCCATCGTGGCACAGTGGTTACAGGTTGGATTGCAAACCCCAAGGTCAGCAGTTCAAAACCACCAGTCACTCCGTGGGAGAAAGGCAAGGTTTTCTACTCCCATAATGAGTTACAGTCTCAGAAACTCACAGGGGCAGTTAGTTCTACCCTATACTATAGGGTCAGGATGAGTTGTCATCAACTACAAGGCAGTGAGTTTGGTTTCCCAGAGATTTAAGCCAGATTCAGAAGAGGATGTGGAACAAAGGATATCAGATATCAGATGGATCTTGCCTGAAAGCAGTGAATACCCCAAAGATGTTTACTTATGTTTTATTAACACCCAAGGTATCTGACTGTGTGGATCATAACAAAACATGGATAGTTTTGAGAAGGGAATTCCAGAACACTTTGTCTTGCTCATGTGAAACTTGTACATGGATTAAGAAGCAGTAGCAAAAATAGAACAAGGGTAGATTGCATGGTTTAAGAATCAAGAAAGGTGTGCATCCAGGTTACACCCACTTATTATACTTTTTCAATCTGTATGGTGAGCAAATAATCAGAGAAGCCAAATTATATGAAGAAGAACACAGAATCAGATTTGGAGGAAATATTATTAACAACCTGCTATATGCAGACGACACAGTTTGGCTTGCTGACAAGGATGGGGGACTTGAAGCACTTGCTGGTGAAGATCAAGGATTGCAGACTTCAATGTGGGATACAACTCAACACAAAGAAAACCAAAGTCCTCACAACTGAACCAATAGGTAACGTGATGATAAATCGAGAAAAACTTGAAGTTGTCAGGGATTTTGTCTTGTCTGGATCCACAAGCAATGCTCCTGGAAGCAGCAGTCAAGAGATGAAAAGATACATTGCACTGGGTAGATCTGCTGCATAAGAGCTCTTTAGAATGTTGAAAAGTTAGGATGTTACTTTAAGCAGGAAGTGCACCTGATCCAAACCATGGTATTTTCATTTGCCTCATCTGCATGTGAAAAGCTTGCCATTGAGTGAAGAAGACCCAGGTAAACTATGAATTTGAACCATGGTACTGGCAAAGAATATTGACAGTACCATGGACTGCCAAAAGAACAAACAAAATCTGTCTTGGAAGTACGGCCAGAATTCCCATTAGAAGTAAGGATGGTGAGACTTTGGACATGTTGTCAGTGGAGACCAGTCCCTGGAGAGGCATCATGCTTAGAAAAATGGAAGGGCTGTGAAAAAAGGGTGAAGGCCCTTGAAGAGCTGGATTGACACAGTGACTACAACAAGAGGACTGAGCATAGGAACACTTGGGTGGATGGAGGAGGAGCTGTTATTGTTACATTCTGCTGTGAATAGGTTTGCCATGGACCAGAACCAACTGGATGGCAAACTAACAACAACAACAACAACAACAACAACAACAACAGGGAGAGACATTAAAAAGCCAAACTCACTGCCATTGAGTTGACCTTGATTCAGAGCAACCCGTGAGTTTCCCGAGAGTGTAACTTTTCACAGGAGGGGAAAGCCTGTTTAACCTACTACTTAGCAGCCCAGCCCATCACCAGGGCTCCACAAGGATAGAGAGAAGCACTGTTAGGGCTGGATAGGGCAGAGGCTGTATACTGGTACATATGAGGGCTGGAGGTACAGGGAATCCAGGGTGGACGATACCTTCAGGACCAAGGGTGTGAGGGGCGATGCTGGGAGAGTGGAGGGTGAGTGGGTTGGAAAAGGGGAACTGATTACAAGGATCCACATGTGACCTCTTCCCTGGGAGAGGGACAGCCGAGAACCGGGGAAGGGAGACTCCGGATAGGGCAAGATATGACAAAATAACGATGTATAAATTACCAAGGGCACATGAGGGAGGGGGCAAGGGGAGGGAGGGGGAAAAAAAGAGGACCTGATGCAAAGGGCTTAAGTGGAGAGCAAATGCTTTGAGAATGATTGGGGTAGGGAATGTATGGATGTGCTTTATACAATTGAAGTATGAATATGGGTGGATTGTGATAAGAGTTGTATGAGTCCCTATTAAAATGTAAGAAAAAAAAAGAGGAGAAAAAAAAGATTAGGGCAAAGACTGTACAGATGTGCTTTATACAATTGATGTATGTATATGTATGAACTGTGAAAAGAGTTGTATGAGCCCCTAATAAATTGTTAAAAAAAATGATCCTCAATTCTATCTGAATCCTTGCCAGGGCTGCAAGTTGCCTTAATAAACACAAGCAAAAAATGTACCTCTGGCAGCAGACCGCTCAGGTTCAAATCCAGGCTCTCTAACTTATTGAATATGTGACCTTGGACCTCTCTGTGCTTCCAAAGACTCACTTTCCAAAAGGGAAGTCATAAGCCAACTTTTCTTATTCCTCACTGGGTTGCTTTGAAGATGAAATGAGACATCTGTCTAAAAATGCTTCTGACCATCCCTTGGTTCTCAGAGCTCCACAAATGCTATGGATTATTGTTTTAAGATTATGAATGCTTTTTTTCCAAGGGTAGTGCAAAGATTAACATCAGTGCTACTTCTCTCTGACAAAATATAAATCCAAATTTCTAAATAGCAGGGTCTGAACGGATGCGCTGTTAACAGCATCTTGCTTTTCTCCCATCACTTGTCACAGTAAATCTGACAAGAAATGCTGGGCTAGGGCCTGCAGCCAAGCCCCTCACTGGCAGAGTGCAGGACCTCAGGTTGTTGGCAGGCCAAGGGGCATCACAATGGCAAGAGGAGACTCCACAAAGGGCCCCTGATTCCTCCCCCACGCCCCCCTTCCCCACGTTCAGGGTGAAACGTCAAAATACAATTTTTTTTGTCACCTGGTGAAATAATGAGCCCCCATTCCCGTTGCCTTGGTATCATCAGAGCGCAACAGCCACGTGGGGTAATCGCTGTCTCCGTGTTAATGCTGCTCAGTTCAAACATTTTCACAGGCCCTGGCGAAATGAAACCCGTGCTTTCTACCTAGGTGGAGTTTGAGGCGATTCAGCCCATTTGCTTCTGCTGAAGAGGCTACCTCAGAAAAACAGGAAATAAAAACATAGAGGGTGCCATTGACATTAGGTTTCTCGTTTTCTTCCTTTCTTCCCTACCTTCCTTTCTTCTTCTTGCCCTTCTCTTTCTCTTTTCTTCCTTCCCTCCCTTTGCTCACGTCTTCCTGCCTGCCTTCACCTTCCATCTTCCCTCCCACACTCCTCCATTTCTTCTTCGCTCTTCTCTCCCCACCCCCACCTTTCTCCTTTCCTTCCCTGCCTTTTCCCTTCAGCCTCACAGTCTCCCTCCTTCACTCTCTCCCTTTCCTCCTTCCTTTCCCCACCTTGTTTTCATCCAGTGATTTGTACTCCTTTCTTCCTCTCATCCCACCCCTCCCCGTTGCTGGAGAAACATCAGTTCCTTGTGGCGCTGGTTTTTTGGCGCCAGACCCTGTTCTTTGGGTGTTCACAAGTCTGCGTCCTATGTGCAAACATAAGACAGACATATGATCAGGATTGGACAGAAGATGGGATTTGACAGGTGTTCTGCACCCGAAATCTCCAGGAGGCAAAGGTAAAGTCAGGCTCCTGCCTTTAAGGTTATATCTCCCATTGTAACTGCATCCCACAGAGGCTCCTGCCTCCTGGCCACCTGAGGCCTGCTGCCTGCCTTCCTCTAGCTCCTGGGGAATTGGGGCAGCAGTGGCAAGAACAACAAAAATCCCCAGGAGTTGACAAGAAGGGAGGCTGCCTTGCTCAAGAGACGGCCCCCTCACCCACCTGCATGTTGTTGAGATGCAGGTTCTCATCCCTGTGGCTGGGCAAGAAACGCCCCCTTCCCAAACACAGTGGCTTCAAACAAGGACCATCATCGTGTGGTTGCTGGGAGGCCACTGGGTCGTGCTTGGAGTCTCCCATGAGTTGGCAGTCACATGGGAGCTGGGGCAGGGGCCTCTGGTGACTCCAGTGCGTACACGTGCACTCAGAGGGCTGGCAGCTGAAGCTGGCCATTAGCTGGGTGCTTAGCTGGGTTGTTGTTTGGAGTGTCTCCACGTGGCCTTTCCAGGTGGCTCAGGCTTCTTTCAGCATAGTGTCTGGGTGCTGAGAAGTGTCCTGAGAGGTAGCACGTGGAGGCTGGACATTCTGAGGGTGAGCACTCAAGAAGAAGACTTTGAAGGGATTTTTCAGAAGCTGTGAAGCACTTTGGGGGAGGGAAGGCGGTTGCCAAAACTAGATGTCACAGTGTCATCTTCTCCATAATCTATTGGTCACAGAGGTCATGAAACATCCCAATTTAAGGGGAAAGGGCATAGACTCTACCTTCCTATAGGTAGCCTGTCAAGGAATTTGGGGGTCACATACGAAGGCTGGGAGACCCTGAGTGGCACAAATTGTTAAGGACTCAACGTATCAAGTGGTGGGCAGTTGCACCCCTCAGAAGAAATAAATAATGGCCTGCTTCTAGAAGCCCACAGGCTTGAGAATCCTGTGATGTGTAGTTTCTCCCTGGCACCCAGGGGGTCCTCGGGAGCCAGAACCAACATAAGAGCAACGGGTTGGGTTTTTGTTGGTTTTTTTTGGGCTAATATTAAAACGACTAGTATGAAATTATATATGTATTGTGTTTAACTCTCAGGACTCTGATTATGCTGAAGTTGAACAAAACCGTCTGCCTCTTCTATGAACGCCAGCCGATGGAGGCAAAGGGTGAGGGTCTAGAGGAAGAATGAATGTCACATTCCCATCCTTATGTTTCAGTTGTCCTTAAAGGGCACAGGGGACAAACCAGATGTCTTTGATATGATTTTAGCCTAATGATGTGCTAGTATGATGATGAGCAGCCAGAAAAGTGGTTTTAACTAATGTGATCCAATATTTGAAAAGTTGACGATTTCACATCGAATTTTATATTCTCAGCATCTCAGTTACAAACAGAAAATCAGGCCTTAAAATCCTTGCATTTACCCAAGGCAACAACCGTCTGGAGCTAGAATTTGAATGTCCCCCGTGGATGAGCTGCCACGTGCCTGTTAACCACAGTCCCCATCCATCCCTATTGCCCCCAACACAGAGGTTGGCTACTAGTATCCTTTATCTATATGGCTAAATAGGTTAGTTGGTTTGGATTGGGTTGCTATTTTTTCCTGTTTTGTTTTTGTTTACTTTTGATTTTGGGGGGGGGCTAGGAAATGGTGTGTATTTTGGTACCATGTCTTCCAAAGCGAGAAAATAAAACCCAGTAAGCCTAGAAGGTCAAACAGTCCAGATTAATGATGAAAGGAGGAGCCTTGTTGGTGAAGTAGATTATGAGTTGGACTTCTAACTGCAAGATCAGAAGTTCGAAACTCCCCTCCCCACCCCCACTCCCCAAGAGAAAGATGAGATTTTCTACTCCTGTAAAGATTTACAGCCTTGGAAACCCTCAGGGGCAGTTCTATACTCTGTCCAAAGGGTTGCTATATGTCAGAATTGATTCCAGGGTAGTGAGGTTTTCTTGATTGATATAAATAATTTTTGGTGAGTATTGAAAAAAACAGTCAATATTATTTTTAATACACATCAAAGAAGGTCCACATTAATTGTTCACACAACCTTGCCACCTTCTTTCTTTATTCCCTTGCCTCTCACTCTCCTTTCTTCCTCCCTATGGTCTTTTATCTCATTCTTTTTCTTTCAAGGTTTAGCCTAGGAGTGGGAAAGTCTGAGTAATTCTTAACCAAAAGACTAAATTGGTTTTATTGTTGGTGTTATTACTTGGGTTAAATTTTTTTCTTTTCTCTTCTTCTATTGGTTTGTGTCATGTAACCAGAAAATGGGGAAACATTTGGAACATTTAAACACTAACCTTTCTCAGTAGACTACAATCATTAAAAGCAACAGAGATAAATACTCCTATAATAACAATAACATACAAGGATAGCTAGAGAGATAAATAGATAGATAGAAAAACCACAAAATCTGAGCAGTTGTGGGAAGGAGAATGGGACTAGCCCCATGAATAAATATAGGTTTGCCAGAGAATAGTTCTATATACATATTAGCATATACTACAAATATGTCCATGAATATAATAGTACATCCAGGAGGCATAGTTATGAAAATGTCTTAGCTATAACAAAACCCCTTGAGGGAGCGTGTCCTAAATATGGGGGATCAGGAACATAGCTCTGAGAGACCTCAAAATCAATTCGTACAAACTAGCTCACAAAGACAATGTTCTGTATCCATCAGGGAAGTGACTGGGGTCTTCAAAAGCTAGTGAGTAGCAAACTAAAAGTCGGTTCTTGGTGTGTGTGTGTGTGTGTGTGTGTGTGTGTGTGTGTGTGTGAAAAAAGACACCAAGTAAGACACTCTCCAGAGATTCTACCAGGGTGTGTGTGTGTGTCTGTGTGTGTGTGTGTTTGTGTAAAAAGACACGAAGTCAGAAGCCCTCTAGAGATTCTTCAAGGGTGTGTGTATGTGTGTGTGTTTGTGTAAAAAAGACACAAAGTTCGAAGCCCTCCATAGATTCTGCAAGGTGTATGTGTGTGTGTGTGTGTGTGTGCATGTAAAATCACACGAAGTCAGAAGCCCACTATTGATTCTGCAAGGGTGTGTGTGTGTATGTGTGTGTTGTGTTTGTAATAATTACACCAAGTTAGAAGCACTCCAGAGATTCTGCAAGAGAGTGTGTATGTGTATGTTTGTGTGTGTGAAAACGATACAAAGTCATAAACCGTCTGGAGATTCTGCAAGGGTGTGTGTGTGTGTGTGTGTGTGTGTGTGTGTGTATGTGTGTATGTGTGTCAAAAGGACAAGAAGTCAGAAGCCCTCTAGAGATTCTGCAAGGGTGAGTGTATTGTGTTAAAAGGACACGAAGTCAGAAGCCCTCTAGGTTTTCTGGAAAGGTATGAGTGTGAGAGTGAGGGAGTGTGTGTGTGTAATAAGGACACGAAATAAGAAGCCCTCCAGAGATTCTACAAGTATGTGTGTGTGTGTGTGTGTGTTTAAAAAGGACACGAAGTCAGAAGTACTGCAGAGATTTTGCAAGAAAGTGGCTTTAGGTTGTGTGTGTGTGTGTGTAAAAAGGACATGAATTCAGAATCCTTATAGAGATTCTACAAGGGTGTATGTGTGCATGTGTGTGTGTGTGTGTAAAAAGAACACCAAGTCAGAAGCACTCTAGAGATCCTGCAAGCGTGTGTGTGTGTGTGTGTGTGTGTGTGTGTGTGTGTGTGTGTAAAGAGGACACAAAGTCAGAAGCACTCCAGAGATTGTGCAAAGGTGCTTGTGTGTGTGTGTGTATGCCTATGTAAAAAGATATGAAGTCAGAAGGCTTCCAAAGATTCTTCAAGGGTGTGAGTGTGTGTGCGTGTGTGTGTAAAAATGAAAAGAATTCAGAAACCCTCTAGAGATTCTGCAAGGGTGTGTGTGTGTGTGTGTGTGTGTATAAAAAGGACATGAAGTCAGAAGCCCTCCATAGATACTAAAAGGTTGTGTGTGTGTGTGTGGTTTTGTTTGTTTAAAAAGGACAGGAATTCAGAAACTCTCTAGAGTTTCTGCAAGGGTGTGTGTGTGTGTGTGTGTGTATCTGTGTAAAAAGGACCCGAAATCAGAAGCCCTCTGGAGATTCTGCAACGGTGTGTGTGTGTGTGTTTAAAAAGGACAAAAATCAGAAGCCATCCAGAAATTCTGCAAGGATGCATCTATGTGTGTGTGTGTGTGTGTGTGTGTGTGTGTGCGTAAAAAGGACACGAAGTCAGAAGCCCTCCAGAGATTCTGCAAGAGTGTGTGTGTGTAACAAGGACATGACGTCAGAAGTCCTCAAGAGATTCTGCAAAGGTTTGTCTGTGTGTGTGTGTGTGTGTGTGTGTGTGTGTGTGTGTGTGTGTGTGTAAAAAGGACCCGAAATCAGAAGCCCTGTTTGTGAGCCCTGGCTCTGTTCCTTAGTGGTCCTTATCTCTCAAATTTGGACTCCCAGATACCTGAGGGTGTCATGGTTCTGTGTTGGGGTTCTAACGGCAAGGACAGCAGCTAGGCCCCACCAGGCACTCCAAAGGAGAAAGATGACACTTTCTGGTCCCCTAGATAGTTCGTATCGGAAACCCACAGGGGCGGTTTTGTTGTGTTCTGTGGGGTCACTGTGAGTCAGAATCGACTCAGTGACAGTGAATGTGGTTGAGTGTTTGAACACCTTCCTTTCATCCTCTGTGCAGGCAGCTCTGTTTTAGAGGAGTTAGGCCAGTCCCATGTATTAGACTCTCCTTCAGAGCAACTGGGCAGGTGTGTGTCTGCGTGTTTCTAAGGTCATCTTGTTTTTCTCATTCAAGGAATGTGGAGAGCAGCGGTCTTCAAATCGGTTTAAAGAGAGAAAGGGGATAAAAAAGAGAACAAAGAAAATGAGGGTGAAAAAGGATTGGAGGGGAGGGGCTCTGAGGAGAAGAGGGTGTTGCTCAGGCTTCTAAGGCTGTCAATCAGCCTGGTAGCCAGCTGTGAGCTTACCTGGTGTACCTTCAAGATCCCAGAATCCCTAGTTGACAGTGGAATTTGCATTGCGAACTGGCTCATTGAGCCGAGCCGGAGGCCTCTGTCTGCAGCAGAGACCAAGCCCTGTGCGGCCCCTCCTGCTCCCATCTGCAAGCAGTGGGGTCCAGATGCAGGTCCTGCGGTCTGCTTCCTGTTGTAAAAGGCAGGGTTGGGACAAGTAGCCTTCTACTGAGTCTCTCCCCCATCTACCCAGTCGACCCCCTTACCTGGGGGAGCAGGTTCCAGGCTTGCTGTGGCCAGCTAATAGCAATTAGTAGGCATAGCGCTAATGAAGAGAGGGGACAGCTGGGCAGAGGGCCTAAACCTGCTGAGCGCCATGGTCCCTGAGACACGAGAGCTGTTGGCTCCCAGCTCCTTGTCCCTGACTCTTACCTGCCTCCCTCTCTCGAGTTCACTCTTGAATTTCAATCTCCTTCCAATCTCACCCAGCCTTGCTGCCTGACTGGAGAGGGAGCCTGGAGGCTGTTAGAATGGCGCTGCTCAGGCTCTTTGGGCTAAAGAGTCTGACGTGGGCCAGCAACTCCATGAAGTTCCCTCCCTCAGGCAGTTTTCTGCCCCTCCATCCCACTTAGTCTCCCTGCAGGCCTGGCCCTGGGCCCTGACCTTCCACTTGCTTCCTCATCCAACATGTGGTGGGCTAGCTCTTGCCAAGTACACACATGGGTGCAGACATGAGAGATCCCACTCTCTCCTGGAAACCAGGTCTGTAAACAAGGGCACAGCTGAGGCCTGTTCTTACCCAAATCATGTGCATCCTTCTCTCTGCCCTCTGCCCTGGGGTAGGGACAAGAGCTCTGGGAAGACCGGCCACCCAATCGCTATGGGGCATGTCCCGACGGTGCTAGTGTACAGAGCACTGGGCAAGCAGGTCTCCCTACAGGACCTTGCGCCATGTGGGGCTACAGAAGGGGAGAAAGAAGAGTGCTATCAGCAGCCAGCTGCACTCTGGCAACGTGGGGTCCTCTGGGCTGGGCCGCTGAGGTGGGGTGCTAAGTCTGTGCTCCCCTCTCCCTCTCCCTCTCCCTCTCCCCAGGTGTGTGGTTGTGCTCTTCAACCCCCAGAAACACAAGCAGCACCACATCCTCAACAGCTCCAGGTAAATGGGCTCAGGGGCTTTGGGGAGTGCCACCTTTCCCCAGGGACGGCCAGAGGGGTGCCACCTGCTTCTCTGTGGCATTGGGCCCTGTTGGGCCCCAGGCATGGGAGGGAAGCAGCACAGGGACAGCGGGTTTGCTGCCCTTGTTTTGAGAGGGGACTGTGAGAGGCCAGACCTGGGCCAGGCTGCCAGTGCCCCTCTTGAGCCTGCCCGATTCCTTTCAGGAAAACCATCACTGCCCTTGCCTTCTCTCCTGATGGCAAGTACCTGGTCACCGGTGAGATGAGTGAGGAAGGAAGCTCAGGCACTGCAGAGGGGGGGGCCTGGCTTTAGCAGAGAGTGACAGCCTGCAGCCCGCATAGGACTGGTGCCAATTTTGACTTTCTCTACTGGTGTCCACTTTGGGTGTTTGGTCTGCCCTAGAGCAGTGTTCTTAGGCTGTAGCCTGCATCAGAAGTGCCATGGTCACCCCTTAGTACAGACTGCTGGCTCTGGGGTTCTGCAGGTCTGGGGTGGCTCTCTTCAGTTTGCAATGCTAACAAGTAGTTCCCAGTGAGGCTGAAGCTGCCAATTTGGGAACCACATTTTGGAAAACACCTCCTTAAAACATTCCTTATCCCTGGAGTCCCCCTGCTGGTCACAGTGTGGAACAGGCCTGCCCTCCCATGGACTTGCCCTGTGAGGCTGTGAGAGCAAACCGCAGGAGTGGTGGTTCTTGCCCATCCAAATCACGCCAGGAGCCCGTCCCTGAGAGTCCCTGTTCCCCAACACTGATCACATTCCCTCCGGGGGTGTCCTTGATTCATGTGCAGGCGCATTAGGTTAGGTGTCCTTCATTTATGTGCAGGCTCTTGTCCAGTGGCTGGGAGGGCCAGGCCTCCGTGGATGGGGAGGGAGCTGGCTGCCTCTGGCCTTTACTTCGGGGTCTTCGGTCCCTGCAGAGTGGACACATGCCTGCTGTGCGGGTATGGGATGTGTCGGAGCGCAGCCAGGTGGTGGAGCTTCAGGAGCATAAGTATGGCGTGGCATGTGTGGCCTTCTCACCCAGCGCCAAGTACATTGTCTCAGTGGGCTACCAGCATGACATGATCGTCAATGTCTGGGCCTGGAAGGTGAGTGGGCTGCTGGCCTCAGGACAGGCGGGGCCGGGAGGGGAGCCAAAAAATTGCTGACCGGTGGCCTTAACTTCTGCCTGCTGGCCTCAGTCCCTTTCTAGAGAACTCTGAGCAGAAAGGAGCAACTGGGTATCTAGGATGCTGAAGAAGGGGCAGAAGGAGAGGTCCAGTTCACAGCTTGTCTAACCTCCTTCAGTGTGTAAGTTTCTTTTCCCTCAGCTCCTAGAAGCAGAGCCTTGATTTCCCTTGACTTTCTCTCCAGAAAAACATTGTAGTGGCTTCCAACAAGGTGTCCAGTCGGGTGACAGCAGTATCCTTCTCTGAGGACTGCAGCTACTTTGTCACTGCAGGCAACCGGCACATCAAATTCTGGTACCTCGATGACAGCAAGACCTCAAAGGTGAGGCAGCAAGTAGCCACTAGGGTGGGATCTGCTCAGATCTGTTCCACCTGCGCCCCCTTCTGCATGCTCAAAAGCACCTTGGAAGTCTCAGCTGGGCCAGGTGCTATGTCAATCTGCAAGGGAAGCCTTCTCCCTCTCTCCCCAGGGCCTGCTTTCCAGGGGATAGCCTGCAGGGTGGGTGGGTGGCACCTGTGGTGGGTCTCCACAGGTGAATGCCACTGTGCCCCTGCTGGGCCGCTCTGGGCTGCTGGGGGAACCTGCGGAACAACCTGTTCACTGAAGTAGCCTGTGTCCGCGGGAAGAAGACTGACAGCACCTTCTGTATCACATCCTCAGGGCAGCTGTGTGAGTTCAGTGACCGGAGACTGTTCGACAAGTGGGTGGAGCTGAGGGTAAGTGAATGCTTTGTCGGCACCCTCCTGTCTGTCACCTCCAGGCTCCGGGACACCTGAGTCTGCATGCACGCTGGGGGAGGCCCCAGGCGGAGGAAGGTGTTTGGAAACCTCACTGCTCGCTCATGCTCTCTGTCTCTGCCTCTTCCTCGGCTTTCCTCTTCTGCTCAGCACACAGACAGCATCACAGTAAGTGTGCTGGCCCTGTCCACTGCCTCTGCTGCCTTTCTCTTGGCCGGCCTTTTCTGGGTGTGTCTTTGCCCAAACCTCAGGTGCCTTATAAGGCTTGCTGACTCCTTCCCCCTAATTGCACGGGGCTGTGAGCCCTCTGGCCAGCTGCTGTTAGAGGGAGGGGCATTGAGGGGCTCCAGCCAGGGCAGCTGGCCTGCCTTGCGCTTGTCCTTGCCTCTTGGCTCATGGCTGTTGAGGTGTCGGGTGAAGGAGTGGGCAGACGCCCTTGTTGACTGGGGCTTCTGTGCTCACAGACCACAGTGGCCCACTGCATCTCGGTGAGCCAGGACTACATCTTCTGTGGCTGTGCTGACGGCACCGTACACCTTTTCAACCCCTCCAACCTGTACTTCCTCAGCACGCTGCCCCGGCCCCATGCCCTGGGGACAGACATTGCCAGCATCACAGAGGCCAGGTGAGCGGTGTTGGTAGGCCCCTGAGTCCTGTCAGAGCCGCACTCTGTGCCAGGCCATCCCTGGCATGCTGCAAGGAGAGGAGGGCACACATAGACCTCTGGGAAGACCCTTGCAGTCAAGCACAGGTGGGTCTTTTAGCATTTGTTGCTCACTGTGGGCAACCGTGGTAATCTGAGTCTGCAGTGTGGTAATGCATTGTCCTGTAAAGACCACAGCTAGGACAGACGGGCAGTTCCTTAGGGTTTCTGAGAGAGACTGGAAACCTGACAGAGTAGGCCTTTCTCCCTCAGGGTGGTACTGGGTAGCAGCTGCGGTAGGAGGGTCTTATTGTAGCCTCGGGCCTTGGGTTGGGTGATTGCAGGAAGTGAAGTTTTGCTCTGGTTTCAGTGCTGTCAGGAAGCGGGGCAGTTCTGCAGTTGGGTATATTAATTTCTCTTTCAGGCCAGGAGGGGGCTAAATCTGCAATTGGCAGGAAATGATATATGACCATGATTGTGGTTTGCACAGTGCCCTTCCTTGTCCTCTGATGTGAGTCTAGAAGGGCCTGACATCTGCTTGGCTGCATCACGGCCACACACTGTCCCCGCCTGACGTTGGGGGCTATGAAATAGCTTGTGTTCTTTTGGAGAGCCCCATGGCAAGGAATGCCAGGCCAGCCGCTGCGTTCTTTCTCCAGTGACTGCTGGCCAACCTGCTGCTCCTCCCTTTAGTGCACCATTTCATTAGCGCTCACTCACCAGTTTGCCCTGTCTGCCCAGGACACCCCGCTCCCCTCTTTCCTCAGTTGCCTTTTCGCTGGAGTGGCCAATGCGAAGTATCGGGACACCATCGCCTTGACCTTTGATCCTGCAAATCAGTGGCTGTCTTGTGTGTACAATGACCATAGTACTTATGTCTGGGATGTGAAGGACCCCAAGAAAGTGGGCAAGGTGTATTCAGCTCTGTATCATTCCTCCTGCGTCTGGAGTGTAGAGGTACGTGGGCCAGGTCTGCTGAGACTGACCGTGTTTCCTGGGCTACCATTAGGAGCTGGGGTTCCTCAAGTGTGGAATTTGTTTCCTCCAGCACCCTTGCTCCCCCAGCAGTGCCCCTGGGTCCCTTCGTATCTGTTAATTGGCTCTGAGGATGCGAGGGGATATTAGTGCTGACTCATCTCAGACGTTTTTCAGTATGCCCCTGTGCAGTCTTAGCTTGGCCTCTTTGGACATGTTCCTGAACTTGACCAAACCTTAGTTTCTGCAATTATGAAATGACATACCTGATGCATTTGATTTTTACGAAAAGGAGACAATGTAAGTGGGAGATTTAGAATGCCTAGTACTTACTAGGTGCTTGGTTAATGTATATTCCTTTACTTGTTAAAGACAAGAGCTAATCATTATGACTTGCTTGCTATGGGATAAGCCTGGGGCTAAGTCTTGACCAGCCTTTTCTCTACTCTCATTCCGTCCCATCTCTGTGGGCAGGCAAGGTCTGACCCGGGTCCCTCTGGTCCTTGTGCTCCTCCAGGTGTACCTTGAGGTGAAGGACAGTCAACAGGCCTGCCTGCCCCTGAGCTCCTTTATCACCTGCTCTTCTGACAGCACCATCCGCCTGTGGAATACAGAGAGCTTTGGCGTGCATGGCTCCACCCTGCACCAAAACATCCTCAGCCACGTGAGCCTGGTGCCCCCACACCACAGTCTCAGGATCTGGGTCTCCAGACCAGACTGTTCCAGATGTTGTTTGGCCAAACTCTGACAAGGATGTCCTCTTGGCCCGCATTTCTCTCCCTGACAGGTGTCCTGTGTCAGGCCTTCCTCACCCACCTCTTCTCCTGACCTGTTTCACTAGTACCTCATTAAGATCATCTATATGGATGGGAACATGCTGGCCCTGCTGGACACCGAGCTGCCTGGGGGAGACAAAGCCGATGGGTCCCTGATGGACCCCCATGTGGGCATCCGCTCTATGTGCATCAGCCCCAACGGGCAGCATCTAGCATCAGGGGACCGTATGGGCACGCTCAGGTAAGGCCATTTGTGGAGTGCAACCCGTTGCCTCCAGGGGACAGGATGGGGGAACTTTAGGCCCCCAAGGAGAGAGGTTCAGGAGGGTTTAGCTGAAAAGGGTTGGGGACAAAATTTATTACCTTCAAGGGAAAGATACTAACTTGACAATGAAGAAACGGCAAAACCCACCCTTAGCCAAGTCATTAAGGTTAACTTCCCGTGGCAGCAGCATGAATCTGGTGAGAGGGTACACTGAGAGGCTTCAAAATGTTCCCAGAAAATCTTATGACTCTTAAGAACTCCCAATAAAATGTTGAACAACAACAACCAACGTTGATGGAAAGTTTCTTTTAGTTCTGTTTTTCCATGCAGCCTCCTCCTAGCATTGTGTCTGGTATTCTTGACCCAAATGTATAAGGAACTTAGGATAGTCATGAGGAAAAATCAGGCAAACTTCATTTGAGGTACACCTGCCAGAGTAACATATCATACTCTCCCAGGTGTCACGGTAGGAAGGACAAGCAAAGACTGAAAGCCGTTCTAGACTGGGACAGATGACACCCATGTGCCGTGGGGGCTCCTAGGATCCTGGAGCAGAAGGACATTCATGGGATAAACAAACTCATTGGCATTGGGTTGATTCCAACTCAGATCAACCCCCGCTGGTGACATTTAAATAAAGTCTAATAATGTTGTACCAGTGTGACCTCCGTGGTCCTTATCACTGTGTACTGTAGTACATAAAACATTAATACGAAGGGAGACCAGGTGAGAGAGTTGAATGCGACATATCTGGACTCATTTTTCTAAGTCTAAAGGTTCAACCCAAAAGGTAAAGTAAAACAGCTCTTGATGGAGAGGAAAAGGTGGAAGGGGGTGGGTGATGATTCTTTCCCCCGCTGCCTGGCACTGAACGGCCTCTCCTTTCTTCTCATTTTGCAGGGTCCATGAATTGCAGTCCCTGAGTGAAATGCTGAAGGAGGAGGCCCATGAGTCAGAGATTCTGTGCCTGGAGTACTCGAAGCCAGACACAGGTACCTGGCCCTGGCCTAGAATGGCCTT